>NC_135385.1:4394513-4750120 GCF_049243985.1 Paroedura picta | reverse complement strand
TTGTACTGGGAAAGACTCAAACACAGCGCAAGAATGCATCTCGGTGGAATTGCTTTGAGTTTCATGCTAATGGGGGATAGTCCCGCTGCAGCTGTCGGGATGTTTAGTTTCTAGGAGAGGCTAAAGAATACAGCAGAAGGATATGTTGTCAGTCTGCAAATATTGACGCGCCTGTCAGAAAGATGAGAGAGCCCAATTATTCACCATATATACCCACTGAGGATAAGGCAAGGCGGTCCTGGAGGATAAATATGACCGGGTGGGGGGGATTAAAAATGAATTTGAAAAGCATCCTTAGAAGCTTGTGACAAACTCCGAACAAGCTATCTATGATGTCCTGCTCTGCCGTAGAAGATAACGCTGTATTTGCACTCTGAGCATTTTGTTGGTAGCATTCTGGGTGCGTAGAGAAGCCCTGTGTAACGTATACCTCTGCACAGTTCCCTCCCCCCCCCCCCAAAAAAAATGTTGTTCTCACAGCCCTGCTAGTCTTGCAGCGTGGTTCATCAGCTGTGAAAATGGAGCTCGCTGTCATTTGCCTGCATTTGCAAGGAGGCTGCAGCCAAGTTATCATCTCGAGCGTCTGGCTTGGCGTTGGAAGCTAGCTTGGAGTGGATATGACAAGGCTACTGCAATGCATCGTTGGTCTTACCTGGAGCAGGAGTGAGGACTATTGCCGTGCCATACCGTTCCTTAGTTCGTGTTAGGGTTGGACGCTTTGGACGCCAAAACACCGAACCTTAGTTCGTGTCTATCCTGCAGTCCCTCCCCCTTCTTCTTGCTGTGGCATTTAGGTCTTCTTTACTGCAGTGGTTTACCATGTTAGTTGCAAAGTCGTGTCTGACCCATCATGGCCCCATGGACAATGACCCTCCAGGCCTTCCTGTCCTCTCCCATTCCCCGGAGTCCATTTAAGTTTGCACCGACTGCTTCAGGGACTCCAGAAGAAGAAGAAGAGTTGGTTGTTATATGCTGCTTTTTCCTACCCGAAGGAAGCTCAAAGCGGCTTACAGTCGCCTTCCCATTCCTCTCCCCACAACAGACACCCTGTGGGGTGGGTGAGGCTGAGAGATCCCTGATATCACTGAAGAAGAAGAAGAAGAAGAGCTGGTTCTTATATGCCGCTTTTCTCTACCCAAAGGAGGCTCAAAGTGGCTTACAGTCGCCTTCCCATTCCTCTCCCCACAACAGACACCCTGTGAAGTGGGTGAGGCTGAGAGAGCCCTGATATCACTGCTCAGTCAGAACAGCTCTATCAGTGCCGTGGCGAGCCCAAGGTCACCCAGCTGGTTGCATGTGGGGGAGTGCAGAATCGAACCCGACATGCCAGAATAGAAGTCCGCACTCCTAACCACTGCACCAGCCACCTTGTTCTCTGTCGTCCCCTTCTTCTTTTGCCCTCAATCGCTCCCAGCATTAGGCTCTTCTCCAGGGAGTCCTTCCTTCTCATGAGGTGGCCAAAGGATTTGAGTTTCATCTTCAGGATCTGGCCTTCTAAGGAGCAGTCAGTGCTGATTTACCATAGGCTGTTGATAATACGTTGGGGGCAGATTCAACTTATGTGAAGGAACTGACAGTGGTTATAAAATGTTACTTGTAAGTAATGGTTAGACTAGGACCTCAGAGTTCTGTATTCAAGTCCCTACTCAACTGTGAAACTCTGTGAACATAACAGCTTTGCTGGGTCAGACCAGTGGCCCATCTAGTCCAGCGTCCTGACTCGCACCATGGTCAACCAAATGCCAACAAGCAGGACTTGGAGACTGAGGCTGTCTGCTGGTACTTCCTCCAGCGGGTGGGACCTATATAGAGTCATAGGATCATAGAATTGGAAGGGACCTCTTGGGTCCTAGTCCAACCTCCTGCTCAACGCAGGACACTCACATCCCAATCGCTCATCCCCTGTCACCTGCCACCCCCTTGAGCCTTCACAGAATCAGCCTCTCCGTCAGATGGCTCTCCAGCCTATGCTTAAAAACTTCCAAAGATGGAGAACCCACCACCTCCCGAGGAAGCCTGTTCCATATGTTACCCTGAGCTTCATAGAGGAAGAGCAGGAAACACACGGCACAAGCTAAATGGGCTGATCTTGTAGAACAGCAAGACCAGAATTAAGGAGTGTAGAATTAATCGGCCAGTAAAGGCTCAGAAATGAGGCCTGCTAATTCCTACTGCTTCAATACTGGATTTGGCCATACCGTTCCCTGCCCCCCTTCGTAACTCAGTCCAATTCAGAACGCCGCGGTCGGTCATCTTCCACTTGAGTTCAAACTAATTCTTATCGGCTTTTAAAGCAAGTGAATTTAAACCCCTGCGAGGTCCCCAGGTTGCAGCCAGAACATTCATAACGTTGCTTTAAAGCAAATAATTAAGCAGCAGGCGGGTGGCGTATCTTCCCCTTCCCTCCTTTGCTTCCCCGCTTTCATCCATTCACCCTCCTTTCTCTCCTGCGACGCGGCACACCTGGAGTCCTGCTCACTACAGCAAACACAGCGAGGAGCCGATGAAAGGCAGGCAGGCAGGCAGGCAGGCAGGCAGGCAGGCAGGCAGGCAGGCAGGCGAGAGAGACAGAGGCAGCTGCGTCTCCCACTTAATCAGTGGTTTTTAAAGAGAGAGCTCGGGGTTGCAGCTTGGCAGCCCTGCACCTTCCTTCTGGGTCTGTTGGTGCCATAATTGCTTCTAATCCACTTTTTTTTTGAATACAAGGATCATAGCCACCAGCTGTTCATAATCTGCTTTTTCAGCTTGCAAAAGCAACTCCCTGAACTGGATCCTGAAGCAGCTCGGCTGTGTGTTTCCCTTGCCACGGATCTCCTTACGGTGGCCGCTCATGGCTGGCTGGATGCTCCTCATGGCAAGAAGGACAGCGGTGGGAATATTATAATTTATGTTTGTTTTTCAGCGAGCAAAAGACATCCGTTTGGGGTGTTTCGTAGCCTCAGTGTCTTATCCGTCTCCTTGTCTGCAGCTGGTAAAGCTCAGACTGAGACAAACCCAGTGGCGTTAGCCTGTACCCTGTCAACCTTGTATACCAGGGAAACCCCTGTAAGTTTCAGTAGCAGCGAAAGGCTTGTGGGACACCTTGGAGAAAGGTGTGCATGGGTATCGTCTCCCCTTCTATGGAAATCCCTGTGGCAGAACACCCTGCGCCACAAGAGGGGTTACATAGGCTGACCTAAATAGATTCCTGCTTTAGGGCACAGAAACTTTGTCGGCGTAATGCTTCTATGGCTCTTCATACTGGTCTTTGGTTCTTGCAAGTCCTAGAGCAGGGGTAGTCAACCTGTGGTCCTCCAGATGTCCATGGACTGCAAATCCCATGAGCCCCTGCCAGCGTTTGCTGGCAGGGGCTCATGGGAATTGTAGTCCATGGACATCTGGAGGACCACAGGTTGACCACCCCTGTTCTAGAGAACAAATCCAGCACAGGGATAACTGGGTGCACCAAGGCTTTTTCGCAGGCTCTATCCAGGGAGGATAAAACCCTGAAATCAATGGACATTGTTAAAACCATTGAGCAGATCTTCCAATTAGAAACCACCACTGCCCTGTTAGGGCACCCTGGCAGAGTCGGAAGCCTGGCTGCGGCCCCAGTAGACCTCGGTTGCAGAAACATCCCAGGACAATCCAGCTGAAATCCGCAGGTGATTTGATTTAAAAACCAGTGGCTGATTTCTCACCCAAAAGTGCAACAAGTGAATCATTGCGATCAACCGTGTTGTGAGCTGGTGTCAAAGAACGGCAAGGTTAATGTATGGTGCGGTAGGGTGATTTCGTGGGGCAAGATGGTTAAATTCCATCAGCTTTCTGCTGTGAAATCACAGCCGTCCCGTGGACTTTTGATTCTCAGAATATTTGTCCAAGCTGATCCTCCGTTGAGCAGGGGGTTGGACTAGATGGCCTGTGTGACCCCTTCCAATTCTATGATTCTATGATTCTATGACTAGATGGCCTGTATGGCCCCTTCCAACTCTAGGATTCTATGATTCTATGACTAAATGGCCTGTATGGCCCCTTCCAACTCTATGATTCTATGATTCTATGATTCTATGACTAGATGGCCTGTATGGCCCCTTCCAACTCTATGATTCTAGGATTCTATGATCCTATGATCCTCCGTTGAGCAAGGGGTTGGACTAGATGGCCTGTATGGCCCCTTCCAACTCTAGGATTCTATGCTTCTAAGCTGTGTAAGTTTGCCATTATGGTTGTGTAGGAAGCTCCCACCCACCCCCTGCCACCAAACGCTACAAGCCGTTTTTGCTCGGGACTTGGAGACAGCCTCATCAAACATCTAGTTCCTCGTTTCTCTAAGGCAGACATCATCGGGGTGTGAAAAGAACTAGGATCAATACAACTTTAATAAGGAACCGTCTTTGTAAATGTCCATGAAGATGGATGGGCCTCGGCCGGCCAAAGTTTCACAAACAATGCCGTGTTCTGAAACGGTAAGGACAAGATAAACGGCTGCTTGAACACAGCAAATCCTTTGTCATGGGAAGGCATCCGGGAGGACCAGAGAGATTGGATTTTTATTCCAAAATATGTTTCCATGGACTAGAGCCCAGATGCTGGGAGGAAAATCTTCATTCCGTTGTCATCTCATGGAGAAGGCATGCAAACAGACAGCGAAGATCCCCGCACAGCTTCCAAAGTAGTGGGATGTAATCCACAAACGTTGGGCTGGTGTACCATTATGTGAAGTCTTTTAAGGGGCTTGTTTTGCTTTGGTGCAAGAGGCTTCCCAGAGTTGTGTCTCTGTAATCCTTACAGGAGACTCCATTCCAGTTTGGTGTAGTGGTTAGGAGTGCGGACTTCTAATCTGGCATGCCGGGTTCGATTCTGCACTCCCCCACATGCAGCCAGCTGGGTGACCTTGGGCTCAACACAGCACTGATAAAGCTGTTCTGACCGAGCAGTGATCTCAGGGCTCTCTCAGCCTCACCCACCCCACAGGGTGTCTGTTGTGGGCAGAGGAAAGGGAAGGCGACTGTAAGCCGCTTTGAGCCTCCTTTGGGTAGGGAAAAGTGGCATATAAGAACCAACTCTTCTTCTTCTTCTTCTTCTTCTTCTTCTTCCTTTCCTACGAGGGATTGCTGCTGAAGGCTTATTTCAAGGGGAAATGAGGGATCTATAGGAAGGCCTCAGAAAGTGAGAATTACTATTTTTTTTTCACATTTACTTAAGCTAGAGAATGGTTTTCTTGGGGATAAAATTACCTGCTGTGCCCACAGGTGGAGCACTGCAGGACCCTTGTCTGACTCAGTTCAGAGTCATCCTCAGTCCCAAAATCGGGCATTCTTTTCCATGTTCAGATTTCCAAGTATCAAACAATGACTGTGCAGAATCGGAATACCTTTATTGGCATAAAGAATTGACAGAACCATAGCGTTTACGTTGACATTAACATTTTATGCAGCTACAGAGCTCAAAACCGTAGAATCATAGAGTTGGAAGGGACCGCCTAGGTCAGGGGTAGTCAAACTGCGGCCCTCCAGATGTCCATGGACTACAATTCCCAGGAGCCCCTGCCAGCTGGCAGGGGCTCCTGGGAATTGTAGTCCATGGACATCTGGAGGGCCGCAGTTTGACTGCCCCTGGCCTAGGTCATCTGGTCCAAGCCCTTCCCTGTGGCCAGTCTGTTAGGAGATTTCCTAAAATCTTGCCCTTGGTCCTGAGCCCTGGTGATGCTCCATGGCCAGTACTTGGTGGACCATTGAGTTGTCTCGCTATAACTGTGTCCCCCCTTCCTTGGGCACCCATCAGTATGCAATCCCTGCCTAAGGATGAGAGCAGGGACAACATCAGAACACAGCCATTCACGTTGGTTGCCTCACTGGCCCTTTTGTTTTGCCTCCCTTTGAAAGGAGGAGCAGGAGTTCCCTTCACCCACTGGGCAAATCCGAGGAAATTGCTTCCAATTCGAAACCTGCAGGGAAAAATTAAGCAGGTGCTACCCACGTATTAATGCAGGAGCACTGGAGAGGTTGGGTTTGTCCCTTTGTTAACCATTGCAGTTCTGTTCTGCAAATGCCGGCGGCAACGGGGGACAGAAGAAGAGCCTCACAGGCCCACTCCAGAAGGATTTGATTCCATCCTGCGTATAGGAAATGTCACCGCCGGTAATCAAAAGCAACCGCTCTGTACGAACAATTAAAATAGGCTGTGGGTGATGCAGCGCCGCTCCCTTCCGATTTGTGAAACATTTGCGTTTGTGTGAAATCTCATCCATTTATTTGGGAGGTCAAGAGGCAATCAGTTATTTTCAGCAGCAGGTGTCAGCTGGATTGATCCTGTCTTGTTGATCCCGGCTAACCACCCATCCCAAAACGGAGGGCCAAGGCAGCTTTTTACAAGTGCTGCCTGTTCTGAGATGCGTCTCCGAGATGGAATTTTAAGGCAGAATTAGTGCCCCCTTCCGCTTTATTGTTAAGATTAACATACTATATTGTTAACTATTGGGCGGTTATTTTTAAGGGTTGGTATAGAGTCTGTCCGAGAGCCTCTTGTGGCGCAGAGTGGTAAGGCAGCAACATGCTGTCTGAAGCTGTATGCCCATGAGGCTGGGAGTCCGATCCCAGCCGCCGGATCGAGGTCGACTCAGCCTTCCATCCTTCCGAGGTCGGTAAAATGAGGACCCAGCTTGCTGGGGGGTAAACGGTAATGACTGGGGAAGGCACTGGCAAACCACCCCGTATTGAGTCTGCCATGAAAACGCTAGAGGGCGTCACCCCAAGGGTCAGACATGACTCGGTGCTTGCACAGGGGATACCTTTACCTATACCTTTTATGGAGTCAGTCCAGATAAAGTAAGGTGATAAACGGGTCCCTTCCTTCCTGCTTTCCACCAGGACTGCTGAGGTCATTGGGTGCAGAGGAGGAAGCAGCCAGGCAGAGCTGTGTCATGCCCAGACCCAGCCTGGCTGAGAACCCACAGCTGTTGCTGTGGCTGTTAGAGGACAGAGGCCGCAGTCAGCCCAGTTTTTTTGCTTGCACAGCAGGAGATCCCTGACTGGTCAGACCTGGTTATTGAGTATAAGCTTGTCAGAGCTTATTTCCATGGGTGGGCACTGCACTCTGAAGTCAGAACAGCAGCCCCAGCAAGGAACATTTACGTGTTGCATCTGCCAATGCAAAAAAAATTAACTTTCAAAAGATGTGTCTTTCAATTCTCCTTCTGAGGTGGAGGACGTCTTGTTGGGTGATTCCCACAATTCACTCAGGGAGGCGGAACAACTTTTCTTCTTCCCGTCCCTTAGTGGGAGTTACCCTTTTTTCAGTTTCATTCCTGCTTACACAGGGAGAGCAGCTAGCTGAGTAGGCTATCTACTTCCTACCCTTTTGTCCTTATCATTTCTTATTTCTGCCCCCTTACTTATATTCTAAACTAATCTCCCCCTTTCCCCCCTTCTGCTGGCTTGCCTCTGGCTAGCAGTAGACTCTAAGGAAACAGTGAAGGGTCTACCAAATGCACCAGCCAGTTCACAATCAGTCTCATCCAGTGCTTCGTGTATGGCTGAGACAGATCATGCAGATGGTTTCCTATCCAGTAATGAATTAGAAGCCCTGCTTCTGGCTGAAAGATGGGAGGCGCCAATACCAATGGGCACTGACCCATGCAGGGCTACACCAGTTGTGATTTCTAAGGAGCAAAATCCACATGAAATAAGATGCCTCGGGGTCCCGGGCTCATTAGTGCTTGCAGCAGCCAAACAAAAACTAGATTGGACACTGGACACCAGCATTTCCAAGAAACATGCACAAGCTTGTAATGTCTGCGGCCCCGAGCTATTTAGCCTCCTGAATTCTTCTCCTTTCTACGGCAAGCCATGAGAGAAGAAATGCCCATTTTTTGCCCAAAGGATGCTAACAGGTAGCTCAAAGCAGTGATCTTTTTCAGCTGACACAACTCTGGTCTGTATGATTTTCTGCTCCAGAGCCATGGCATTGCTGGCTGCAGCCAGAAGGATCCTGTGGCTTTGCATGTGGCCGGCAGACAGCCACTCAAAATTAAGAGTTTCTGCCTACCCTTTCAGCGGGGGATAGACTATTCAGAGAGGCCCTGAGTAAAATCGTTGGTGAGACCAGGGATGAGAAGGTTCTCCTCAGAAACATCAGGTGTGGTGACCGCAGTTCCTTTCAGCTTTATTCCTTTTGCACACAACACACCAGGATTTCACCAAGAAGACAGAAGAAGCAGAGCCTCTTCTAGATTTCACAGGTCAAGTAACACTATGGTTGACAAAACAGACTGAGAGAAGTAACCTGCTTAAGGCCTAACTGGCAGGGAGCACCGATGGGAAGCCATCTGCCACTATCCAAAGACATATGGACCGCCCCTCAGATGGAGTCTTGGATGGCAAAAGTTGTTTCCCAAGGCTACAAAATAGAATTCTTGTCCCTTCCACTGGGATTCTTGTCCCTCCCAGCCTGCAAAATTTGCAGAAGCAACAAACATTTCTTTAAAATACAAGCAGAAGCAACAAATATTGCCTAAAAATAGAAGCCATAGAACCTATCCCAGATCAAGAGAAATGTCAAGGCATTTCTTGCATCTTCTTCACAATCCCAAAGAAAAGCTGGGACTGGAGAGTGATCCTAGACCTGAAATTAACAACAGGTTAAGCCACCTAAGACACTTTAGGATGGAGACACTGAGATCAATTTCTGAGGTTCTTCTGCTGAGAGAAATTCTGACTTCCTTAGATTTTACAGAAGACCTGCCTTCACATTCCAGTCTTCCGTGCTCAACATAGATGCCTTCGATTCTGTGTAGAAAATTTTCATCTGCAGTTCGGAGCTGTACCCATCAGCCTGTCCATGACTTCGCCGGTATTCTTGAAGCTACTTATCAATCCCATCATGACTTTGAGATGTCATGGAATACATCTCCACCCTTAAGTTGATGATCTGCTCATTCAGTCCTTATCCAAACAGCAGTCGGGACTAGGCACACAGGAACCCATTGATAAACTATAAAGCTTCTGCTTCCTGGTAAATCTACAAAGAGGCTCTCTCAAGCACCTTAGGTACTAATTGACACCAACCAAAATCATCTATTGCTCACAGACGAGAAAATTAAAAAGACCAAAGGCATGGCAACAGCAATCATAAAAAGCAAATCATCATCTCTCATGAACCTCAACAGCTGCATGGGATTGCTGGTTCCTAGCTTCAGTGCAATCTAGTAGGGCAGAATGCACTCTCAACAATAGTTTCTCAATCATGCCAAATCTCAGATTGCCAGAAGACAAGATGCCTCAATAAGAGTTCTCTTGAAGGTGAAGCATAGCTTGGTATGGTTGACAAAGGATCACAATATCAAACAATATATTCACAGACAAGTCTGAAAGGTGGGGGTGCAACACTGGAGAGAATGCCAATGCAAGGTTGGTGGTCCCCTTCCAATCAACCTACTGGAGCTTTAGGCTTCAGGGATCACATCCAGCCTGTGCTGAGGCAGCTGCATTGGTTGCCAATTGCTGCCCGGATCAGGTTCAAGGTTCTGGTTTTGACCTTGAAGGCTATACGCTGGTTGGGACCCACATACCTGAGGGACCGCCTACCGCCCTATATCCCCCTCAGGGCTTTACGCTCAGCGGGGGAGAATCTCCTGATCGTTCCTGGCCCTAGAGAAGCACGCCTGGCCTCGACCAGGGCCAGGGCCTTTTCGGTCCTGGCGCCTACCTGGTGGAACGAGCTTCCCAGGTGAGCTGCGGGCCCTGCAGGATTTACCAGCTTTCCGCAGGGTCTGCAAGACGGAGCTCTTCCGCCAGGTTTTTGGTTGAATGAGTGAATCAGCGAATGAGTGCCAACATTCCCCCCCCCCAGACCTAGCATCTCCTCCCCACCCTCCCTGCCGCTCTGATAGCAGGGGTGGGAATAATAAGTTCCGCCATGTTGGGATTGTTTTAAAGTCTTTTAATGGGTATTTTAATGGGGATAGGACTGCTGTGACCCGCCACGAGCCTATGGGGAGTGCCGGGATATAAATCCAATTAATAATAATAATAATAATAATAATAATAATAATAATAATAATAATAATAATAATAATAATCCCTTCTATTCTATACTTCAGGGATCACATAGCTCACGTCCATGTGGTCATCTGAACTGACAACTTGGTGGCCAAGACTCATGTGAACACGCAGGGATGTTCCAGATCTTCAGCACTTCACAAAGAAGCCTTCAAGATACTCTTGTGGGCTGAGAAGAACCTCTCATTTCTTCAAGACGAACACATCCAAGGAGTGTTCAACGTGTAATGGACTGGCTAAGCTGCCAAGTCATTCAGGATTGAGAATAGTTCCTGAAAAGGAGAAATTCAACGTGATTGTGAACTGTTTCAGATTGCCAGTAATAGACCTATTCACATCACCTACCAATTACCAATCATTCATATCTTTAATTACCGTCATTGACCAGCAATAGGAACAAACAAGTAAAACGATGCAAAAATAACCATTACGTTACAGAAGTTGTTCAAGGTTTAATTAAAAACCATTAATTAAAAATTCATTAAAAGCGTCTAGGTTGATTTGTTTCCTATTTTTAACCAGGCTGCTAAGGCAATATGTTCACTCCAAATCCTCTTCTTATTTCAGACCCAATACTTTATGAAACGTTAGTCTGGTTTTTCCTAATTCTTGGCAATCTTACTTGTTAACACACTTGGTATCTGACAAAATAGTTTTAATCAATTTTTTCTCTGGCCACAAGGACATTCAGTGAAAATTGAAGCTAATGGTACGTGGACCACATATCTTCCAGGTATTTCCTTTTGCGGGCGGAGAAGATGATTTGACATATGATTTGACAGATGGACTTCTGTACACCTTCCCTCCAATACTGGTTCTCCCAAACCGTCTTTGGAAATTCAAACCGCAAGTCTAAATTGTAGTCTAGAGACCACAGATCTCTAGAATTGACTGAGAAATCACCCCTGAACCTGCCTGTTTTAGTAGACATGCTTTACCAGGCCCTGATCCAGCACCTCCACCCAGATTGGCTGAGATTGGTCACATGGAGACTGAGAGGGCATCTCTCACGGAGGTGGGATACAGCACAGATGTTGCTGACACCATTCTAGCCTCCAGATACCTGTCAACGTACAGAATATCTAACTGCACTTGGAAGGCATTTGTATGTTGGTGCAAACAGAAGACCGTGAACAGCATGCTTCCTTCGATCAAGGCTGTTTTAGGAGTTCCCACTGGAGGGTGTGAGCTGAGGCCTTAAACAGGTGTCCACACTTTAAAGACAGATGGTAGCATTGACCACCACAATTCATGACGTTAAAGGTGTACCAATTTCAAGACCATCCATATATCATTGGTTGCTTCCAAGGATCTTCTCCGTAGTCACAGAATTCTTACCTGGAGATTAAACACAATGCCGTCTGCTCTAACAAGCATCCATTCAAACCTATTAAGGAGTTCTCATTGAAATACCTGAGGGTGAGGGTAGAAAAGTATTGGAAATTGAGGTGTTGTCCATTACGTTGGAACTTTGCATCTTAGAACAGACCCATCATTCTGTCCTAAGATGAACTCTTCCTTCCATAATTCTCAGGAGATCAATCTGCCATCCTTTTTTTCTTATCCAAGATGTCCCAGGGAGAAACTTTGGCAGAAGGTAGAGGTGTTTGTAAGTCTCATTGGGACTCCTTCAGGTAGAGAAAAGTGAGGTGTAAAAACAGCACTTCTTCATTATAAGAACAGAGGGCATCAGGAAAACTCGTAGTCTCTTCATCACACTTTCTCTGCTTAATATAGGATCCAAAATAATTACATTGGCTATTAGCAAATGTTTGAAAACTGCATCACTGAAGCATATGGGGCTCAAAGACAAAAGGCGCCTCTGGGCATCGCTGTCCATGGCGTTAGGAGCACTGCGACCAATGCTGCATTTGTAAGATACACCTAGGTAACAAGGCAACAACATGGTCTTCATGAAACATCAATTCATCAGACACCACCTTCAGCAGAAGGGTTCTCCAGAATGTCATGAAAGTAGAGGACAATGACCCACCTGAAATTTAGAACACTGTTCTGGGGAGTTGCACCAAAATGTTATCTGCCTCAGAGGCAGAAAAGCCATTGGTTACCTACCAAGAAGGGTTGCTCTCCTTTGAGTACAGAAAGACATTTGTCCCTCCCAACTCGTTGTCATCTGTGGGATATTAGCCTACTATCTTTTCCGTTCTTTCCTCTTTCTTGTTTCAATTCCTTCCTTCTTTACTTACTACAAGCTGTTGGTCCATGCAGTGTGCAAAACCTCTTAGGTTTTACAGTTCTAGAGCAGGGCATAGCTTTTGGAGCACCTCAACTGAAAGGAGGGTGACTCCCACCAAGGAGACAGGAAGAAGAAGAAAAGTTGTTCTTGCCCCTCTGAGTGAATGAAGGGAATCACCCACCAAGATGTCCTCCTATCCTCAGAGGGAAAGAACACTTTCGGTAAGTAACCAAGGCCTGCAAGATGGAGCTCTTCTGCCAGGCCTATGGTTGAGGCCAGCATGCTAAGGAAGATCGAGACCCCCCTCCTGGGTTATTCTGCCGGCGGAATAAGATCAGTAACCCCTCTGTCCACCGCAGAGGTGATAGTGGGTGGGATTTTTTAAAGTTGATTTTTCACTGCTGCACATCTTGGTCTGTGTTGGTTTACATTGTATTTTATAGTCTTTCAGGGGTAATTTTTATTGGGCATTTATACATATTGTGACCCGCCACGAGCCTTCGCGGGAGTGACGGGCTAGAAATTTAATAATAAATAAATAAAATGGGAAAACAAATGGCAGGGAACCATTAAAAGCAATAAAACCAATCTATAAAATGTAGCGACAGCAGGAATAGCCATAAAACCCGGCAGCAAGCGACAACAGCTAAACATCAGCCAGCCTCAAAATCAGCAACATAGGTTGCTGCCCCAGAGCAGATTGAGGCAGCAGCAAAATAGGTCTGTTAATGAAACCGAGAAAAATCACTCAGTATTCATCCTCTTTGTGGAGCATGGCAAAGCAACGTATGTCAAGACAGTAGCACGTGACCCGGTTTCCTTCCGGCTTGAGCTCACCACCTTGTTCTGAGAGACTAATTCAACTTTCGTTTTATATGCATCACCCTCACCAGCCTATTCACACAGCTTATACTTTTTCCCAGTCCATTTTCTCATAGCAGAGCCTCTTGTGGCGCAGAGTGGTAAGGCAGCCGTCTGAAAGCTCTGCCCATGAGGCTGGGAGTTCAATCCCAGCAGCCGACTCAAGGTTGACTCAGCCTTCCATCCTTCCGAGGTCGGTAAAATGAGGACCCAGCTTGCTGGGGGGTAAACAGTAATGACTGGGGAAGGCACTGGCAAAGCACCCCGTATTGAGTCTGCCATGAAAACGCTGGAGGGCGTCACCCCAAGGGTCAGACATGACTCGGTGCTTGCACAGGGGATACCTTTACCTTTTACCTTTCTCATAGCGGCCCTCTGCCTAATCCTCGGGATGTGTTTGCAAGGGCATGGAAGGGGAATCCGTCTTGATGAAAGGATGCCGGGGAACAGCTGGTTCCTTAGTGCCGCTTCTTGATATAAATGCGTTAATCTGGGTATCAAAGTGATCAGGATTCCCAGGTGTCAATAAGAGAGCTATCAAAGTAGCTCGGATCATCTTCGCGGGAGGCTAGAGGCGACATTGAGCAAGGCTCTCTGGAATACATGGCTCAAGAAACAACCATTTGCATGTCAGGCAGGAGAGAGATGCCACATGGTCACTCCAGAAAACTAACTGAGGCTGCCTTCAGGGGCATTCTGGGGCCAAAGTTGTATGAGGCATCTTGGGGGCAGGGATGGAGGGGAAAGTGAATGGGTGGCCAATCCACAGGTCCTCCAGTTTGGGATGTTTCTATATATGCACACACCCCTCTGGTACCCTCAGAGAGGAAAGCGAACTTTCATGCCACCCTTGGCCTGCCTCCTTGCAGTCTGGAGATAGCACAGTGCCTAACTGGGACTTCCTGACTCCAAGGGGAGCCAGGCCCGTCCATTCAGGTGGGGCAGCTGGAACACCTTGAATAAATCTTTGCTGGTCTTAAAGGTGCTGTTAGACTCTATTTGTTGGTCTTAAAGGTGCTGTTGGTCTTAAAGGCGTTGGCCTTAAAGGGGCTATTGGACTCTGTTTTTCTTTGTGCTTGAATCGATTATCCTTTGAAACCGTACTTCAAAACTCTTATGGCAGAATCGGTGTTTGGACTCTGTAGTAGCCAATCTCACCGGAGTGTTTGTAAAAAAAACAGGAGGTGGGGAGAGAAGGGTCTCCTCCCTCCCCCCTCCACCCCCCGGACATGAAACCTAGATAGAAATTGATGTTGTTCCCTTTTTCAGCAGCTTCTATAGCAGGGGTAGTCAAACTGCGGCCCTCCAGATGTCCATGGACCACAATTCCCAGAAGCCCCTGCCAGCGTTCGCTGGCAGGGGCTTCTGGGAATTGTGGTCCATGGACATCTGGAGGGCCGCAGTTTGACTACCCCTGTTCTATAGAATAGCCACAAAACCATTTGGCTTCCTGGCAGGCATGCTTTGTTGCTGCTGTTGTTGTTTTAAATGGTTCAGAAAGTCAGGGACCATAATAAGGGTGAGGAAATGATTAGCGCATCCATCCTCTGTGAACTTGGAGGGTGGGAAGACGATCCTGGCCCCCTCCTGTTCCATAACAGACCGGCACGGGTGCTTTTGGGTTTGGTTGGCACGTTTGCCACGGCAGCCACGGAGGGGGCCTCGTGCGTGCCCATTAACAGGGCCCTTCAAGCGGCTTTTACCGTGGATGGCCCATCATCATCAAAATAAATCATTGCCTCCGCGTATCGCTGCAAAACTGACAACGCTGATGGACCCTGGCAAGCCGCCAGGTTTAAAAGGCACCTTTTTAAAAGCCGCGTTTTAGAAACCAGCGTCCGTCTTGATCAATCTGCCCTTTTCGTTGTTGTTTTTAAGAGGAGAGGGCTTTTGAGTGCGTGCCCTCCTTCCCTCCCTCCCTCCGACTGCATATACTCCAGGAATGCTGGTGAGATCAGATTTGTTCCGGTCTGTTTGAGAAACGGTATAATTGGATGCTAATGCGGAATAATAAAGGCCGGCAATTTCAGACCTGCCGGCAATAAGGCAGGGCCGGCTTTTAGAAATAATGGCGACCTACAGCTTGGGTGTGTGTGTGTGTGTTGTTGTTGTTGTTGTTGCTGTTGTTGTTTTCCCTCTGTGCAGAAGCTTTATTATCCCAAGTGCTGATTGTGGCGGTTTGTTTGGGTCCCGGGAGAATCAAATTGTTCTCCCCACCACCACAATACATGCCACGAAACGTTGTCGCTTGATTACATTGATAATTCCGCCCAGCGTCCTTTTGAGCAAACATTTCTCCGCCAGCATCCTTATGAATTGGCTTTGGCCTGTAGCATCAAGGCAAGGACAGCAGCGGGAGGAGATGGGAGGGGGAGACACTGCGTGAAGATTGAACCCGCCATTTTGCTGCTCCGCGGGCAATTTTGGACAGGGTGGGGAGGCAGGGGGGGAGCTTGGCTTGCTAGGTTGAGCACCCTTGCAAGGTTTTTTGGGGGGAGGAGGTGGTAATTCTCCCACTTTTTAAATCAAGGAGACCATTTTGTGTTGGAAGCTCAGGTGGTCTTTATGGGACTCTCTTCCCCACGGGCAGGCTTTCAGATCTGGCAGGGAACTCCTGTTTTAGGTATAATTTTCAGGTATTACTAAGTTGCAGTAAGCCAATTGAGTCTGTAGCCCCTGGGGAACACTTAGCTACCTCAGCAGGGTATCTGCTGGAAGAAGAACCCCCAACCTTCACCCCCACCCCGAATTTTTTCTTTTTAGGAAAATGATGTTCTGCTCCATTTTTGAGAGGTCTTTGCCTCTCGCTGGAGATTTCCTGCTTTGTGTTGTCTTGCATACCTGTTGATTGTGGAAAAAATCTTATTTTCAGCTCTTTTAAAATTGCGTCATAAGGCAACACAGGCATCGGCTGTGTGCAGATAAACAAAAGTTTGAGCCAGCCCCACTTTTTGCAAGCGCATGAACCTGAAGTCATTTAAACAAGTCCATCTAATCAACACGATTTAATTCTACTTTATTAGAAGGTTTGCTCAGTTTAGTTGGACGCTTTGCGGCAGTCCTAATACACATAGAGAAACGCGCAGATGGTGTACGAAGCAGAAATGCGCATTCTCATCTGTCAGTGATAAAAAGGTGTTCAGCATTATGCATTTAATCGTACGGAGTCCGTCAATCTGGTTTCCATTTCGGCAGGCATCTGGCTGGGCTGGTGATACTGCGGCTTGTTTGTTGTTTTAGAATTATTTCGAATGCTTTTGATTGTATCGAATGGCTGTTTTGATTGTATTTTGTTTATGCAAACCACTTAGAGATGCTTTGGAAGAACAGCCTGTAAACATTTTAAAGGAATTGATGCCTTTATATTGGCTGTCTTAAGATCATCTGACCAATGAGTTTGTGCAGCAAAGCAGGCAGGGGGTCAGGAGAGATTCTAGCATTGCAACATAACATTGCAACATAGAGCTAGTGTGATGCACTGTCTTGTATTGGACCCCAGTTTGAAAGATCTGGGTTCAGATCCCTGCTCAGCTCATTAGATGGCTTTGGGCCAGTGCTGATAACTGAGTACCGCACGGCATAGCCATGAAGAACACAGGGCAGAGTCAAAATGCCAGTGGCTGGAAGAGAAAGCCATGGGACAGAATCTGTGATTTATGTGATTTCCTTGGGAAAGTGATTACAAGTGGATTACACGGTGACTGTAGGGAGGACACAGGGATGGGGGCATATGCTTCACCAGGGATCTGGAAGCCCAGACTGCAAGGCCGTGACTAAAATGCTTTAGGATGCTTTGGGCTGATCCTGCGTTGAGCAGGGGGTTGGACTAGATGGCCTGTGTGGCCCCTTCCAACTCTATGATTCTATGATTCTAAAATATGGTTTACATATATGGTTTCTTTCTTTCTTGACCCGAGGGGGACCCACAGGTTTTTGTACTGTCACTAAGTATTTGAAGGCTGCCATATAGAGGATGGAACAGAGTTGTTCTCTCTTGCCTCAGAGGGACAGACCAGAACGAATGGGATGAAATTAATGCAAAAGAAATTCTGTGTAAACATCTGGAAGAAGTTCCTGACAGTCAGAGTGGTTCCTCAGTGGAACAGGCTTCCTCGGGAGGTGGTGGGTTCTCCATCTTTGGAAATTTTTAAACTGAGGCTGGAGAGCCATCTGACGGAGAGGCTGATTCTGTGAAGGCAAAGGGGCGGCAGGTGACAGTGGAGGAGCGATAGGGTTGTGCCTTCTTCTCCTTGACTTCCACCCACCCCTTATTTAGACCATCCCCAGACGGGTTAGCCTGGCGGAGGGTATTTTAGGGGAAGGATGTATAAAAATGGAATAAGTATATGAATAAATAAATAAATGTGTTTGTGTCCTGCATAGTGCAGGGGGTTGGACTACATGACCCATGAGGTCCCTTCCAACTCTGTGATTCTAGGATTCTGTGTGTGACTTTTCCTGACTGCTGCATAGCTTTGATTGTGAATGAACTTCTAAAAATGCATAATCCAGCTAAAAGTTGCGTTTTAACGGAAAAAGCCTGCGCATCTGAAAATTTATTTTGCAAGGAATATTTGCACTTTTCTGTCTCCCTGAAATCAGGACAGAGAACTTAGAAAAATGCTAATAAGTAACACGGCTGGGTCGAGCTCCCTTTGTTTAACTGGAAGAATCTCAAACCATTGTGTGCATCTTGCTGACCTTTTGTTGAGTAAATCTCTTGAGCTGATGTCTAAAATCAGGGCACCTGTTCAGCTTTCACATGAAACCCTCCTTGAGGGCTGTCACCCGATTATTTTTAGCCCCGGCTGTTTCTAAAACCATCGCCAACTTACTGTGCTCTAGACAGGGTTAATGAAAAGAGACACAAGGCAAAAAAAAAAACCCACAAAGAATTCAGCAGTGTAGATAGCGTTGACAGTCCCCATTTGGAAAGAGCCCCAGGACTGAGTTTAGATAAAGGGCAAATTATTGCCTGACAGTCCTGATTGGAAGAGAAGGCCAACTTAAAGTAATTATATGAGCAGCTAAGGAGTCAGAAATGTTTCTGGCAGGTAAAGTATTAGAAGCCACCTGGAACCTACACCTATACAATGAATCACACCTGATTGACAAAAACCCAAATCGGGAAAATTCTCAAATTATGCAAACATAGAATGAATATGGATTTCGAGGAATGGCAGAGGACAGGAAGGCCTGGAGGATCATTGTCCATGGGGTCGCGATGGGTCGGACACGACGTCGCACCGAACAACAAGAAGAATTAATATGCAATAACCAGACATGTACTCATTTTAGACTAGTTTAATCATTATCCTTTCCTGAAAACGGAGCAGCATTTGAAGTAGAAATCTTGACCAGTTCCCCTTCCGACTGGGATCGCTGGTGGTCCCTCCCCGGTTGCTGTTGGGGGGCTGGGAGGATGCCTGGAACCAGAGCGAGGGATCAGGAGGGCTACAGTGGGAAGGGAATTTGCAGAAATCCCATTTCAAATTTCAAATCATAATGAACAGCAGTGGCAGGGTCTGCACGTGGTGTGAGGTCCCTGGGCCACCAGGCCATTGGCCATTTGGGTTTCATGAAATCAACACCAAGATATCATTACATCAATATACTGTTGTAACAATAGGTGGACCCACTGCTCTGAAATCCCAGTTTTCCTTTGTTTTAACGGGGCAAATTGCTTCCTGTAGGAAGAGAAGCTCCCCACCTTAAAGGTAAAGGTAAAGGTATCCCCTGTGCAAGCACCGGGTCATGTCTGACCCTCGGGGTGACGCCCTCCAGCGTTTTCATGGCAGACTCAATACGGGGTGGTTTGCCAGTGCCTTCCCCAGTCATTACCGTTGACCCCCCAGCAAGCTCCCCACCTTACATATTTGCAAAGGGAGAGGCTAGAGCAGACTTTCTCAACCAGGAAGGGTTTCACTGATTGGGTAGGAATTAATTTTAAATATATTTTTAATTTTAAAAAAAATCAGGTGATATGGCCATGTTGACCCACTCACCCCTCCCAAAATAGCCAATGATGGGCCTGGAGAGGATGGGAAGGGGAGGGTCCCCGGCCACACAAATCTTTGCATGCTAAGGCTCTTCACATATGGTCCAGAGAGATGTCCTCTCGTTTTAACTTAACTGTTGGGGCGGGGGAGCAACATAGGCCTGTCCCAGTCCTTTTTTCTGCAGGTTCCCACTGCAGGCTTCCTTTGGTAGCCAGCCCAGTTGCAGGTATGGTTCTGTTTATAAGTTAGCTGAAAATATTTCTATGCTGTCCCTTCCTGTGCTGTGGGAGTGGTCTGGTGATGTCATATCTGGTGGGAGTATCTATGTGATGTCCCTTCTGGTGACACGTGACTGAGGCATGGCAGGAAGGTGTAGCCAGCTGACATCACTTCCGGGTTTTCTTAGAATCATAGAGTAGGAAGGGCCATACATGTCAACTAGTCCAACCCCTGCTCAATGCGGGATCAGCCCTGCACTGCTTTTTGTTGCATCCAGTTCTTCAGTATCTACTTCCCAAGCCTTATGAGCAGCTCTTTAAGGGTTGAATAACAACTGGCTAAGATCCCTTTCACAACTTTGATGTTGTTTGGACCCCAGATGATTGAAAAGTGCAAAAAGCAGAAGGCGTTTGTGGTTTGCTCTCTTCCCTCTTTGTCATTCAGTTTTCCTCTTTAGTGCAAATGATAGATCACTGTAAGTTTAAGCAATCCCTCTACAGCAGGGGTGGGCAAACAGAAATCCTAAGTCCAGAACCTGAAATAAGTTCCTGATTCTGGTTTTTGAAGGGAAAACGTACACTGTAGAGCAGCAAACTGTGGCCCTCCAGATGTCCATGGACTACAATTCCCATGAGCCCCTGCCAGCAAATGGGAATTGTAGTCCATGGACATCTGGAGGGCCACAGTTTGCCTACCCCTGCTCTACATTGCGTGTTTTCCCTTCAAAAACCAGAATCGGGAACTTATTTCAGGTTCTGGACTTAGGATTTCTGTTTGGAGGGTGTTTTAGAAGCTAAGAAGCCTTAGTTTTAGAAGACACTGTAATCTGGTTCTGTGCCTTTGGGGAATCAGACAGAAGAATATTTTGGGTGGAACAGAAATGAGAGGGAAACCTCTTGCCCCTGCCTCTCCAGTCTCTCTTACTTTTCAGGATCAATTCGGTCAGTCAAGAATAAGGTAAAAGTGGGGAGGACAAACTGCATTAAGAGGTAGAAACACTGATGAAAAAAGACATAACAGATGCTGCCACCACACAGAATCCGTTGTGGTCTTGCAGTGAACTGAG
Organism: Paroedura picta; assembly: GCF_049243985.1. Lineage (NCBI taxonomy): Eukaryota > Metazoa > Chordata > Lepidosauria > Squamata > Gekkonidae > Paroedura > Paroedura picta. The sequence goes on along the minus strand of NC_135385.1, from coordinate 4,729,738 downwards.
CTGAAAAGAACTATATTGAGCCGTATTGAATTACCCTTAGTGAACTGACTGAACTTAATTATGTTTACTAAACGTGTTGGAACTATCTCTGGTTGCATATCTCTTTGAAAGAATTGGGGGGGAGTCTAATTCACTTTGAACTCCTTCGGTGAAGAATGAAAGGGCCTGTTGTTGACTTTAGACTGAATCAGATGTCATGAGCAAGTTCGGCTTAATAAATCAGACTGGGAAGTTATTGGAACTAAATTATCGAATTAATTGGCTTTAATGAATTGGAATTAATACATTCATTGGAATTGAGGAAATGAACTAATGAGATAAGGGCTTAATGAATTGAATATCCTGTTTGAGTAGAAGTTGGATGTTTAACTAATGAACTGGTAATATATATTATGGATTATTAGTTTTTGGGTTTATATATATAATATTGAGGCTGGGAGAGGGGGGGGAGATGGCATGGTATAACCCGATTTCAGAAACTAAGCAGGGCCAGGACTTGGATGGAAGACCATCAAGGAAAGTTCTGCAGAAGAAGGCAGTGGGAAATGACCTCTTCTTCTCACGTGCATTGAAAGACCCTTCTTAGGTCATCAAAACTGGGTTGTGATTTTATGGCACTTGCGTATGTATAATATTGAGAAGAAACTGTGTCATGGACTACAATTCCCATGAGTCCCTGCCAGCAAATGGTGCCTAATTGAGAGCCAGTTTGGTGTCGTGGTTAGGAGTGCGGTCTTCTAATCTGGCATGCCGGGTTCGATTCTGCGCTCCCCCACATGCAGCCAGCTGGGTGACCTTGGGCTCACCACGACACTGATAAAACTGCTCTGACTGAGCAGGAATCTCAGGGCTCTCTCAGCCTCACCCACCCCACAGGGTGTCTGTTGTGGGGAGAGGAAAGGGAAGGCGACTGTAAGCCGCTTTGAGCCTCCTTCGGGTAGGGAAAAGCGGCACATAAGAACCAACTCTTCTTTTTCTTCTTCTAATTATTCAATACACCATAAAAATAGATTCAAATGGAGCAGATCATATTTGCAGCTTTCACATTCTCAGGAACGACCCCAAACGCAGCCATAACATGCCAGAGATAACGTTATTGTGACACATTGTTCCCGCCGTGAGAACATGGAGCTGTGCGCCTCTGCTGCCTTTAGCGCAAGGCATGCTGGGAGTCAGGCCAAGCTCCAAAATGATGCCAAGACCTGGGGCGGCAGGAGACCTAGGCCGACCCTCACTCACAAGCCAATTCTGGCTTGGAAATACATTGGATAAACTGCATTGCAAGGTGCTTTGTGTCTCCTTGGGAGAGAAATATGTAGCATAAATGAAGCAAGGAAATTCATAAATAGAATCAGTGTGGCCATCGAAGAAAGCTGGCCAGGCATCCTCCCCTCCTCGCTGGCTTCTGTAGATCTCTGAGAAACGTCTCTTCACGGGCTATTTTGTTTTAATGGCCAACGTTATAATGGGTGTGGTTTGGGGTTTTTTTTTTAATGGCAGGAGCCCACTTTGGCTGAAAACTGGAGTGAAATATAATTTATTTATTTAATTTATATACCGCCCCTCACTATGGTGCCAATTAAAGGTGACTGACTGACTGATATAATTTTTATTTCTTTAAAAAGGTCAACCTCATGTCAGAGGCTGAACAATTGCTAGATATTAGACTTAATCCTGTGCCTCAAAAACATAATCAGCTAAAGAAAAACAGCCTAGCCTAAAAGAGATGCAGAAGAAATTTGAGGATAATAATTAGAAGGCAATTAAAGTCAATACCGGGTTTTCTTTCTTGAAAGCTATAATTAAGATTTTGACAGTAAATATTAAAGGCTTATCCTTGCCAAAAAAAAAAAAAAAAGCCAATATTGGCCAGTTGTTTGAAGAAGGATTTTTAAAAGGGTGTCTGAACAAAGCAAGGGACCTATATCAGAGGGGGGAAAGACGAAAATATTAAGAGATCCGTATATCAGACCTCAGCAAATATTAAATTTTTGATTGGAACTGAGGAAAAGATGAAAAGTTTTTTCTCAAGTGAAAGATTCAGAAAAGAGAGTTCTTTATTAACGGTGGCAGTAGCATCAGAAATATTGTGTTTGTCCCTAAATAATTTAATTAAAACGTATCAAATTAATTACGTTGTATGGGTGACATTTTGACAGTGATCTTAACTTCTAGGAAAGGTAAGTTCACAGATACACAAGGAGTTTTTTTTTTAAACATATTCCTTTCTTTCCATTTATGGAAAATATATTTAAAAATCCCTAGTCATCTGAAAGCTGTAGAAAAGGGAAATTGTCCGAAAAAGGCTTGCTTCTTAAAGATGGGGGGGAATGTTGAATTATTAAGCTGTGTTTGGAAGCTTGACCGGAGCAGGTTTAGCAAGTGAAATAACCAAGTTCTGTGGTGATTAGCAGAGAGATTAAAAGTTGAGCACAAAACAGTACATTTCAGATTCTCCATGAGACCTGTCCTGTGCTCTGCAGGAAGGCCCAGTCATGTCTCTTCTGGATCAGGGCCCTCTAGTCTAGATAGTAAGACTCAGGAGTGTCAAAAGGTGCTGGCACTACTATTTGAATACTAGCCCCTATACATATAAATTTCCCAGAGGGCAAAGAATTATGGGTCCATTCCACTTAGGGAAAACACACATACATCGCAGTCCTAGAATCATAGAATTGGAAGGGATCTCCAGGGTCATCTAGTCCAACTCCCTGCACAATGCAGGAACTCACAACTACCTGCCCACCCGCAGTAACCCTAACTTCATGCCTAAGTGATCCTTCCGCCAAAAATCTCCAGAAACCAGCCTGGCCTGGAGGAAATTCACCCACCATCCCACAGTGGCGATTAGCAATGCCCTGGGTACGCAAGGAAGGGCCACAAGGGACAAACACTGGCACATCCCTTCCTGCCCGCCCACTCACCATCTGCCTAAGTTCATAAAACCAGCCTTTCTGTCAGATGACTATCTAGCCTCTGCTTAAGAACTTCCAAATAAGGAGAACCCACCACCTTCCGAGGAAGCTTGGTCCACTGAGGAACCATTCTGACTGTCAGGAACTTCATCCGGGTGTTTAGCAGAACATTCTTTTGAATTAATTTCAACCCACTGGTTCTGATCTGACTCTCTGGGGCAACAGAAAACAACTCTGCTCCATCTTCTCTGTGACAGCCCTTCAAGTTTTTGGAGGTGGCTATCATATCACTTAGTCGTCTTTTCTCCAGGCTAAGACCAAGCTCCCTCAACCTTTCCCCAGACTACTTGGTCTCCAAAACCCCCTCAACCTTTCCTCAGACGACTTGGTCTCCAAACCCCTCACTATCTTCGTAGCTTTCCTCTGGACATGCTCCAGTTTCTCGACATCTTTCTTCAGCTGTGTGTGGTGCCCAAAACGGAACCCAGTTGTCCTGAGTCAAACTCAGCTGGGAATTAATTTCCCATCCGGGAACTCCCAGAAGAACTATCAAAGGTCCATTTGTGGGATAGGTACCCCAGTAGAGGACCAAGTACCTGAGGTTTTACATGGTGGCCCTTAACAGTTCTGCTGCCTGAGAGCCTTTAATGCAGGGGTAGTCAACCTGTGGTCCTCCAGATGTTCATGTACTACAATTCCCATGAGCCCCTGCCAGCGTTTGCTGGCAGGGGCTCATGGGAATTGTAGCCCATGAACATCTGGAGGACCACAGGTTGACTACCCCTGCTTTAATGTATCTGAAGCAATGTATCTGAAACAAAGCCTCTCATTCCATGGCCAGGTTTTATAATTTTTTGTGGTTCAGCTGCTGTTACTGGTTTTGTCATTCATACTGTTTCCCTTTCTAAATAGACCTGACAGCCTGACCCCTTTCCAATTCTTCAGTGGCTGCCCCGGCCTCTCAGTTTGCAGCAACTAACAGTTATTAAACTGCAATTTAATTTTATTTTTAATGGCTGAAAGAGAAAAGCATATGGAAACGGCAAAATTGCATTAACATCTGTCCTTTTTCCTCCCATCTGCTCCTTTTGGCTTTGCTCTTGTCCAGGTTTGCCAGAACTGCTAGTTTTTCCAAGGAGGGGAATGGCATATGAACTGTTTCTTCCAATGAAGTTCATAATTTTTTTTATTCCAGCGACGGAGCTGCAGAACGCCACTCTCAGATGCAAAAACAGCTTTTTGTGAGAGGATTTGAAAAAAAGCTGAGTTTGAAAGGAGAGGCGAAATATATACTGACTAGGTTTGAAGCCCGTTGTAGTAAATACAACAAGCGCTAGGTGTGCTTTTGGGGCCTCCTTCCCCCCAGACCCAAAAGCACACCTGGGGCCTGTTTGAGGCCGTGGGTGTGCTTATGGGCCCGGGGGAAGGCCTCTTCCCCCCCCCCCGGCCACGATGTGGCCTTCTCCCCAGGCCCAGAAGCACACCTGGGGCCTCCCCACCCCCACCCCCCTGGCCACGGTCTTGATGGCCCGGAACGGGTTTTCCGAATGGGTGGGCATTAATTAATTTCTTATGTATTTTTTAATTTGTTAAACATATATGGTCATGTAGAGCCTCTTGTGGCGCAGAGTGGTAAGGCAGCCGCCTGAAAGCTTTGCCCATGAGGTTGGGAGTTCGATCCCAGCAGCCGGCTCAAGGTTGACTCAGCCTTCCATCCTTCCGAGGTCGGCAAAATGAGTACCCAGCTTGCTGGGGGGTAAACGGTAATGACTGGGGAAGGCACTGGCAAACCACCCTGTATTGAGTCTGCCATGAAAACGCTAGAGGGCGTCACCCCAAGGGTCAGACATGACTCGGTGCTTGCACAGGGGATACCTTTACCTTTATATGGTCATGTCAACCTTCCCTCCCCAATGGCCAGTGATGGCGCTGGGGTGGGTGGGAAGCGCCATCACTGGTGAGCCCCGGGTGAGCATGTCCACAGCTCTGCTTCCCAGCCACATTCTGCACGATCGCGCTACGTCTGGGGCTTCTGGAAGCCTGAAGAACATTTCAGGGGTTTCTCCACCGTAAAAAACTATGCTAGATAGCTAAATTAGATTTTCTTGTTTTCCTTGCTGTATGATTTTAGAGTAGTGCGTTGCTTGGAACTGTTTCTGGAGGTTATTTAAATAAAGGGGACCAGAGGAAACCACAACCATAAAGGGTCAACCTAAGCCACTTCTGTGTTTCAGTGATTCACTGCCCTTGGTGCATAGAAGCACTAGATTACGCATAGATTCAAGTGGGTAACCGTATTGGCCTGAAGTAGCACAACAAAAATAGAGCCCAATAGCACCTTTAAGACCAACCAAGATTTATTCAAGGCGTGAGCTTTCGAGTGCAAGCACTCGAAAGCTCACGCCTTGAATAAATCTTGTTTGGTCTTAAAGGTGCTATTGGGCTCTATTTTTGTTGTAGATCATGTACAGATTGGCAGAACATTCCAAGCCCACTTACTTCGGTGGGTTTGGAAGCGTGTGACTCTTGAAAATTGTACTCTTAAGATTTCTTTATTTTGTTTATTTTCGCATTCATATACCGCCCTCCCTGAAGGCTCAGGGCGGTTTGCATGGAACTGAAGTAAACGATACAAAGAACTGATTAACACATAGTCAAATGGGGGGGGGAGTGTCTTGAATGAATTTTGGGTTACCGCTTTTCGTATCTGATATATTCTAATAGTAAAATGTGGCCTGATTTGTGGATTTTTACCTGTAGACATAAGCTAGATCTGCAGACTCCCTCCCCACCCCACCCCCTTTGTAGAAAATCTGAAATGATTTTTAAAAGGCAGGCTTAAAACTCACCTAAAAACAAAAGATGAAAAAAGAGTTGGTTTCATACATTGCTGTTTTTCTACCCGAAGGAGTCTCAAAGCGGCTTCCAGTCACCTTCCCTTTCCTCTCCCCACAACAGACACCCTGTGAGGTGGGTGAGGCTGAGAGAGCCCTGAGATTACTGGAGAAGAAGAAGAAGAGTTGGTTCTTATATGCCGCTTTTCTCTACCCAAAGGAGTCTCAAAGTGGCTTATAGTCACCTTCCCTTTCCTCCCCCCACAACAGACACCCTGTGAGGGAGGGGAGGCTGAGAGAGCCCTGAGATTACTGAAGAAGAAGAAGAGTTGGTTCTTATATGCCGCTTTTCTCTACCCAAAGGAGTCTCAAAGCGGCTTATAGTCACCTTCCCTTTCCTCTCCCCACAACAGACACCCTGTGAGGGAGGTGAGACTGAGAGAGCCCTGATATTACTGAAGGAGAAGAAGAAGAGTTGGTTCTTATATGCTGTTTGTCTCTCCCAGAAGGAGTCTCAAAGCAATCCCCTTTCCCTTTCCTCTCCCCACAACAGACACCCTGTGAGGCAGGTGAGGCTGTGTCTAATGTTTGATTTCATGCAAAGGGTTGATTATGTCCAAAATTAAAGGAGATCCTGAGTTTTTTCCCCCAATGGAAATAAAATGTTTAAAAGAATGACTAAAAGATCTCCTTGTATCTGTGACAATGAAGTATCACCCAGTCCAGTTGCTTTCTTAAATCTGGCATAGCGTAAACATCAAAATAATTCTGACATATGCATTTATGCTCCATGTTTTGGGAGGGGCTGCAGTTACGGTAGGCCATAGAGGAGGTCTCCCAATCTCTCCTGTTCAACCTCTGGCAGCAGATTTGGGAACTGAAGGAGCTGCTTATACCAGGGGTAGTCAACCTGTGGTCCTCCAGATGTCCATGGACTACAATTCCCATGAGCCCCTGCCAGCAATCGCTGGCAGGAGCTCATGGGAATTGTAGTCCATGGACATCTGGAGGACCACAGGTTGACTACCCCTGGCTTATACCATAAACAGTCCTGATGGGTCATACTTTGACTATTATGTGCAGAAGGTTTGGATGGGACACTTGTACGGCCGTGGTCAACTTTTATGGTTGAGCGTGGATCTGAACCTGAGATTCTCACATTCAGACACATTTGGGGAGGTGGTGGGTTCTCCATCTTTGGGAATTTTTAAACAGAGGCTGGACAGCCATCTGACGGAGAGGCTGATTCTGTGAAGGCTCAAGGGGGTGGCAGGTGACAGTGGATGAGCGATAGGGTTGTGAGTGTCCTGCATAGTGCAGGGGGTTGGACTAGATGACCCATGAAGTCCCTTCCAACTCTATGACTTTATGATGTGATCTACTGCCCCAAGCTTATTGTAGGGCAGTTTGCTTCACATGACAGAGGAAGCAGACTTCTGGCTCCAGGACAGAGGTTCTGAGGAGCTGTTTCTTCAGCATTGTGAATTTTAATGTTTTTTATAAGTGAGTCAAAAACTGGAGACAAGGTTCTGCATTAAATGGGTGGTTCCAGTTAGTTCAGCGAGCTGTGCTAGGAACATCTGCTTTTGAGAGACGCTGACGGTGTTTGGGGCAAGTGATGAGCAGATGTTAATACATAAGAACAGGAGCTGAACGGGAAATTAATCCTGGCTTCCAATCTGCTGGATCTCCTCTGACCACTTTCTCCACAGGCGGATTTAAGGGCAGCTGCAGTGAGCAGTCCTGCCGCCATATGTCCAGGAGGGGTTGCCGTGGCTGGTGAGGCGACCCCGGGGCAAAGGAGCAACCAGTTGCAGCTGCTGGGTGGGGGACGAGTGAGCTGCCTTTCCTGGTAGCTTTAGGGCGGTGTCAGAAGCAGTGGCGCCCAGCAGCCGTGATGCTGACTGTTGTTCAGACCACACGCATACAATTGCACTGTGAAAATTGCACACGGAAAAGAGGAGCTGGTTCTTCCCCCTTTCCCTGCTCAGTAGTACGCTCCCCCCCCCATTTTGCTTTAAGCTCCTGGGGAGGGGGAAAAGAGACACAGGATAAGCATTCCTTTTTTACTTCTACGTCATAAAACAAGGGGGAGGGGGTTCCGGTTAGGGGATCTCCCCCTTATCCCGTACATAGTCTTGATCTGCTTTTCGCAGCTTAAACGACTCACCTGGACCCCACGTGGTTTGGTTCTGAGATGCTCATACTCCCTGCTGAGCCCTGGCAGTTACTGGGAGCAATTCCGCACAGAGGCGTAAATCGCTTGCAAATGCACGATTGGAAGTTGCACATTTGCAAGCTTCCTGACCCTCCCGCATTTTCCCACGGCCTCGTCACGGCTTTTGGCGTCCCAAAGAGGCAGTGGAGAAGCCAGAAGAGAGAACAACCCAAATTGTTTGTTCGTTCGTTTGTTTATATCCCGTCCTCCCCGAAGGCTCAGGGCGGTTTACATGAAGCTGGAACAATATAATTAACTCCGTTTGTAGTTAATGCGGTAACAACAGTAACAATAACAACAATCGAATGACGATAAACTTTGTAGAATGCTAGAATACTAGAACGTTGATTAACTCATACTGAGGCCCGGTGGTTTGGGCAGGCCTGTAATGATTGTCGGAGGGAGGGTTTGGGAGATCTGATCGATCTCAACCAAATGCCTGGTGGAAGAGCTCCCTTTTGCAAAACCCTGCAAAACTGATCCAAATTAAGTGACTGTGGCAGCTTCTAATGGTGTTCCTTTCCCTTTTTTTCTCCCGCAGGACGGATACTTCTCCCACCGCCCCAAGGAGAAAATACGAATCGACAGCAATAACGAAAACTCCGTTCCGAAGGACTTCGAAAATATCGATAACAGCAACTTCGCGCCCAAGACACAGAAGCAAAAGCGCCAGCCAGAGCTGGTGAAGAAGCCCCTTAGCAAACAGAAGGAGCATTTGAGGAGGAAACTGGAGCAGGAGGAGAAGGCGAAGGAGGATTCTCTCCTGGGAAAGAACTCCAATGAAGTGCTCCAGTACAGCAACCAGGCCCAAAAGAACAGCAACAGCAGCCTCAAAGATATTTACAGTTCTCCCAAGCAGCATCCCTTGAAAAAGGGTGGGATCAGCTCACCTGAAATCAGGTATGAGCAGCCGCCAAGATGCGAGATTTCGGGCAAGGAGGCAATTTCGGCTTTGTCCAGAGCCAAGTCGAAGCAGTGCCGGCAGGAGATTGCAGAGATTTACTGTCAGCACAAGCTGGGGAAGCTTATGCCGGAGCACGTGGCACGTTTCTGTCCTCTGGAAGGTAAGCTGGGCTAAGGCTAGACGTGGGAGACGGTTGTGGGCGCCTCTGTTTAGATTTTACGCTCCCTGCATTCTTGGGGGAGCGACTGTGATTCACGGACAGAGCACGAGCGATACATGCAGAAAAACCAGAGATCAGACATAGGAAAAGATCTGGAAAGCTTTTGTTAGTCAGCACAGGCACCGCGGAGCAGATGGGTCAGTGGTCTGACTCACAGCCAAGCGGCTTCGTAAGCAGAGCCGTAGGGCTGGCGCGCATAGGAACCCACGTTGAGCCCTTGGCATCTCCGGTTAAAGAATCACCAAACGCAATTAGGTGTGACATCTGTTAAAGGAAAGGTGCAATCTCAGTGCGTCTTGGGCTGTGCGGGGAAGGGAGACGGTGTCTAACCCTCATCCTCCAGCTGGTCTCACTACTCAGAACTGGACTTCTTGGTTTGTTGTTCCTGTTACCACTTTAAAGAGAGAAGTCTGTGTTTTTAAAGGAAATTGATTCTCCTTTGAAACATTAGAGCAGGGGTAGTCAACCTGTGGTCCTCCAGATGTTCGTGGACTACAATTCCCATGAGCCCCTGCCAGCAAATGCTACTAGCAAATGCTACTACCAAATGCTGGCAGGGGCTCATGGGAATTGTAGTCCACGAACATCTGGAGGACCACAGGTTGACTACCCCTGTATTAGAGGGCCTTGAATGGAACAAGGAAAAAACAGGAAACTTTGGGCAGTTCCCGTCCAGCAAAGCTCTGAGCTCATACCGACCACACGCATTGTAGCCACACATGCTCAGTTTGGCCACGGATGTCCTGATGTGGCAATCTCTTCATGTCTTTGGAAACTGAAACTCAACAGCTTTGTCTCCTCAGAGTAAAGTCGTCATCCTCCCAGCACACATTTAAATTGGCCCCGCCCCTGCAGTGGCCATTTTGTAGAGATGCCCCCTAGCCTTTCTCAAGGTTTCTAAAGTTACCCACAGGCCCATTAAGGTGGGAAGGTTGTATTAGACTGTTATGGGGTGGTCATTTCGCAGGTTTGTGCATGAAAACTCTGCTGAGAGAAGGGAGGATTCAGCATCATTTTCAGTGTGTGCCATAAGTGATGTTATCATGCAGTTCTCTAGGACTCACCCAGAACTCTGTGTTTAATTAACCCTCAAGCGTTGCGCTGGTGCAGTTATGTCACTTTTGGTCCTTGAGAAAGACCTCATTCCATGAGCACGGTGGTGATCAAGTAGTGCTTTAGGATGCTTAGGGCTGATCCTACGTAGAGCAGGGGGTTGGACTAGATGCCCTTCCAACTCTATGATTCTGTGATTCTATGATTCTATGATCCTGCGTTGAGCAGGGGGTTGGACTAGATGGCCTGTATGGCCCCTTCCAACTCTATGATTCTATGATTCTATGATCCTGCGTTGAGCAGGGGGTTGGATTAGATGGCCTGTATGGCCCCTTCCAACTCTTGATTCTATGATTCTATGATCCTGCGTTGAGCAGGGGGTTGGATTAGATGGCCTGTATGGCCCCTTCCAACTCTATGATTCTATGATTCTGTGATCCTGCGTTGAGCAGGGGGTTGGACTAGATGGCCTGTATGGCCCCTTCCAACTCTATGATTCTATGATTCTATGATCCTGCGTTGAGCAGGGGGTTGGACTAGATGGCCTGTATGGCCCCTTCCAACTCTATGATTCTATGATTCTATGATCCTGCGTTGAGCAGGGGGTTGGACTAGATGGCCTGTATGGCCCCTTCCAACTCTATGGTTCTATGATTCTATGATCCTGCGTTGAGCAGGGGGTTGGATTAGATGGCCTGTATGGCCCCTTCCAACTCTATGATTCTATGATTCTGTGATCCTGCGTTGAGCAGGGGGTTGGACTAGATGGCCTGTATGGCCCCTTCCAACTCTATGATTCTATGATTCTATGATCCTGCGTTGAGCAGGGGGTTGGACTAGATGGCCTGTATGGCCCCTTCCAACTCTATGGTTCTATGATTCTATGATCCTGCGTTGAGCAGGGGGTTGGACTAGATGGCCTGTATGGCCCCTTCCAACTCTATGGTTCTATGATTCTATGATCCTGCGTTGAGCAGGGGGTTGGACTAGATGGCCTGTATGGTCCCTTCCAACTCTATGATTCTATGATCCTGTGTTGAGCAGGGGGTTGGACTAGATGGCCTGTATGGCCCCTTCTAACTCTATGATTCTATGATCCTGCGTTGAGCAGGGGGTTGGACTAGATGGCCTGTATGGCCCCTTCCAACTCTATGGTTCTATGATTCTATGATCCTGCGTTGAGCAGGGGGTTGGACTAGATGGCCTGTATGGCCCCTTCCAACTCTATGATTCTATGATTCTATGATCCTGTGTTGAGCAGGGGGTTGGACTAGATGGCCTGTGTGGCCCCTTCCAACTCTATGATTCTATGATCCTGCGTTGAGCAGGGGGTTGGACTAGATGGCCTGTATGGCCCCTTCCAACTCTATGATTCTATGATCCTGCGTTGGGCAGGGGGTTGGACTAGATGGCCTGTATGGCCCCTTCCAACTCTATGATTCTATGATCCTGCGTTGGGCAGGGGGTTGGACTAGATGGCCTGTATGGCCCCTTCCAACTCTAGGATTCTATGATCCTTGCGTTGGGCAGGGGGTTGGACTAGATGGCCTGTATGGCCCCTTCCAACTCTATGATTCTATGATTCTATGATCCTGCGTTGAGCAGGGGGTTGGACTAGATGGCCTGTATGGCCCCTTCCAACTCTAGGATTCTATGATCCTGCGTTGGGCAGGGGGTTGGACTAGATGGCCTGTATGGCCCCTTCCAACTCTAGGATTCTATGATCCTTGCGTTGGGCAGGGGGTTGGACTAGATGGCCTGTATGGCCCCTTCCAACTCTAGGATTCTGTGATTCTATGATCCCAGGCCATGGAGAACTAGGAGTTGTAAATTTCAGTGTTTCTGCACCTTAATACTGATTAGAAGTAAGCCGTTGGCTGCTAAAGTTGTATTAAGTGGAACAGTGGAGTGTGAGGGACAGAACCACGGAAGGACAGTAGGACATTGCTTGTCTCTACGTAAAAGGAAGTTGTCTCATGACAGCAGGGTGGAGTTTATTTCAGCTCGGCTCTTTGATTTGGCTGGTTGACAGCAAAGGGAGTGTCATCTGACAGGTGGAGGAGAACTGCTCATTTTGATGGGGAATCAGAAAGAGAGTCCAGTGGAAGGAACCCACGAAATAGTGTACTAAATAGCGCATGACTCTTTTTTTAAAATGTTGCTGTTGGGTTCGGGGAAAATAGTTTATTGACTTAAACTCGCTCAGAGATTCCACTGTAAAGACGTCACCAAACAAGTATTGATGGGACAGGGGAAGGCCTTCGTTCCTTCCTGGCTTGAAATTAGGGTTTCCTACTCGAAATATATGAATTGCCCAACTGTACAGGTTGCTTGGGACCTGTTCCTTCCTCTCTTTTATCCAAAAACCTCCTAATATTTCCTCATATATATGTATCTGCTTACTTTCGGAAAGGGGGGGGGGGAGTTTTCAGCAGTATTGCGCTTGTCCGTGGGTGCTCTGTTTTTGTTGCTGGCAAGATGGGCATGCACTCCCAGCTTTATTAAGGGCCTCTTGTGGCGCAGAGTGGTAAGGCAGCAAACATGCTGTCTCAGGCTCTGCGCATGAGGCTGGGAGTTCGATCCCAGCAGCTGGCTCAAGGTTGACTTCCATCCTTCTGAGGTTGGTAAAATGAGTACCCAGCTTGCTGGGGGGTAAACGGGAATGACTGGGGAAGGCACTGGCAAACCACCCCGTATTGAGTCTGCCATGAAAACCCTGGAGGGCGTCACCCCAACGGTCAGACATGCACAGGGGATACCTTTACCTTTACCAGCTTTATTGACCAGAGGCTCGTGATAGCTCCAAATCTTTCCCACGGGGATTCCGGACATAATTAGCCCAGCCCAGACCTTCTGTCCCTGCCCTTCCTGTTGAATGGGGGGCTATAAGCCTGAATTGGAGAGCTGGACAACAGAGGCCTGGAGGCTCTCTCATGGGCTGGTAGCAGGTTGTCCTCTGGCTCATTGTCCGCTGGTGGTCAGGCTCTCTCTGGTCCTCCTCGGCCTTGGTTCTTCAGGGTCTTCCATTGAGGATTCTGAGTCCAAGTCACTGGGCTGGTTGGAGAGAGATTGTAGACAACCAAGCAATATGACTGTCCCAATGCAAGACAGCTTTGAAATCTTCCTAGCTCATAAATAACACAGGGATGAAACAATCAGTGTGGTTTTTCTATTCCCTGAAATGAAGGAATCTCTCACACTTGCTCCCTTGTAGATAATTCTTTTTCATCTGATTGAAATGTGTTCTGAGTTCTCCCCCACGCACCCACGCACACATAGTTTTGATGTTGTCTTATCTTAGACCAGCCTTTTTCAACCTTTTGACCACGGAGTAACCCTGGAAACATACGTTGTTTAAAAAATATATATATTTTACTCCAAAAACAGAAGAGCCACTCTGATATCCCACTGGTTTAATTACTTTTTGACAGTGAATCCCAAGGGATTTAGAAGAATCTAACACGAGCTAGGATTGCACTCTCTGTAAAACAATTCAGATCAATAACCTTCATTTTTCAACGATCCTTTATTTTTACAATTATAATTTTTTTCCAAAGCTGGGTTAATAATTTCGGGATTGAAATTGAAGATACAGCAGTACTCGTAGACCCTTTGACATAGCGGGAATTTCAGGCTTTAAAGTCCTGCTCAGCAACTTGGACCCTCTTCTTCAAATAGTTGATTGCCATGGTCCGGAAGGTGCATGGCTGCTGTTTGTAATAACCTATAAAGGGTAAGAAATTTATTTGGTGTTGTGGCCACTGGCCTTAACATCTTACCCAGGGGTAGTCAAACTGCGGCCCTCCAGATGTCCGTGGACTACAATTCCCAGGAGCCCCTGCCAGCATTCTCTGGCAGGGGCTCCTGGGAATTGTAGTCCACGGACATCTGGAGGGCCGCAGTTTGACTACCCCTGATCTTACCTATAAGGGCAAGATGGCTTATTGGAAGGGCCTGCTGGTTGGTTAATAGAACATCTGTGCAGCCCAGGAAGAAGTTGTTAGAAGAGGAATTAGGCCTGAGCCTACACAGCAGAAGGAGATGGTAGAGTTCTGAGTTGGTAGTAGGGTTGGGTACTTCAGAGTACCTTGGTAATTTCAGCAATCATGGAAGCCTGAGGTGGCCAGCACCTTGGCATGGAGGGGAGAGGGGGTGGGAAATGCCTGGAAGAGGAAGAAGGGCTGTTTTTTTGTACCCCATCTTTTTACTACCCAAAGGAGTCTCAAAGCAGCGTACAGTCGCTTTCCCTTCTCTCCCCACAACAGGCACAACACCCTGTGAGATAGGTGAGACTGAGAGAGCTTTGAGAGAACTACGACTGGTCCAAAGCCACCGAGCAGGCTGCATGTGGAGGAGGAGAGGGGAATCCAACCTGGTTCTCTAGATTAGAGGCCATTAACCACTACCAAGAGCCTCTTGTGGCGCAGAGTGGTAAGGCAGCCGTCTGAAGCTCTGCCCATGAGGCTGGGAGTTCGATCCCAGCAGCCGGCTCAAGGTTGACTCAGCCTTCCATCCTCCCGAGGTCGGTCAAATGAGTACCCAGCTTGCTGGGGGGTAAACAGTCATGACTGGGGAAGGCACTGGCAAACCACCCCGTATTGAGTCTGCCATGAAAACGCTGGAGGGCGTCACCCCAAGGGTCAGACATGACCCGGTGCTTGCACAGGGGATACCTTTACCTTTACCTTTAACCACTACACCAAGCTGGCTCTCGAGTGCTTTTGTGTTTTAAAAAAAACCCTCCTCGAAATCATCAAGAAAGACACTGGAGTGGAACTTCTCTCTCCGATGCTCCTGTTTTTTTACTTGTGGGGAAGGCGTGAAAAGGTACAGTCCTGTAGGAACTCAAGTTTCATGAAGTCTACGGTGTCTTTATGAAGACTTCGTTCGGCACAGCTGTCTAGTAATGAACGCCACATCTGCTCATTTTTATTCCTGGCCAAGAGTCAACGTTGTCGAGGGGTTGTGCCATCCTTGGCCAGCTGTTTGCAGCAGAGCCAGCAAGACCTACGAAGTTTAAGAATGAAACAAGGAACCCCAAGATAGAAGCTGGGTTCTCTTGTCTGCCTTGCTGAAGGAGCAGATTGCTTTCACCGTGTTCTTGCATCTGGTCATTTCAGCCTGACGGATGTTATGTAGAATTTCTCTCTGTGTTCCTGCTTATGAGAATTCCCTGTAAAGTCCACCCCAATTGTTGCTCGTCTCCCTGCCTCTCTCATCCTTTCCATATCCTGAAGAGGGGGGAAGCTTAAAAGAAGCAAAAGGCCCTCACTTACAAGAAGAGGGCAAGAAGAGACCTCAAAATAAAGATGGGGAAAAAGGAACAGTGTATGGAATATGCTGAGTAGACTCTAGAGATTGACTTGATAGCTTATGAAATCAGAGTCCAATAGCACCTTTAAGACCATCAAAGATTTATTCAAGGCGTGAGCTTTCGAGGGCAGGCACCTTGAATAAATCTTTGTTGGTCCCTGATTTTATTGTGCTACTCCAGACCAACAATGCTACTCATTTGACAACTTATGGTTATGGGGAGAGACATTAGGCCAAAGCCCAGCTCTCGAACCAAACTGTAGGGAGGAGATTTCTGCTGTTGTGGGGGATCATCTCCCGTTTCCTTGGGACTTTAGGGGTTTTGAAAGATTTGCATTTTACCCTGTCTCGAAGGAATAATTTATAGTCAAGACATCTTAGTATTAATTCCTGCTTTCATACTGATAGCAAATTAGCTTTTCTCGACTCGATCATATGTCCTCCGCAGGCACATGTGTAATTAAAAGGACAGCACATTGGGCGCACAGAAGTGCTGAAATGTTGTTCGCTATAAAATGCCCATATGTTCCTTTGGGGTGGCAGATGGGGGCACAGTGCAATTACGGCCTCACTGAGCGCAGGTGTGCGTTTTGTTTTTAAGTATTCGCCGAATCCGAAACAATGTGGATTCTCCTTTTTACCAAAAAATGGACCTCTTTTTTTAAAAGTGCATCAAATATTCATGGGTTTTGTGGTGGTAAAAAAAATTGGGTCTTCCTCTCA
The DNA here is from genome assembly GCF_049243985.1 of Paroedura picta. Classification (NCBI taxonomy): domain Eukaryota; kingdom Metazoa; phylum Chordata; class Lepidosauria; order Squamata; family Gekkonidae; genus Paroedura; species Paroedura picta. The sequence goes on along the minus strand of NC_135385.1, from coordinate 4,713,558 downwards.
CATATATACATTGCCTCCCCATACTGCTTATGTTTAGTGGAGGGGATGGGACAAGTTCTTTCATTGCAGCACAATTTATAAACTTTAGTTTATAATGGGATGTGAATTAAAGGTAAAGGTATCCCCTGTGCAAGCAAGCACTGGGTCATGTCTGACCCTTGGGGTGACACCCTCCAGCATTTTCATGGCAGACTCAATACAGGGTGGTTTGCCAGTGCCTTCCCCAGTCATGACCGTTTACCCCCCAGCAAGCTGGGTACTCCTTTTACCGACCTCGGAAGGATGGAAGGCTGAGTCAACCTTGAGCCAGCTGCTGGGATCGAACTCCCAGCCTCATGGGCAGAGCTTTCAGACTGCATGTCTGCTGCCTTAACACTCTGCGCCACAAGAGTTATGTGAATTAGGGGTGCATCAATTTGTGGAATGCTTATTCGCCCCCTCTAACTTTGTCTGAAGGTGTGTTTGTGTGTGTGTGTGTCTGTTAAGCCTATACCTTAAATACCTTGTTGGTCTTAAAGGTGCCCCTAGGCCCAAACCTTGTTCCGCTACTTCAAACCAACACGGCTGCCCACCCGAATCTTTGATCAATTAAGCTAGTGCTAAGATTATTTTCATCTGTTTACAGACTGTGTTTTCCTTCCTGCAACACTAGCTTAGACTTCATGCTGGGATTTTCACAACAATTAAAGAACGAGAGTTTTTTTTTTAAAGGAGGGGAGGAATCTGATATGAATATTCTGCTCCTCGCGTCTGATCGTGGCCATGCCCTGAATCACAGCAGGTGTTTTGACGTGTTTCATAAGGGGCATCTGACTTTAATCTGGCGGGTGACATTTTAAAGCAACAGCGTTAAATGTCAGTACTGCATAGGCGGTGCTTTTACAGAGTCTTTCTAAGCACCCTAAATCCAACATCACCATAAATGAGTCTCCTTACAGGAAAGTGCAAGAGTCCAAAATATCTAACCAACTCTTCTTCTTCTTCTTCTTCTTCTTCTTCTTCTTCTTCTTCTTCTTCTTCTTCTTCTTCTTCTCCTTCTCCTTCTCCTTCTCCTTCTCCTCCTTCTTCTTCATCTCCTTCTCCTTCTCCTCCTTCTTCTTCATCTCCTTCTCTTTCTCCTCCTTCTTCTTCGTCTCCTTCTCCTTCTTCTTCTTCTTCTTCTTCTTCTTCTTCTTCTTCTTCTTCTTCTTCTTCTTCTCCTTCTCCTTCTCCTTCTCCTTCTCCTCCTTCTTCTTCTTCTTCGTCTCCTTCTCCTTCTCCTCCTTCTTCGTCTCCTTCTTCTTCTTCTTCTTCTTCTTCTTCTCCTTCTCCTTCTCCTTCTCCTCCTCCTCCTCCTTCTTCTTCTTCTTCTTCTTCTTCTTCTTCTTCTTCTTCTCCTCCTCCTTCTTTCTTCTTCTTTCTTCTTCTTCTTCTTCTTTCTTCTTCTTCTTCTTCTTCTTCTTCTTCTTCAAGAATAACGAAATTTGTAGCAGAGCTTTTGAAAGCTTTGGGACGCTCATGCCCTGCCACAAATTTTATTCATCTTGAAGGTGCTACTTCTTTCCGCTGCTCTCCTCTACTCCTGCAGAACCAGATAGACTAACATGGTGATCCAACCAGAGTCTTTTTAGGCAGACCGAACTAAAGGGACAAAATGTATTTGTTTACACAGTTGTTGGTAGCATTTTCAACTTCAAAAACCTCCCAGACCACTTGGAAAACGGAAGAATGACTAACGTTGCCTCTGTTCTGCCTCTGGTGGGATCATTGCAGCTGTAGCCCTCCACAGACGACATGATGCACGTTGAAATAAGTACGTATCGAGGGGAGAGCCCGCCACCCATGGGCCACCACCATGCAACAGGGAACATGTCTCCAGCCTATGCTTGTGAGCCCATGGTTGCTTGTAAGGCTGAGAGGAGTACACTCATAATGTTTAGGGTTGAGCGCTTCGGCCACTTTGGCAAGCATCAACACCCGAGGTGGCCAGCCCCACAGAGGGAAGGTCGCTGGCCTCCTCGGTCGTCGGTGCTCGCTGGAGCACACTGGAGCTCTCAACCTTAATGTGCATGTAATGTACGTGGAGGGCTAGATATTCTCTACCACTCCCTACAAGGTTGGGCTCTGCTCCAGTGAATGGCATGTCTTGAACTATGAGAACTGAAAGGCATGCAGCAATCTAGACGAAAGTGAGATCAGAAGCTAAATCAATGCTTTTAGGTACTTTGACATCGTGAGTTCCATCATTAAAAAATTAATAAGTGCTAATATGAATAAATAAGTACAATAAAAAGAGAGGCACACCAGCAAAGGGACAAGGCATTTTTTTCAAATCGTGCCTGGCTTAGATGGTACGATTTACAAAATAGCTGTACAACCAGTCTCGTGTAGACCTTTTCTTAGCATCTGAAAAGATTGTGTGTGGAAACATGATATATTTAGTTTGGGAGCAAGGGGGGGGGAGCTGGAAATGGGGGGGGGGGAAGGGGGAGCCATCGCTTCAGACCCGAACCAGAAGAGCAGGCAAACAGTTCTGCAAGTCCCTTCCTTCATCAAGTGTTTATCAGAGGCAGAGCCAATCAGGTTGGAGCATGGAATGGGAGATATGATTTCTTGTGAGCCTTAATTGGATTAGCGGGCTCGTATTAAAGATATATCGACCGGGCTGTGTTTATAGGATTATTCGGGCCCGGCTCCTCTCCCTGCCCCTTTTGTGTCATAGCTAATCCCCTTGATAGAGAACTGCTTTGCAGTAATTGCCGTCAGGCAGGCAGGACGTGAGTGGGGCTCCGTGTGTTTCTAGAGAGCTTCCCTCCGTGCTGCCAGCACAGAAGCTGAATTTGAATTTCACGGGGGGGGGGGGGGGGTCGGGAGAGCTGTGGTTTTGCGGCTTCTGCACCCTGCCCAGATAGCAGCTGATGCCCTGGTTGCATCTCCTCCCTCCCTCCCTCCCTCCCTTCCAGAATTCAAGTTCTCCTTCCTCCCTCCCTCCCTCCCTTCCAGAATTCAAGTTCTCCTTCCTTCCTTCCTTCCTTCCTTCCTTCCCCTCTTTCAGTCTTTTCCTTCCTTCTTTCCTTCCTCCCTCCCTCCCTTCCTTCCTTCCTTCCCCTCTTTCAGTCTTTTCCTTCCTTCTTTCCTCCCTCCCTCCCTCCCTCCCTTCCTTCCAGAATTCAAGTTCTCCTTCCTTCCTTCCTTCCTTCCTTCCTTCCTTCCTTCCTTCCTTCCTTCCTTCCTTTCAAAATTCAAGTTCTCCTTCCTTCCTCCCTCCCTCCCTCCCTCCCTCCCTTCCTTCCTTCCTTCCTTCCTTCCTTCCTTCCTTCCTTCCTTCCTTCCTTCTTTCCTCCCTCCCTTCCTTCCTTCCTTCCTCCCTCCCTCCCTTCCTTCCTTCCTTCCTCCCTCCCTCCCTCCCTCCCTCCCTCCCTTCCTTCCTTCCTTCCAGAATTCAAGTTCTCCTTCCTTCCTTCCTTCCTTCCTTCCTTCCTTCCTTCCTTCCTTCCTTCCTTCCTTTCAAAATTCAAGTTCTCCTTCCTTCCTTCCTCCCTCCCTCCCTCCCTCCCTTCCTTCCTTCCTTCCTTCCTTCTGGCCTGAGTCCAATCCTTCCTTCCATCCATCCATCCATCCATCCATCCATCCATCCATCCATCCATTGGCTTCCCTCTCAGCCGGGTGTTCCGGATTGTCACACGATATCGCACACACAGTTGGAGTGGCTGTTAAGGTATTCCGATGTGAGAAAGTACCTAATTATCTGAACATTTCACCCACGCCGTCAGCTTCCTACGGAAAAGCTTTTTTGGAAGCCTTTTCCGTATATGCTCGGGAGATGAGAGCTCCCATCGGAACAGATGGTTAGGCCCAAAGATAGAGGAACATCTAAGAAATCGGTAACTAACTAGAAGTGGCAGGCAAAGGCCGTTTGCAGGGGGGGAAATGGGGCCGTAAAAAGGAGCGAGTATGAAATGGCGGAGAATTAGGGGGAAAGTGAACTTGAGCTTGATGGAAAGGTTGATGTAAGTCTCAAAGTCTTCCAGTCGCCTTCCCTTTCCTCTCCCCACAGCAGACCCCCTGTGAGGTAAGTGGGGCTTAGAGCTGGGGTAGTCAACCTGTGGTCCTCCAGATGTTCATGGACTACAATTTCCATGAGCCCCTGCCAGCGTTTGCTGGCAGGGGCTCATGGGAAATGTAGTCCATGAACATCTGGAGGGCCACAGGTTGACTACCCCTGGCTTAGAGAAACTGATCTGTGAGAACAGCTCTATCAGGACTGTGACTAGCTTAAAGTCACCCAGTGGCTGCATGGGGAGGAGCGGGGAATCATCCCCGGCTCGCCAGATTAGAAGCTGCCACTCTTGGCCATTACACCAAGCTGGCAAGACCATGCTGGGGATTATTAGGAAATGGACTGAAAATAAAGCAGCCGTTGCATAGAATTATAGTGCAGCATTCTTTGGAATATTACAATCCTGGTCTCAGTATCTCAAAACAAAAACAAAAAATAGAAGAGTACAACACAGAAGAGTACAACCAAAATGACTGAGGATTTAGAATGTCTCTATAAAGAACAGCCAAAGAAACAGGCTTTTCAGAAGAAGAAGGAGAAGAAGAAGGAGAAGAAGAAGAAGAAGAAGAAGAAGAAGAAGAAGAAGAAGAAGAAGAAGAAATAGAAGAAGAAGAAGAAGAAGAAGAAGAAGAGTTGGTTCTTATATGCCGCTTTTCCCTACCCAAAGGAGGCTCAAAGCGGCTTACAGTCGCCTTCCCATTCCTCTCCCCACAACAGACACCCTGTGGGGTGGGTGAGGCTGAGAGAGCCCTGATATCACTGCTCAGTCAGAACAGTTTTATCAGTGCTGTGCTGAGCCCAAGGTCACCCAGCTGGTTGCATGTGGGGGAGTGCAGAATCGAACCCGGCATGCCAGATTAGAAATCCACGCTCCTAACCACTGCACCAAACTGGATCTTCAGTTCAGAAATATGGTGGAGGGGATGATAGATACAATTATGGGTGAGGTGGGGAAAGCAGACAGGGTTTGTTCTGACTCTCCCATAATAATACCCTTGGGGACCCTCGATAAAGTTGATGATCAGTAGATGAAGAATGGAGAAGCGGAAGTCCTTCTTTACTGGACAGTCTATGGGGTCTGCTATGGGGTCTGCTGCTCATAGATGGGGAGTGGATTTGAAGGAGAGCCACTTGATGGCGTCCACGTGACCCTTTGGGTGTGTGGTCCAGCTCCACCACAGTGACTCAGCACACCCTCTGGGCCAACCAGTACAGAGCTCACATCCACAGAGTATTTACTTTGTCACGGATCTTTCGCCCCGCAATTCGGTGCGATCTAGCCAAGAGAGAAGAGCGCGGTTTTGTTATTCATGTGTTGTTGTAATTCAACACACACACCCTATGAGTAATCTTCCAAAGCCTGCCAAAAGAACCAATGTTAATTGCTTGTGCTAGAATGTATTTGCTGTTGGAAATGTCACACCATAAATTATATTTCAGCTCTCCATCTGACAAGTAATCTACCAAGAATAAATTGGTCCCATTTCCACTTCCTTTGTTATCCGTGGTGGGAGTTTCCCCGCCCCCTCCCCCACACCTGTTCTTTTGCGCTCACAAACACTAAATCAATAATAAATTAATATATAATTATAACCAACCCGCTTAAGATCCCTTTTCCGTTTTGGCTGAAAAGATCCTAACAGGGTCGTTTTAATGGAATTTGTGTGGAACTTAAATTGCTTCCAAGCGGTCGTTTTAACATCTCAGCGAGAACTGAACACGACAGAACAGTGGGCAAACGAGAACAAGATGCAGTTCAGTGAGGAGAAGTGCAGAGTTCTACATCTGGGTCACAAAAATGAGAAGCATGCAAGCTGGATGGGGGACACGCTTCTAGGTAGAAAAGCGCATGAATGAGATCTTGAGGTGCTTGTGGACTGTAAGTTAAATATGAGCAGGCAGTGTGATGCAGCGGTAAAAAAGGCGAATGCCATTTTGGGCTGTATCAGCAGAGGCATCCCAACAAAATCACAAGATGTCACAGTCCCACTGTATGCCACATTGGTCAGACCTCACTTGGAGTCCTGTGTGCAGTTCTGGAGGCCTAATTTCAAAAAGGATGTGGACAAAATTGAGACGGTGTAGAGGAGAGAATGATCCAGGGCCTGGGGACCAAGCCCTATGAGGAAAGCCCGAGGGACTTGGGAATATTTTTGCAACCCGTTTATGATAGCGGGTGAACTTACCTGTTACATGACATTTCTGGCCCTAGGAATAGTCCCCCAGGCTGAACATGTCCTGGAGGTTTCTGCTAGTCTGCTGCTGATTTATGTCAGGAGCTAAAGAGTTCCACAGCTGTTTAGCATTTGGTTTGATGCAGGGAATGTCCACGGATCCAGGAAAATCTGACTCCATGGCAAAGGCCGGACCCTCTGGCAGGGGCTCATGGGCAATGTAGTCCATGGACATCTGGAGGGCCACCGTTTGCCCACCCCTGCTCTAGACTCCCTGCCAAGTGGCCAGAAGAGAAGAGCGTGAGGTAGCCCCTAATTTTCAGCCAGCGGGCGATGGATACTCCTGCAGCAGAGCAAAGCGAGAGAAGGGGATCAAGGAAGAATATTCTCAGGCTCTCGTTTGGGCCTTGAAATATCCTCCCCCTCTCTTCCAGCAACACCCACCGGGGTTTCGTTATATGCGTCGATATTGTTACCTTCTCGGTTAATTTAGATTGGCTTTGACGCTTGGAGACCATGCTGAACTGCTCTCGGGTTGCCCCTGCTGCTTGGGAGGCTTAGAGCCTTAAAATAGATTAGGGAGATCAAAGGAGTGGGAGGACGATTCGACAGCGCTCCCTTTTCAGGTAAGGTGGCTGCGGTTTGTCCTTTTCGGCACAGGGGCATCCGAAGGGATTGCGTGGATTTAGGGCGAGGCGGTGCTTTTTTTTGAAAGAGGGGGCCCACGTGATTTCTGTATCGGAAGGGTCCGGTTTGATGCCACCTATCTCCAGTTAAAGGATTTCATAGAATCATAGAGTGGGAAGGGACCTCATGGGTCATCTAGTCCAACCCCCTGCACCATGCAGGACACTCACATCCCCATCGCTCATCCACTGTCAGCTGCCCCACCCCCTTGAGCCTTCACAGAGTCAGCCTCTCCGTCAGATGGCTCTCCAGCCTCTGCTTAAAAATTTCCAACGATGGAGAACCCATCACCTCCCGAGGAAGCCTGGTGTGGAGTGTTAATGGCTGCTCCAGGGGTGGTCAAACTGTGGCCCTCCAGAGGTCCATGGACTACAATTCCCATGAGCCCCTGCCAGCATTCGCTGGCAGGGGCTCATGGGAATCGTAGTCCATGGACCTCTGGAGGGCCACAGTTTGACCACCCCTGGGCTGCTCTCTACCTGAAACCCGCCACAGACCATAGGTTTGGCTTTCTACAGCTAACAAGCACAACGGCCAGGTTCGAAGTCATGCAGTTTGCCCTCTTTCTACTAACCTTCCTGGCTGAAGCACTCATTTTAAAAAAAAACAACAACCCTGTGAGCCAGTTACAACCACCTTATAATGTAGGTCAGGATTATAATTCCCAGATGAGGACTGAGGCGGAAAAAGAAAGAAGGTCTAACTAAAAGTCTCAATGAGTTTGAGGCATGAGTGAGGTCAGCCTGAAGGATTCCCCAGTCTGTCACTCACTGATTTTTGAACCAATGTTTACTCCTCCCTCACTGAGGCTGTGTACAGGGTTCGTATTTAGTTTATTTTCACAACAACCCTGTGAGATCTGGCCCCAGGGTTGAACGGGGATCTGAACACAGGTCTCCCCTTGGGGCAGCGTGCCTGGTTCCCCTCTCCTCCCTTTTTTCGTGAAAACAACCTTGCGAGGTAGGCTTGATTAGAAGATGTCAGGGTAGGGATTTGAACCCAGGCCTCCGCACTCTAAGTTTGATACTCAAGCCGCTATTCCAGTGTCTTTAGATTTTGTAGTGGGCTTCTTGCGGGACAAGAAACAGAACCTTACCTGTTCAAATAATCAAATGGGGTGGGGTGCCAGCACCCTAGGAAAGGACCTCTTGTCACTTGTGTCATTTAATCTCCGTTGTAGCTGGAGTCTGTCTGAAGTTACCTCTTACATAAAATAAACCGGATCCTCATAAGCCCTTTTGGTATTCCTCCTGACGGCGTTGATCGTGATGAACTAATTAGCTGTTAAGTGGTGTGATATGTATTTTTTTAATGGGAGAAATCATTCTGATTCCACATTAATGAATGTACTGTTACTTTAAAGTGTTATTTGTTTATGCCTACCAGTCAATAAGGAGAGCAGGGCAGAAAAACATACCAGGCTCCCATGCTTCACCAAAGCAAGGAAATAATTGTGATTTGTCTCCGAGGAACGATCGCGTCTTCATAATTAGAAATGTCAAAAAAGCGAGTTTGCTATTAAGATTATTGGTCTGGCAAGATAGTTATCATAGTAAATTAGATTCAGCATCTCTGTTTTTTGCCGGTTGGTGTCGCCGAGCAGCGTCCTGGTTATTAGCCGGTGATTTGTAAAACATGAAAATGATCTCGGTAATTGCTTGCGCCTGTAAGTTTTCAAAGATCGTTTTGTATTTTATATATATCTGCTTGCGCCTGTAAGTTTTCAAAGATCGTTTTAGAGACTGGTTCCTTTGCAGAAGGCTTCCTGGACTGATCAGCAATGCTACGTCCTCATGTCTAGCCGATCCTCAGAGGATGCTGGAAGAGTTGTTTTGTACAAGTGTTTTGAGGCAGGGTGATAGGAGGGAAATGTCAGTTTGCTCCACAGAGGCGGATTGCACACAGTGGTGGCCAGACAGCAGCTTAATGTGTCCTCAGAGGGGGACACATTTCAGTCTGCCACTGAAATTTGCCCCCACAAGGGACAGGGCTGCGGGAATTTTGCGATTTTGCAGGAAGGTGGGATTCTGCGGGAACACGATCCCGCCTTCCTGCCCCCCCCCCAAATTAAGCTGTGGTCTGCCCCGCAGCGCCACGAAGCTGACCAGGGCATCCTTTGCCCCCTTCCAACCTCCATAGGGTGAGGAGGAGCCAGACGAAGGCCCATCTCCTTCCTGTCCAAATGGGGTTGTGGTGGAACGGGCCTCGATTGGCCCCTGCAGCACGAAATCGAAACACAGAAGAATCCACGTTCCCTAAGCACGGGGCTCCTGAGGGCCCAAGCCACGCCAGGCCCAGAATGGCATCAGCCTCGCAGTAATGTCATGTGCACATGGGAATTAGCCCCATTTGGAATCAGCTCTTGCAAAACCCACTGGTTCAGTTTAGAAATCCCCAGTTTCTGACATGGGGCCTTGCTGGCCCCCCTCCCTCCCAAGCCCGACTAAAATACACTCATGACATCGGTAGAACTGTTAGCATTAAAATCAGCTCAGTTTTGGTGTCAGTTGTATATAAGTGGAGTTACAAGGACATTAACGTACCTCAAAATAAACAGTTGAACTGGAGAAGAAAGAGGCTTATGGTGTTTGACAGACATGACACAACAAATGGCATAAATATAAGAGCATAAAAATTCCCTCACTAGATCAAGCCAAAGGCCCTTCCACGTCAGTTCTGTTTAGAGCCACGCAGTTCTGAAGGACCTAAAAGCGGGGTGGATCTCCTCAACAAGGAGGTGGATCTGCGAAGAGCCCCTTGATCCCTGTGACCGTGACCCTCTCAGATCTACCCTCACACCACCCAGACTGCCCCTAAAATTCAGACCTTGCCCTGAAGGTGGGCCTGAAATCTTGTCAGGAGTGGACCTGCAGGAATAATCCCGGATCCATAATGTTCGTTGTTGTTGTTGTTGTTGTTGTCAGCCATGCAGTCGCGTCCGACTCTTAGCGACCCCATGGCACAGCTGTTGCCACAGTCCCCAATTATGCACCACCTCCCTCAGCCGTGCAATGCTTTGGCCAATGTCCATCCCAATCACATCCAACCTCTGCCCCCTCTGTTGGCCTGGATTCCTTCTTCCACTGACCAATCCTTACCACGGGTTCCTCTAATATTTCGGAAAGGGCCATCCGGGTGGCGCTGTCCAGGACCGGACCCCACGGTCCGGCCTGGACTTCCGCCGCTCCAGCGGGCCAATCCGGCTCGCCAGATTAGAAGTCTTCACTCCTAACCACTACACCAAGTTGCCTCTATAAAAGAGGTGTTCTTCATCATGCCTCTTCTGAGATTCTTGCCTTCTGCAGTTTTCCTGAAGATAGAACCTGTGTAATTTTGCACATGGGGCAGGAGGGGGGCCTTTAAAAACCAGCTTTTGTTTTTTCCATGATGGAAACAGGCAGGCTTCATCTTGCATTCCTTTCGGGAAGGGATGCCTCTTTATAGTGCCGTCTTTATAAATAATTGTTTTTGTCTTTTCAGATTGAGCTGCTTAGGGCCCCCTAATCAGATGGTTGGAAGCTTTCCACGCGTTTTATTAAATTCTATTATAGCCTTAATTTTTTTTTCAGAGTGGGTCCTGAAGGTTCTGCCAAAAACGAGCATATGACAATAGGAACATGGCGCACTAGGCACATTTGCATAACATAATTAAAGAAATTGTTCTGCGGTGAGGCGAGGTGAGGCTCTCACCCCTTTTTTCGTTTCCATATTATTCTTCCCCTTCAGACTAATTTTCCCGATACGTGAAAGCAGATTCCTAATCCCTGTATTGGGAGCATCCAGATTGTGGACCAGATTGTCCCACTTTTGGAGGGGCATCTGGGGGTACCTGGCCAATTTTACTTAGGTTGAAATTAAAATATATATATATATTACAATACTATTTTTGCGTTCTGTGCGTTCTATGAAACTTTTTGTTATACAATACAATACCTTTATTGGCATAAAGCAGATAAGCAGGATAAACAAAGTTAGTCAGGATACGTCAGACAATTTAAATTTAAAGACCGAGGACAGAAATTCAGCCGTAATAAAAGTGACATCGGCATCCTTATCACTCAGTAAAGAGCGGTCCGAAGCTGGAGTCCTTTTAGGAAGTCCTACATGTAGCCCTACTGAACTTAAGAATCCTTCCGCTCCAACTGCTAGTTCAAGAACCTCCGTCCTTAATGGCTGCATTTTCGATGATTTTGATGGCGTTCTGGACCAAATCTCCAATCAGAAACGACTAGCCCAGAGGCCAACTGCTCGCGCTTTCAATATTATTTCGTGGAACTTTTTGTTGCTCCATAGAGACCAAATTTTAAATCAAGAACCCCCCTCCCTCCCCCCGGTCAACGGTGTCCCGCTTTACCAATGTTAAAATCTGGTCACCTTAATGCAGAAGGGAGATTCCCTCTTTCTATGGAAGAGCTTGTGTACCATCTGCCTCCACTCTCACTATGGAACAACTTCAATACAATCTGTCTCTTTTAATGTCCATTCACTTCCTGCCCTTCCTTCCCACCCACATGGTCTTGATTTGTGCACATGAATTACTTGGACTTCACATGTTGCAGTGGGTGGGCGCAGGAATCAGTGCAATAAATGATGGAAGTGAAAGCAGGCAATGCATTAAGGAACGTCTGTTGAAATGAAGCTTAGGAAAGTAAGACAGTCCGAACCTCGTTGCTGGATCCCAGCAGCAGCCCCCTTTCTTCCGGATTCATTTCGAAGGATTGCGGGGAGGTCTGGGAAATGTTTCTTTTCCAGTGTGCATTCGGCTAAGCCGCCTGGACAGCCGGGATGTTTGCGAAGAGTTTTGTGGGGGCTAATTTAACTGGACCCATGAGGTTTTCATCAGTTTGATGGCGGTTGCAGTCGATAACACTATGTGATCATCATCTCATCCCATTATCTCATTAAACACAAAAATGAGCCCCAAAGGCCATTGTACCGGGCCGGCACGGCAGTGACGCTAACACGCACGTGCGGAACTGCCACGCGTGCACGTTTGTGCCCCTAGTGGCCAAAACGCGCATGCGCAGCAACTCTGCGCATGCGTGTTAGCGCCACCTGGTGGCCAAAACGCGCATGTGCGGCAGTTGCTGCATTAAGGAACTTCTGTTGAAATAAAGCTTAGGAAAGTAAGACAGTCCGAACCTCGTTGCTGGATCCCAGCAGCAGCCCCCTTTCTTCCGGATTCATTTCGAAGGATTGCGGGGAGGTCTGGGAAATGTTTCTTTTCCAGTGTGCATTCGGCTAAGCCGCCTGGACAACCGGGATGTTTGCGAAGAGTTTTGTGGGGGCTAATTTAACTGGACCCATGAGGTTTTCATCAGTTTGATGGCGGTTGCAGTCGATAATACTATGTGATCATTATCTCATCCCATTATCTCATTAAACACAAAAAGCCTGCCCTGAAAGGCAGCCCAGCAGACTTGGCTGGAATAGAACGCCACTCTACGCACCTGAGCTGTATAACCTGCTGGGCTGTACTTGGGCCTTTCTACACTCAGTGATTTACGGAGGATGTTTCTCCTGCGTTTAAGAAACTTGGAGATGTAGGTGGGTAGACCAGGGTCCCACTTTGCGTCCAGAGGGTTCCAGGTTCAATCCCTGGCATTGCCAATGAAAGAGTCTTAGACACTTGAGTTGGGTGGGACCCATCTCTGCTCGAGAACCTTCCTGAAGAATTGGTGTCCCATGAAGCAGGATGATGGAGCAGTTCTCCGATGGTGTGAGGCAGGACTAAATTTGAGTCCAAGGGCACCTTTAGTCTTGCGCGGTTGCAGTGAGGATGGAATGAGAAAATATACAATGCATGAAACAATTGGAATCCATGTTGGGGATTAAGGTAAACTTCATAACAATTGTTCAAAGGGCATTTATTTTTTTTTCTACTCAAAACAGCCGTCCCGTGAAACACAGAAGGGCAAACTATAATTACTAGCTGATGTTACAGCCGCTTCAACCGTCCCTTGGCAAATAGATGCTCGATTCCATGAGTCATCTGGGTCGTTCTGGGTGGCCTGCAGATCACATAGCACTCCGTCTCTGACTTAACCATTGCAGAGTGAATGTATTCTGAATGGGAAGCAGAATGTCTCTACCAGTTTGGTGTCGTGGTTAGGAGTGCGGACTTCTAATCTGGCATGCCGGGTTCGATTCTGCGCTCCCCCACATGCAGCCAGCTGGGTGACCTTGGGCTCTTTACAGCACTGATAAAACTGTTCTGACTGAGCAGGAATCTCAGGGCTCTCTCAGCCTCACCCACCTCACAGGGTGTCTGTTGTGGGGAGAGGAAAGGGAAGGCGACTATAAGCCACTTTGAGACTCCTTCAGGTAGGGAAAAGCGGCATATAAGAACCAACTCTTCTTCTTCTTCAGCAATATCAGGGCTCTCTCAGCCTCACCCACCTCACAGGGTGTCTGTTGTGGGGAGAGGAAAGGGGAGGATTGGGGACCACTGCTGCATTCGGTTCAGCTGGTGTGAGGAGAGAAGTACTGGTTGCAATATGTCGGTTTAAAAGAAAAACAAGGCCGCATCTAGCAAAACGTCACGAGATTATCTGCGACTCTGCGAAAGGCACAAATATCGCATCGTCTGGAAAGATTCGACCCAAAAGGTGTGGGGGGTGTAGTCACGGGGGTAGATGGGATGCCCTTTTCTGCAGTCCTTGCCCAAGCTTAGTGTCTCTTTGTTCCACGTGGTTTGTGTTGTTGAAATCAATTATGCTAATTGCGTGAATGAGTGTCATTAGAAATAACAATGGGTTGCAACATTTAGCCTGGCTTTCGGGGAGGCAGCTGTCACAGTTGGTTTTATATCCCGTTTGTTGGCACAATCTGAGCAAATAACCGGGAGATTTGCACAGCGATGTCACCCTCCTGATGCCCTCGAGCCATTTATCGATGTGTGCCAATGCACACAGTGGAGCTGTGTAAGCAAGCCAGAGCGTACAGCATGTCTTTACCGAGGCCTGTCGAGCAGCGTGGGCTTCCAGGCTGGGAGAAATAACAGGCTTTTGCTCCTTGGGATGCATTTGGACGCCTGCTTTCTGCGATGAGGCTGGCATAAGGTTGGCGTGACGGGGCGCCGGCAAAAGGAGAGTTTGGGCTGACTCCTCATTTCCCTGTAGGAGAAGTTCCGGGAAGCAGATTGCAAGAGAATGGCCTTCTCCCGCCTCCCCGCCTTGCCCTTTTTATTTACGGTAGTTTATTTTTTGTTTAGCATTAAACTTTTATATGCCACTGCTCCTAGACCTCCTAGCCTGCAGCAGCTTACAACATTCTAAAACAGGGGTAGTCAAACTGCGGCCCTCCAGATGTCTGTGGACTACAATTCCCAGGAACCCCTGCCAGCGAATGCTGGCAGGGGCTCCTGGGAATTGTAGTCCATGGACATCTGGAGGGCCACAATTCGCCTAGGACAGACAGCAGATTTATTTGACACCCCTTTGGCATTCGCTTGAGATCACAATCCTTCCCTCAACCTGCAAACTTGGGTTACAAGACTCCTTCCCTTTTGACATGGGTGACTTTCCAGTTGGCTCCTACATGTAAGTTCAGAATGCTTATATCAGGGGTAGTCAAACTGCGGCCCTCCAGATGTCCATGGACTACAATTCCCAGGAGCCCCTGCCAGCATTCGCTGGCAGGGGCTCCTGGGAATTGTAGTCCACAGACATCTGGAGGGCCGCAGTTTGACTACCCCTGTTCTAAAACAATAAAACCCCGTACAGCGCTAAAAGACCCCACCCTCCCTCCAGCACCCACCGTCTACCAAGCCACCAAATTTCTGCCCCAGATTTCATACGCGCCCAGGCAGATATAAGAGACAGGGCTCCAGCTGTCAAGTGGTTTCCGGAGGAGGGGCCAGATCTTCCACATCTTGGCCTCAACCAAACACCTGGCGGAAGAGCTCCGTCTTACAGGCCCTGGGGAACTGAAGGAGCTTCATCATGGCCTTCACCCGTCAAAGCTCAGCCTGGTAATGCAGTCACTGCTCTTTCCAGCTTGCGTTGTCTGAGAGACCGGCACAACTGTCTGTCATGTTCTGAAGCTTGCTTTCTTGGTTCCGGTTGTCCGGGGGAGGCATAGATGTGTCCACACATCAGCTCTATGCGCACGTTCCACTGGCTGCTCATTGGTCCGGACAGAGCTTGCCACTGTGGTTCTGCTTCCTCTCTCATTTTCCCCTCCAAACATATAAAAAGCGTTCTATGGGGCAATACAGTTCCGATGTATGGCGCTTTCGGTGTGGTGGTTAAGAGGGGCAGCTTCTAGTCTAGCGAGCCGGATTTGATTCCTTGCTCCTCCACATGCAGCCAGCAAGGTAACCATGGGCTAGTCACAGCCTTGGTAGTGCTGCTCTCCCAGAGCAGTTACATCAGCCCCACCTCCCTCACAGGGTGTCTGTTGTGGGCAGAGGAAGGGAAGGTGATTGGAAGCCGCTTTGAGACTCCTTCTGGTTAGAGAAAAAAACAAGCTTTCTTTTTCTTCTTCTATTATTTATTAATTATTTGTTTGATTTCTTACCTGCCCCTCCCAGCAACGCTGGCTCGCGGCGGGTTACAATATTATTATTAATATTATTATTAGCTTTAGTTACGGGCTGCTTTTCAGCAGTAGTTGCTCCCAAGGCAGTTTCCAATTAAAACATCGTTATTTGCAACTAAAATTCCAATTTCCAAGATACTCAGAAAGCCCAAAGGGGACATGATGTTTCTTCTTCCTGTAATTTGGAAACATTCCGTTTTGTCATTCTTGTTTTCCTTGGTATGCCACACTTGAACAGAGGCTTGAGGATAATGAACTAAAGAAGCAGACTGTGAATAAAGACTTACGACTTCTTTCTGATGACTCATTAGCAAAAAGTCAACTAGTAACTTCTTAGGGTTGTGCGGTTCGGCCGGTTCGGCAATCGCCGAAGCCCGAGGCGGCCAGCACCACAGTGGTCTCCGAACCAGCCGAACCGCACAACCCTACTTCCACTCTTTTAGAACATGCCCAACTGTTCAGCATGTTTATTTGGCACCTGATATACCATAGTTCCTGTTCTCTTCTCCCACGGAGAGCTCAGGTCTCAGTCTGCCGTAGTTCTCCCGATGCTGGGAAAAGATTTGATCTGAGGATCAAAATCTCCTCAGTTTGGTTGAAGAGTTCAAGCTTAAGCAAGAAGGCAGGGAAGAGAACAGATGCATTTGAAGACTCATCTTGGACCTTAAAAGGGGTGTCCTGCAAAACTTCTAGAACTTCTCTGATTTCCTGCTAGGACATGGGCAGAGCTACAAACAGAGCTCCATGGCCTTTTGCCTTGTTAGGGAATGTCTGTTGTCTCCTGCCATAGCTAGGGAAAGCTGGCCAGCCAAGTGGCTGAGCATAGTTGGGTGCACAAAAGAACGGGGGGGGGGCACTCCTGGCCTGGGGAGGAAGCAACAAGCCTTCTGGTCTTCAAAGCAACTTTTCAGTTGAAGTTGGAGTCTTGGAGGAGGAGGAGGAGTTGGTTCTTATATGCCGCTTTTCTCTACCTGAAAGAGTCTCAAAGCGGCTTACCATCACCTTCCCTTTTCTTTCCCCATAACATACCCCTCTGTGAGGGATGTGGGGCTGAGAGAGCCCTGATATCACTGCTCAGAATAGCTTTATCAATGCTGTGGAGAGCCCAAGGTCACCCAGCTGGCTGCATGTGGGGGAGCAGGGAATCAAACCCGACTCGCCAGATTAGAAGTCCACACTCCTAACCACTACACCAAGCTGGCTCTCTACACAGGATTTTTGTTGCCTTAGCTGTTGTTTTTATATGTCATTGGATATATCAATGGCTTTGTTGTATCCTCACTAGCTTAGATCCCTCACCTATTTCCCTAAACTATTGAAATTTTGTTAGCACAAGTTGCTAGATTTTCCATTTGGTGACATCTGTCTATCTACCCCAGCTCTATAGAAATTAAATCTGTCCATCTGCGTCCGAGGGTGGTGAATGTATCGTGGCGTTAATGTCCGCAACGTGTAAATTCCCACACCTCCACGTTAAGACGTCATGCCATGCATCGTAATGTCTCATTTCAGTCTTCTGAAGGTAACACGGTCCTGCCAGTTTTGAACAGCGGGATTCCAGGAGCATTCCCCAGGCAGCTACGAGCAACCGAATGGGAGGAAAGAGAAATGCCGTCTGTTTTGAACCTTGCCCAATGTCCACTCCTTGCAAGGGACAAGAGCTTTAAAGCTTCTGCCCCCATATTATCCCTCATAACTGATCTCCATTGCATGATCTCGTCTCACCCTTTGCTGGAGGAGAGGTAACATGCCTTCCAAGAGTTTTCTTATTTTGGTCTTTTCTCTCATTGTAGCTGTCTAGTTGATGTGCTCGTGCTGACCCTTGAATGGAGCTTGGACTAGGTGTACAAATAGCCCAATGTGTGGCTAACCCAAGCCGTTTCAAGCCGGATCTCGGGTTGAAGAGCCCCACAGAAGACACAAAGGTAGGCTAGTCTAGAGCAGGGGTAGTCAACCTGTGGTCCCCCAGAGGTTCATGGGAATTGTAGTCCATGGACATCTGGAGGACCACAGGTTGACTACCCCTGCTCTAGACTAGCCTACCCTTGTGTCTTCTAGCAGCCTTTGTCTCTTGCTGACGGTTATATAATTCTAGGGAGAGGGAAAGACCAGCCTTCTGGATGCAGTGGAAAGTACAGGAGACACACACACACACACACACACTTTGTACACAAACACTCCCAAGATGCCTTGACTCTGTTTTGTTTCCGAACAGGAAAAGCCAGCAACAGTGTCCAGTGGGATGAGGACTCCATCGAGTACCTGGCGGCCAACCCGGTCAGAATTGCTTTTGTCTTGGTTGTTCATGGCAGAGCTTCTCGGCAGCTGCAGCGCATGCTTAAGGCTATTTACCATAAAGACCATTTTTATTACATTCATGTTGACAAGGTAATATATCACCGGTTATAAATTGCCTGTCTTGGCATCTGTCCGTCTCCTCCTCATCCTTGCCCGCTTCCTCTCTCCCTCTCTCGACCTTCGTTGCATCCTGGATGGTGTTGCTTGTCGTGTTTCCCACCCACCCCCATATATCGAGTGGTTTGTGCCTTTGAGGGAGGGGCTGTGGCTCAGTGGGACAGCACCTGCTTTGCATGCAGAAGGTCCTGGGTCCAACCCCCAGCATCTCCAGTTAAAGGGTTCTAGATGGCAGCTGACGTGAAAGACCGCTGCCTGGAGAGCAGTCAATGCTGACCTTGATAGTCCAGGGTTCTGACTCAATAAGAGTTGAGACATCTCCTGCTGTGAGAGGCCCTTAGCTCAGCATCCTCAGATCCAGTCCCCAGCCAAAGGACCTCAGGTTGCAAATGTTCAAGAAGATGCCTCAGGAAGAGCCGTTGTCAGGTGAAGGTAGACACCTCTGGGGCGAACAGATCTTTCTGAATCACTTCAAGGCCTAACACGAAGGGTCTTAGTTCAGTGGTGGAGCATTTAGCTTGGCATGCAGAAGGCTCCCCATTCAAGCCCTGTTCTCACCTGTTCAAAGGATCAGGTGAGGTAAGGGGAGGGGAAAGGGAAGGCGACTGTAAGCCACTTTGAGACTCCTTTGGGTAGAGAAAAGTGGCATAGAAGAACCAACTCTTCTTCTTCTTCTTCTTCTTCTTCTTCTTCTTCTTCTTCTTCTTCTTCTTCTTCTTCTTCAAGATCACCCGAGTCCCTAGAGAGCTGCTGCCATTCCGGCAGCTCTAGCCTTGATAGATCAAGTGTCTTACTCAGTAGAAGGCAACTTTACGTGTCCATCTGTTATATGTTTGTACATTGACTCTCTCCGCCTCTTGACTTGACTGCCTTCATCTGTCTGACTGCTGTATCTCTCCATGCTTCTCCATTGTATGTTATGGTCGCGGTAACCAGTAGGGACTCCGAAATATGAGCCTGAAATGTCATAGCTGTCTCCAGGTGAGATGAAAGAGTGTGGCCGCATTCAGAAAGAAATTCAGTAAGGATGTGACTCAGCAGTAGATTGTCTTCTCGGCATGCAGAGTCCCTGGGAAATCTCATTAAGGGTCAAGGAGCAGGTGATGGGGAAGTCTGAACAATGCAATCAAAAAAGAACGGGAAGGTACAATCAGCAGATATTGGCAATCAGCAAAATATTGTTGTCAGAATCAGGTGTGTAATTAAAGTCTTTATTCAGTCAAATCTTTCGGCACTTCATTGTCTCAAAACACCGTCCTCTCCACTGTAATAGCAGAATAGCCACCGTTTAAAGGTTTATCTTTGATACTTACTTACAGCTAAACAAGATCTTCTTCAAAAAAGGTTTCCTAAAAAAACGAGACAATTGTTTCTACAAAGAGTATCTAAACATTCAAACAAGGCAGAACATAATGCATTTTAAAATACAGAGCTCGCCACTTAAAAACATCTAATGTGTTACGTTCTACCTTGTTTGAATGTTTAGGCGCTCTTTGTAATTACAGTTGCGTGGTTTTCTAGGGCAGGGGTTGTCAACCTGTGGTCCTCCAGATGTCCATGGACTACAATCCCCATGAGCCCCTGCCAGCAAACTCCTCTGGAGCTTCCCCTCTGGAGCTTCTGTGGATCCCCTCTGGAGCTTCCCCTGTGGACCTCCTCAGAACTCCCTATGGAGCTGGTGCGGACCCCCAGGGAATCCCTGCCCTATAGCCTTATATTCCACCAAGCCCCCAATCCTGCCCACTCCTGCCTCTGCCTCCAAAGTCTCCAGGTATTTCTCGACCAAGCGCTGGCAACCCCAGCTAAGATAAACTCTTGTCATGTTTTCCTTGCTCATGCCCCTTGCGAGATTACTGACTTTGTGGTGGGGACAAGGTGTCATGCATAGGAGGAAGAAGTCCCGTCAGAAAGCTGTTACCTACATGGAGTTTCAAGATACACATGGATCTTGGTAATTGTTGCTTTTTACAAATTCATGAGTGCTTTGCTGTTTGCTCAAAGCGACCAGCCGTCCTGTCCTAATGTCTCCAGAGTGTTCACAGGTTTTGAGGCAGAAAGGGACTTAATAAATGTATCTAACTGGGGCTCCAGCCAAGCCAAGCCTATCACTTTTGAATGTCTGCAAACGCTCCACTGGTGCCAGTTCGGTCCACCAGGCATTTCTCTGCTTGTCCCGTCTTGCAGCTCCACGGACACCTGCAGGGTTTTTGAGCCTGCGCGTCAGTGGGAACGTGATTGCAGCGTCCTTCGGCAGCTCTTGAACGTGTCTTTTTCTTCTCTCCCCCCAAAGCGGTCCAATTACTTGCACCGGCAAGTTCTCCAGTTTGCCAGCCGGTACCCGAACATGAGAGTCACTTCTTGGCGCATGGCGACGATTTGGGGCGGAGCGAGCCTTCTGTCCACCTACCTGCAGAGCATGCGCGATCTAATGGGAATGAAGGACTGGCCGTGGGACTTCTTCATCAATCTCAGTGCAGCCGACTACCCAATCAGGTACAGCGATCAGCTTTTCTGAAGGGTTTCTGTTTCCAGCTGGAACGTCGCACGAGTACATTGCTTCGTAGGCTCAAGTTGCATCCCCACACCATGCTGTGATTGAGTTACAACAGTAGTCTGCAGCTCGATTTCCCATTTGTGTACAAGATAACCCCGTTGCAGTAATTGCTGTAGCATCATGGTTGCACGGTATCCTATGATGCGTGAGTTTATGCTTCGTCTGGCTGTCTGGTTCCGACGGCAGGCAATCTCGTATTTCTGGGAATTACACACCTTTTGCTGTTGGGGGGGGGGGACAGGGCTTTCCAAAACCTGCGTTAATGGGCTTGACTAAGCATCTGGCCCTGGGCTGAATATCTGAGTGGTGTTTAGACCATGTTTGGATCATGCCGTTCTTGCAGGAAGCCGAGGGTATGGGTGAGCCACAGTGCCTGCAAGAAATGGCTTCAAGTAATGGATTCCTGCCCCCACTCCTACCATTTTGCTACATAATTGTGTGATAATATGATGCAGATATAATTGACATTTAAAACTTGATGCACTAAACTGCAGCAAAAGGCTGTGGTGGAACCCCCATGTGTGTCTTCATTCATTCATTCATTCATTCATTCATTCATTCATTCATTCATTGTATTTCTATACCGCCCGCCCCGAAGGCTCAGGGCAGTTCACATAAAACAGAAATGGGACAGATAACTTAGTTTAACAATAATACAGTGATAACGACAAGTAGAACGCTAGTAGAACAATAGAAAAATATGGAGAACATTCTATTAACACATAGCCCAGTGGGTAGGGCAGAGTTGTAGTGGGGCCCTAGGAGGGAGGCTCAGGGGGAGGGCCCATGGGAAGCGGTGGTTCTGGTCGACCTCAACCACATGCCTGGCAGAAGAACTCCCTTTTGCAGGCCCTGCGGAACTGTTGAAGTTCCGCCAGGGCCCTGATGTCCTCTGGGACAGGGGTAGTCAACCTGTGGTCCTCCAGATGTTCATGGACTACAATTCCCAGGAGCCCCTGCCAGCAAATGCTGGCAGGGGCTCCTGGGAATTGTAGTCCATGAACATCTGGAGGACCACAGGTTGACTACCCCTGCTCTGAGAGCCACCAGATGAGGGCCAGGATGGAGAAAGCTCTGGCCCTGGTTGAGGCCAGGCGAGCTTCCCTAAAAATCATTTTAGCCTGTATCTATATGATCCTATGCCCTCACTGGCAGTCTTCAAGCAAAGGTTGGATACCCACTTTTCTTGGATGCTTTAGGATGCTTTGGGCTGATCCTGCGTTGAGCAGGGTGTTGGACTAGATGGCCTGTATGGCCCCTTCCAACTCTATGATTCTATGACATATTTTATCTTCCTGGGCTATGGCCAGTTATCCTCCTGTGGGTCACAACTTCTGCATTCTTTCCCTCTCTCATTGGCATGGATCCAGCTCTGGGTCGTCCCTGGCACTGCTGTCTTTCCGAAGGAGGCCGCACAATTATATTTGCATTATCTGACAACAAATCAGGGGTCAGGACTTCAGGCTCAGGTTCACAGCGGAAGTAGTCGGAGGCACAGACCAGCACAACCATGGGGAATTGTCCGGGAGAAGCGTTCGATTTGGCATCCCCAGAAATATCAATGCAGGAGACACGCTAGTTGACGCTCACGTGTGAATTCTCCCTTCCCCAATCGGTCATTCTTATCCTTAAGCGAATCCGTTTTTGCCCTTTCCTGGTTGCTGGAAACGCAAAGAGGTCCTGGGGTGAAAGAGAAGGCCAACTACCATCACAGGTTCACTGCAGAAAACGACGCTCTTTGGACATTTGGCCTTGCTTGCTGTATGCACTGAAGAAATGGCTTGTGTCTTCCCACGGGGCTGCCCCATGGAGGTGCTCTGGACCCCCAACAGCCTCCCTCTAGCGCTAAAGAGAGCACAGACAAGGTCTGAGACAAACACCCGATTGTGCTCATCAGCACCCCAAGGAGGAAGGACGCCCATCCCAAGGTGGAGTTTGGTGTAGTGCTTAAGAGCGGTGCCCTCTAATCTGGGGAGCTGGGTTTGAGTCCCACTCCTCCTCCACATGCAAGGTGACAGGGCCCCCACATGGCCTCCCTCCCTCCCTCCCTCTGGCCTTTCCTCCATCCACCCATCCCCCCATCCATCCCAAGGACTTTTCAGCACAGTTAAATGGTTTGTAATGTTTGTTTGCTTTTTAATCCTACTATATCCCCCAGACGGACTTGATAAAATTTAGCCGCCAGCTTAATAACCTAATGGTTATTCTTTAAGGAAAGTTCAGTCCAAAGAACATGGAAGTCATGGGACTTGTTTAGAGCTGTCATGGGATGCATTTGCTTATTAGAGGCGCTCTGGAGTACAGCTTGTCCAGGACAGTGAGCTTGCGAGCAAGGCTAAAAATGCTCTCTTTAGGTGCTCCCAGTTGATTTATTCAATACTCTGACCTGGAGATACCCCAAGGCAGGGGTAGTCAAACTGCGGCCCTCCAGATTCCCACGGACTACAATTCCCATGAGCCCCTGCCAGCGAACGTCTGACATTAAGGTGCCATGTCCCCAGGCCACAGTCCTTCCGGCACAAGATCTAAAAATTGCCTTGGATTTTTATCGCAGGCCGGCAAGTGCTCTGAATTTTGATCTTTCATTAGACTCTCCTGAGCATAAGTGATACCTTTGAGGATGACGAGCAGGGAATAGAGGGTTGCAGAAGGAGAGGCAGATCCTTCATCTGGAAAACAAGTGAGGCAATTTAGATAACAAGACTAAAATTAGCTGTGCTGCCATTAATATTACCTGCGCCTGTCTAGGGGAATGTTCTCCATGTTAAAACTAAAAAAAAAAACCCCAAACTGTTCCTTCGCCAAGAGGTAGAGTACGTTTTGCGTGTCTGATCTTTATCGATCTTTATTTCCTTTGGTAGGTTGTCCTGCCGATCTCTTTTTTGAGAATTCCACAAACCCAAGAGATTTCTTGGCAATGGCATGATAACAATGGTGACTTGTCTCCTGTGACTTGTAAGCAGAGTCCATGGAAAGCATCTTTCCCCCCACCCCCCGCCTCCAAGCCTCTGCACTCCTCTTTTCCCCAGTGTAGGATTTGGGAGCCAGAAGGCAGAATGGCAAGCATTGCTCCATTTGCAGAAAAACCCATGCCAAGGAAGGGGTTTCCACCATTGGATCCCATGGTATTCCACAGGGTCCCTCCAATACTGAGAAGTATATTTTAAAGGGGCCACAGCAGGAGGTGGGGGGGATCAAGTCCATGTACTGCTCACTCCACAATTCATAGGTTCCAGCCTAATATTTCCAGACTGTAGTCTGCATGTAGTCCACATTAAATCACTTTGTGCAGTTGTCACAAGAATCATAGAATCATAGAATCATAGAGTTGGAAGGGGCCATACAGGCCATCTAGTCCAACCCCCTGCTCAACACAGGATCATAGAATCATAGAGTTGGAAGGGGCCATACAGGCCATCTAGTTCAACCCCCTGCTCAACGCAGGATCATAGAATCATAGAATCATAGAGTTGGAAGGGGCCATACAGGCCATCTAGTCCAACTCCCTGCTCTACGCAGGATCAGCCCTAACCATCCTAAAGCAATGCCAAAGGTTTCCCCAAGGAGACTAGTTAAATGGGTCATGCTCAGATGTCAAGGGTCTGAAAGGAATTATGATCTGAGAGCATTTGGAAAGGGACTTTGAGTGAAGGGGTCATCATCCTAAAGGGAAATATACCTGGGGGATGACGTAAGGGACAGTCAGAGCGGTTCCTCAGTGGAACAGGCTTCCTCGGGAGGTCGTGGGTTCTCCTTCCATGAACTTAGGTGGATTGGGAGTGGGTGGGCAGAAGGGATTGTGTCCATGCTGTGGCCCTTTCTTGCATGCCCAGGGAAATGCCAATTGCCACTTTGGAGTTGGGAGGCAAGTGTCCTCCAGGCCAAGCTGGCCAGGAATCCTGTTTTTTGGGGGGCGGGGGCATCATCTGGGCATGGAATTGGGGTCACTGTGGGCGGGCAGGTAGTTGTGAATTTCCTTCATTCTGCAGGGAGTTGGATTAGATGACCCTGGAGGTCCCTTCCGACTCTATGATTCTAGTAGAGGCTTTTACGGTCATCATGAGTAGCATGGAGAGAATACATATAAAAAGAAAACCTAGGAAAGCTGGCAAGTCATCCACTGGCATTTGCTAGAAGCAAAGAGAAGAGAAATTATCTTCCAGCAGTGCACACCCAGTCTGTGAAATGAGTTCACGTTGCACGTATGGCTGGCTGTAGGGCCATCTAATTTATCTTTCTTTTACATCCTACCTGTTTCAGTCATGGACCTCAGGAGAGCATACAGAGGAAACCCATCCAAGCACAGGCCGGACCCAGCCCTCTTTAATCTCAGCAAGGCCGCTGCTGCATGAAGCAGTTTTGAGACCTACCCTAAGTAAGAGAGGGAAGGTTTGGGAGCACTTTCACACATAGTAATGGCTGGGAATGGCTAAGCAAAGAGGGCTTGGGTGCCACCGTGCCTTGCTAGTGGATTTAGCTGTGCCAAAAGATGGAGTGAGTGGATGGATGGATGGATGGATGGATGGATGGATGGATGGATGGATGGAAGGAAGGAAGGAAGGAAGGAAGGAAGGAAGGAAGGAAGGAAGGAAGGAAGGAAGGAAGGAAGGAAGGAAGGAAGGAAGGAAGGATGGAGGAAGAAGGAAGGAAGGAAGGATGGATGGATGGATGGATGGATGGATGGATGGATGGATGGATGGATGGATGGATGGATGGATGGATGGATGGATGGATGGATGGATGGATGGATGGATGGATGGAAGGAAGGAAGGAAGGATGGAGGGAGGGATGATGGAGGATGGATGGGTGAGTGGGTGGGTGGGGGTGGGGGGATGGGTGGGTGGGTGGATTCCCCATTGAGCTGACTGGGCAGGACTGATTTCTTCATGGCCCTTAGGTCTGGAACTGAAGCGGACTGCTGTGGTTTTCTTTGCACACCCAGGTGCTAAATGTCTCACCGCAATGCTAAGCAGTTTGTCTCACCACCTTGTGCAGAGAGTCGCAGGTCGCTGATATTCGGACACAACATCGGGATTCTTCTGCCTCCAATTTGGTCCCAGGTGCAGCTGGTCCCCAACTGAGGGTTTTCTCTCAACACGTTTGTGCCCTCCAAACCAAACTGGCCATACTGGCTCAGCAGATCAGAAAAGAAGCAGGCAAAACACACACACACACACAGGGGGTGGAGTACTGTTATGAGTCATGGAAAGACTAGACACCCTCTCCTTCTGCTTGTTTATTATGCGTTGAAAAATGCTCCTTGTTCCCTCACCAAACATGAGGAATGCCAGATTCCATTAAAGCATCCAGTGTTTGCCCAAATTACTCTTTGGATGTTTTCCTTGCTGACTTAGAGCTGTTACAAACACACACACACACACACACACACACACACCACACACAACCATCCCTCGTTTTCTTGCAGCCAGTTGGCAACTTCAGCCCAGGTTGGCTTGCAGGTGAAGTTCACTCACAACCGCTGCTGCTGCAGTTCTAAATATCTGAGAGATGGGGCAAGGGCAAGGAATCTTGTTTTAAGCACCTGAAACCCCTCTAGCTCCTTACCAGATTGTACCAACCTGGTGGAAGTGGAGAAGTCCAGTTTCCTGGTTGCCTTGCCCGTGAACTTTGTGGGGTGCTGGGTCAGACTTCTCTCATCGTCATCATCAGTCTGGACTTCTCCCTCTCCTTCCGTAGCTTCCAGAGGCATCGGGACCAGGGGGGGGAGTTTGAGAAGGGCCATCACAAGGGAACGGGAAGGAGGCGAGGGGGTACGGGACAAGCTGGGCCCACCTCCTGAATGGCTGTGCAAACTCTAAGCAGCAAATTGAAAGTTTGAACAGAATGTCGTGTTTTTATACACCGTTCTCAGCCATATTGCAGTTCCAGAAAGACCCCGGGCATATTAACTATCACGGCTTGGCGTTGAGGGTACGTTTTCCCCCCATTAACCAAAGGCACTTCAAGGTTTCTTGGGATAGAGCGGGAAAGCATTCCAAATAAATGAGATTCAGCTTTGTCAGACTAGTGAGACGTTGAGGGTTTTTATAAACTTCCAACTTGGCAAAAACCAATCTCTCTAATTAGATGAAGAAATCCTCGCCAGAGGATTTGCATCAGTAGCTGCGCCTACAACAAAGGAGGGTTTTTTCCCCCCCATTATTTTCCCCGAGCATTTACATATCAAATGCAACTGGCAGCATTTTGGCAGGCGTCCAGAGCCTGAGATAGTTTTTAATCGTGTTTATTCTCTTCGCCTCGCGGAAATTCTCTCCTGGCCTGACGTGGATTTTCACTTCAGCTTTTATATTTCTGTATTTAGTAATATTGTTCTTAACATTTTGATTTTAAAGCTGACCATCTGAGGAGCACAGAGCTTAGAAAACCGCTCTGGATTTCGTCTATCCGGTGCAGGGTCTGCCATAGATTGAGCACCTTTTTCCCGTAGCCACTTGACAGGCTGAGTCCTAAAACTGCACTGAGCTCCAGCCTGGGCAGAGGATCACAAGGACAAGAGACTTTTGTGATCCCTTCATAGCTGAGGGAAGCAGCATATAATCCATGCTGCTCAAGCAGGTGTGTGAGACAATGTTTATTAGGAAGTGGTGTGCTGGCTAGTGTTCTTCCACCCTGTGACAACAACGGCGATTTATTTATTTACTAGCTGCAAAGCCCATTCCTAAGAACGGGCTTTGAAAGGCCCCCCCCCCGCCCCTCTCCCCATGCCGCTTAAGGTGGCTTTGGTCTACTTGGACTCTGGAGCAGCTCACAGCCGGATCAAGTGGCGCAGGCGGGGGCTGGCCAGCTAGTTAGCAGGCCCGGGACGGAGCTCCTTAGCAGGGTGGGATGGGAGGGAGCTCATTAGCAGGATGGGACAGAAGTCACTAGCAGGGCGGTGGAGGACGGAGGACGGAGGTTGTTAGTAGTCCCGGGCGGAGCTCGTTAGCAGCCTGGAGGGCTCGCCCCCTCCACCACCATCCTTTGCCCAGGGCCCTCTCCCCTGGCCTGCTGCTGGCTCCAGTAGCGAGGCGCGTCTGAGGGCAAAGTGGCTAGCATTCAGGAACAGAGGGCGGGAGCTATAGGGGCAGGGCCAATCAGGATGCAGCCAACTCGGACACCCCGGACACATTCCACCCCCCAGGCTGTTTCACAAATATTGCGAGGAATAATGGATAAGGATTATTTAGATTTATATACCACACCGCTGGTTTACAGAATTCAAAATGTTCATAGAATCATAGAGTTGGAAGGGGCCACACAGGCCATCTAATCCAACCCCCTGCTCAACGCAGGATCAGCCCTAAGCATCCTAAAGCATCCTAAATGTTGAGCAACTGCTATCATTCATGCTCTCCCTTTGGCATCGTGCTGTTGGTATGATAAATAAGAGTCTGTTTCAGATGTCAGATCCACAAGATAATGTCTTTATTTCTATACTGCCATTCCCAGAAACTCTCGTAGCGGGTCACAACAGGTATAAAACCACATAAAACCATCGTTAAAATCCCCAATTGCAGCCCCCTCGACAGGAACAGCTTTTTCCCCCTCCCCAACTCAACAGACCATCTGAAAACAAGCCTGATCTTCCTATGGGGAGCTTGATGACCTAAGTGGAGGGCCCTGATCTTCCTTGCCCTGGCCTGAAAACCTGGAAGAAGAGGTCCGTTTTGCAGGCCCTGTAGAATTGTGAAAGCTCTAACAGAGCCCACAGATCTTCTAAGAACTCATTCCACCAGAGACCAAAAAGGCCCTGCCCCGGATCGAGGCCAGATGAACCTCCTCGGGC
Organism: Paroedura picta; assembly: GCF_049243985.1. NCBI lineage: Eukaryota > Metazoa > Chordata > Lepidosauria > Squamata > Gekkonidae > Paroedura > Paroedura picta. The sequence goes on along the minus strand of NC_135385.1, from coordinate 4,685,362 downwards.
CGGGGACCTCCAACATTCATACCTGCTAAGCATAGGGCCCTGCGGGAGATAGGTATGTGGGGCCCAGACTGCAGATGGCCATAAAGGTTAACACTAAAAGCTTTAACTTGATCCAGGCCGCCACTGGCAACCAATGCAGCTGCCTCAGCACAGGCTGGATATGGGCCCTCCACGATGTTCCTGTGAGGACCCTAGCAGCCGCATTTTGCTCCAGCTGCAATTTCCGGGTCGAGGCCAGGGGTAGGCCCCTGTAGAGCAAGTTACAGAAGCCTAGTCCGGAGGTGACCATTGCCTGGATGACTGTGGCCAAGCAGCCTGAGGACAGGTAGGGCGCTAGTAGCTTCGCCTGGCATAGATGGGAAAACGCCAACTAAGTTATTCCTCTGATCTTGGCCTCCTTTGACAGGGAAGAATCCAGAGTCACTCCTAAATTCCTGGCCAAGGGCGAGATGTTAAGTTGCACCCCAGCCAAGGTGGGAAGGCATGCTTGCCCACACTGTGACCAGGAGCAATAGGTATATTATTAAAGCATGTACCACCTTGTTTATGTGCAAACTGACCACTTGGGGGGGACGGGCATTCTGGTTCATGCATACCAAAGCTATGTATGTATCTAAAATTTGAACATTGCTTGTGTTTTGACAACATGACTTCATGTGCCAGGAGCATCATGGTCGCATGGACACCTTATACTCATGCCCACTGGCGTCCCAGTTTGTGTAACATCAGAACAAAACTAAAATTGTTCAGCAGTGGAATAGGCTGCCTGAGGAGGTGGTGAGCTCCCCCTCACTGGCAGTCTTCAAGCAAAGGTTGGATACACACTTTTCTTGGATGCTTTAGGATGCTCTGGGCTGATCCTGCGTTGAGCAGGGGGTTGGACTAGATGGCCTCTATGGCCCCTTCCAACTCTAGGATTCTATGATCCTGTGTTGAGCAGGGGGTTGGACTAGATGGCCTGTATGGCCCCTTCCAACTCTAGGATTCTATGATTCTATGATCCTGCGTTGAGCAGGGGGTTGGACTAGATGGCCTGTATGGCCTCTTCCAACTCTATGATTATATAATCCTGCGTTGAGCAGGGGGTTGGACTAGATGGCCTGTATGGCCCCTTCCAACTCTATGATTCTATGACTAGATGGCCTGTATGGCCCTTTCCAACTCTATGATTCTATGATTCTATGATCCTGCGTTGAGCAGGGGGTTGGACTAGATGGCCTGTATGGCCTCTTCCAACTCTATGATTCTATGATAAAATTCACCAGTTCCAAAAAAAGTCCAAGAAAATGGTGATTGTGCTCCTAAGTCCACAAAGGCGGAAATTTCTTCTTGCCGAAAACTTGAGCAGTAAAAAAAAGTACCCCGCTACTTAGTTATGCTTTCAAAGATAATCACTCCGGAGTTTGCCCAGAAATCCACCCTAAGACATCAGCCAGGGAGGCCTGTTCATGTGGAAGGATTGCTAAGTAAATTCCCCAAATGTCTATTCATCCCCCCCTAAGATGGCGACGCGGTGAAGCGGCAAATGTGAAAATCGGCAAAGCTGACTATAGAGAGAACGGTTTTCCCGAGGATGCCAAATTGAGATGCAGATTCTAACCCCGGGGAGACTTCAGCGCTCACATGAGTGAGCTTCAAAGGGAAATCTCCAGCTCTGGCGATCGGTCCATTTAAGTTGATTGATGGACAGCTCCTCGAATTGGCCAGGGCTTAGTCAATGGTTAACTTGTTCTTTATTCATCGGGGGCAATAATGAACTGCTACTTTGGGTGGGTGGGAGAGTTTGTAAATGCCAGCTACTTAGAGGACTCCCTGTTTTGATAGACTCGTAGAATCATAGAGTCCCTGGCTTGCTTTTGCCAAACCTGTGCAAACTTTTGAGAGGGAATCGGGTTTTTCTTTTTGTTTTTTTTTTTAACTCCCTGGGCTGTTTATTTAAAAGAAGGTTGCCGCGGCGGATGGGAACGAAACCCTTTTTTTTTTCAGCTGTGTACAGAAGATAGCCTTGGAAATGAAGGGGCAAAGAAAACCCCTCTGCCCCTCATCCATTCCATCTCTGCATCCATGTTCATGTAGGCTTCCTGCCTCGGTGAAGCTGGTGCTAAACGCAGCTGTCTGTATCCTGTGCCCTCTAGCACATGGGTAGTCAAACTGCGGCCCTCCAGATGTCCATGGACTACAATTCCCATGAGCCCCTGCCAGCAAAAGCTGGCAGGGGCTCATGGGAATTGTAGTCCATGGACATCTGGAGGGCCGCAGTTTCACTACCTAGCATTTCATTGACCAGGAATGGGAAGTTGCCCTCAAAGTCTCCAGTGCATCACAGGAACCTCTGCTGGGAGCAGGTGGCCAAGAATAAATCTCTGCTGAAATTCCAAAATAGATTCAGTTCTAATTTTCAGCATTCCAAGGGTGATCTTTTTATTCTGTTGACGGTCAAGAGAACGGCTGTTTGCAGATCTGAATTTTACACGTCCGGTGGGTTCGGCTGTTGTTGTGATTTGGGGCAATTTATTTTTGCAGGACAAATGAGCAGCTTGTGGCGTTCCTGTCCAGATATCGTGACATGAACTTCCTGAAGTCCCATGGAAGGGACAATGCAAGGTAATGAGGGTTTTTTTCCACCCTGTGAGTCTTAGCGTTGACTGTAAATGTTGCAGTGCTGTTTTTTCTATTATTTATGTATGTATGTATTTGTTTGTTTCTTTATTTATGGATTTATTTCCCACCGCTCCTGGCCAAGGCTGTCTCACGGCAGGTTGCAATCAATATCAAAAGACATAGTACATTCCAATTAAGCCCCCCTTCCCAAAATTACAATAATACCCAACAGATGGCAGCAGCGTTATAACCACAATACTTTCCTTCTCCTCCTTTCTGGTTGTTCAAGTGGTCCAGTTTGTGGTTGGTAAAACTGAGACTTTCGCATTAGAAGTGGTAGGAGACAGTTGTCATCCGTTTTTATCCAGCCACTCTCCAGGTGCTCAGGGTGGCACACGTAGTTTCTCCTTCCTCTACTCAACAATCCTGTGACATAGATTAGGCTGAGAAAGAGTGGCCAGTTCAAGGTCGCCTATGTGTGGATTTGGAACTGAGGCTCTAAAGTCAAGCATGCTGACCACTGCACATCCGTGCAAATACAGCATTATGCTTGTAAGGAAAAGCTGCAGGATGAAATCATCGGCCTTGCCTTGAGGCAGCAGGGGAAGACACTCAAGCAACAGGCTTTGTCTCCCATGAAGGGGCAGCGAAAGCTCACAACTTGAATAAATCTTTGTTGGTCTTAAAGGGGCCACTGGACTCTGATTTTGTTTTGTTGTGCTGCTTCAGACCCGCACGGCTACCCACTTGAATCTATTCTACTAGTTGTATCGTAACACACAGGCACTAACACTAACAAGCAGTTTGCAAACTCTTTGAAAAAATTCCCCGTAGGGTTAAGTCCTGGCTATTTGTTCTTGCCCCACTTCTCTTTCAAACGCTCTGATTGGTGTTAGACCAGCAGCAACAGATGGTCATTTCCCAACTCAGTTCTTTCCGCAGTTCAGATTGCTGTTTTTTTTTTTACCAGCTCTGTCCCCAGACGGACACCTGGAATCACGCCTCTGCTCCGAAACCCCTATTATTTTACGGGCGTGAGGATAAGAGGCACAGAGAGAAATGAGCCCAGGCTAGGGGTCAACAAAACAGAGAGCTAATATGCTTCTGAAAACAGGTTTTGCGAAAACAACTTTGCCGTGAAGCATCACTCTTGCTTTGCAGAGAGCGATCTTTCTAAGCGCAGCAGAATTCGTCTCCCTGGTGTTCTTTTTACAGGGATTTGTACTCATAAAAGTCAAACTGGGTCAGATATTGGAGATCATCTGGATTTCACCATTTCTATTAACAGCGGCTGGGGGGGGCTATTAATATGAGTCAGGGGATATACACCCTTGCCCCATATTCTCCTCGAGCCTGTTAACACGGAAGGTGATGTCATTTCCAGGGGGGCGTGGCATGGAGGAGTGGCCAGCTGACTTCACTTCCGGGGCTCCTTGAAGCCTGAAAAATTATTTCAGGGGCTCCTCCACGGCCTGCTCTGACCACGATGACCCCATGCTCACTGTACGTAGCTGAGCTGAGTTCCTTAACTGTGGTTTGATGTTCTACCTGAAATCAGTCCGTACCCCCAACCCCCACGAAAATGTTAAAGTCATTCAAAACACAACGATTCAAAACATCAAAACTGTTTAGAGCAGGGGTAGGCAAACTGCGGCCCTCCAGATGTGCATGGACTGTTTCATGGGAATTGTAGTCCGTGGACATCTGGAGGGCCGCAGTTTGCCCACCCCTGCTCTAGACGCTCACCGGGGGGCGAACCTACTAACCGGCTTTACAGAGTTTTGATGTGGATAAAATGGAGGACAGGAGAAGAATGTGAGCTGCTTTCTCCCCAACTGGGGAGAAAGGTGAGGTATAAATAAATAAATAAATAAATAATTGCTAGTTATATTATTTAGTAGTGCTGTCTGAATGCCTTTTCCAACGAGAAAGGATGCCAGAATCTTTTTTCCTTTCAAAATAGCAATTAACAACTAACAGATTTGTTGCGAGTATTTACTAATAAACCGTTTGTCATTTTACTTCTAACATACGGCGTGAGCAGTTGATACATTTTTTTTTCACAGAGGGAAGAAGTTGTTTCGGTGCCTGTAGTATTTTATTGGAAGGCAGACGATGCTAGTCTTATTGCATGGAGTTCAAGCCAGTTATATTATTTCTTTGCAGTTGACCATCCTCCTTAGAAAACTTTCTTGAGGCAACGAGGCCCCTCCCCATTCCTTCATGGTGGCATCTGTTGTTATCATAATGTGAGAGAGTTGAACAACAGGAGCTCCCTGCAGACCTCTACCTGTTCAGCGACTCCTTGAGCTTTGACAATAGGGAAATCTTCCTGTGTTTCCACTTCCCAATGTCCCTTTTGTACAGAAGGAGAATCCACTGTAGAATCCTCAGGTGAAAACGTGTCCAAGCTCTATCGTTGCTCTCAAGAGCCCCAAAAGCTGTGCTGATATTATCAGATCGGCATGCTTTTGTTTATGTAGTTTCTTTATCTTTTTCATAATTCCTGCTTGTCTCCCTGCTGTTAGAAAAATCTTTGCATGCGGCGTATCTATTTTAGTCCCTAAATGTATCAGATCCCTTGTGAGAACCATGTATGAAACTGGGGTAGACGGAAAGTAGTTGCTACACTGGACTCTGCAGGCTTCAGGTCATGTGCCCAGATGAGGATGTCATCGAATTAAGGATAGGTGAGCACCCCTTCTGCCTTAGGGCTGCAATTAATGTCACCAATACCTTGGTAAAAACCCTTGGTGACGATGACAGGCTGAAGCATAAAGATTTCAATTGGTAATTTAGCCCCTTGAAAGCAAACCGGAGGTATTGCCTGAATACAGGGTGCATTGGAATATGGAGGTAGGCCTCCATTAAATCCAGAGAAGCTAGATATTCATTCCTCTGTATAGCCTGGAGGATGGTGTACATTGATTCCGTATAGAATTTTTGTTTCTTCACCCTGAAGTCCTTTAGGTTCAGAATCACCTACCATTTGCCTGATTTCTTTGGGACTATAAATAAATAACATGGAGTATACACCTTTGAAACATTGGTGAGCTGGTACCTGTTCTACTGCTTCTATTTGCAGGTGTTGTATTGCCTCCTGAATCAGTGTTGCTTTCATGTTGCTGTCTTTTGGAATCAGTGACCCCCAATCTTGGCCCCTGAGTGCCGAGAGGATCCTTGCATCCTCCATTACTTCATCCTGAAGTGTGTAAAATATTTAAGCAACTCATTGAAAGGTTGACCTGCAACCTGGAACCACTCAATTGGTCTCCATGACCTCATAAAAGGCTTCTGGAAATGGGCAAACTGTCAGGTATTTTGGCAGGTGACTTCAAGCCTCGTGCCTAAATTCGAAGATTTCGAGGACTTCAAAGAAGAAGGATTATCACTGGTCTCTCTTTCCTAGTAGAGGCCTCTGTAACAGTCTTTGAAACTGTTCCACCTGGAACAATTAAGATGACATTGCTTTTGTATCTGATTCATCCACTCCCTTTCTTCCTCATCTAAATGAGCCATCAGAGGCATAATTTCAGAATGAGTTTCTTCTGATTCATGCTCCTTGCATGCAACCTCTGCTGCTTGCATGGAGGTCTTTTGAAAAAGAACGCTTCCCCTCCTTGGCCTTTAAGTTGTCTGTCTGCGTCTCGGCCTGGGTCCGCTGTTTCCTTCTGATGAGGAGGACAAGGCACCTGAAGCAGGTGTGGGGTCTGCATCGGGGCCGCCCTCTATTTCCTCTGAAATGCCCCCAGCTTCACGGTGACCACGTGAGGCTGGTAAGAAGCTGAGAAGAGTGGTGGGATCCAAGCCGGTCACCACTCTGCCATCCAGTCCACTGCATGAAATAGATGAGAAAATATGCTTGGTGTCCCCATATTCAGACCTGGGAGGCTGGTTGGGCCTGAAGGCTCTCCTTCAGGGCTCTCCCAGCACCATCGATCCCAGGAGTTGAATGTGTCGGCCTGACGTGGGAATCGGTCGAGAACGTGGCCATCTGGGCGGTGTACCGTTCACCCACTGCCCCGCCTGATGCCCTGCTGGGCCTGCTGGAGGCGGCGGCCGCCTGGACATTGCAGTTCCCCAAATTATTAATTTTGGGGGACTTTAATGTCCATGCGGAGTCGTCGGCTCCAGGACTTGGCCTGGACCTGGTGTCGGCCATGGCGACACTGGGGTTCTCGCAATTTGTTGCTGGTCCCACTCATCAGGCTGGCCACACCCTGGATCTGATCTTTGGTGCTGGTGTTGAGATCGATCTGGTGGCTAACAACATCGTTCCGTGGTCTGACCACCATACCCTGAAGGCTCGCCTACGGATGCCACCCCTCCCCTGTTTGGGTGACGGACGCATTTTAGTCCGCCCACGGAGACTTATGGAATCCGAAGGATTCCTGAATGCTCTGCGGGACCCGATGCCCTCCGGTGTCTCGTTGGAGGCCTTGGTGGAGGACTGGCAGTCCCGCCTGTTGGCCGCCATCGACGAGATAGCTCCTGAGCGCCCTCTCCGCCCTCGCCTCAAGCAGGCCCCGTGGTTTACCGCGGAGCTTCGGGAGAGGAAGAGGGAGGTGAGACGGCTAGAGCGAGTGTGGCGGAAGACCCGCGACGAAGCTACAAGAACATCTCATCGCACGCTTATGAGGGCGTATGAGATGGCGGTGAAAGCGGCAAAGTGTGACTACTTTGCTGCGGAAATCGCGTCCGCTAGCTCTCGCCCAGCCCAATTATTTAGGGTAGTTCGGACTCTTACCGCCCTCGAAGGAGGGCATCAAAATAGTAGTCAATTGGAACTTGGCTGTGAGGCTTTTGTGAGCTATTTTGCGGATAAGATCTTGTCGCTCCGTCGTGACCTTACCGCCACAGTTGATACAGTTTGTGAACTAGAAGCTCCGTGGCCGTTACGGGGGATCAGGTTTGATGGCTTCAGGCGGCTCTCTTTATCCGAAGTGGACAAATTGCTAGGGTCGGTGAGGGCGACCACTTGCCCCCTTGATCCCTGTCCGTCGTGGTTGCTTAAGACCAGCGACCCACGGATAGGTGTTCCCCTGAGGGAGATTATAAACCTCTCCCTTACATCAGGAGAATTCCCTCAGCGGCTCAAGGAGGCAGTGGTTCGCCCTCTTCTGAAAAAACCATCGCTGAATCCGCGGGACCCCGCCAGCTACCGCCCGGTATCGCATCTTGCATTCCTGGGCAAGGTAGTTGAGAGGGCCGCCGCGGACCAGCTCCTAGCATTTTTGGAGGAAACTTCGGCCCTTGATCCATACCAGTCTGGCTTCCGTCCTGGCCATGGGGTGGAGACCGTGCTGGTCGCCCTGACAGATGATCTCCGGCGCCAGCTGGACCGGGGCGGGTCGGCCATTCTCGTGCTATTAGACCTGTCAGCCGCATTTGATATGGTTGACCACGAGCTCTTGGTTCACCGCCTCGCTGATACTGGGATTGGAAGGGTGGCTCTTAAATGGCTATCCTCCTTTCTAGAGAACAGGTCACAGAGGGTCGCTGTGGGGGAGGAGTTATCCGACTCCTTTGCACTCCCATGTGGGGTGCCACAGGGAGCGGTGCTCTCCCCCACGTTATTTAACATCTATATGCATCCCCTGGCTCAGCTGGTACGGAGTTATGGGCTTGGGTGTCATCAGTACGCTGATGATACCCAGCTCTATCTCTTGATGGATGGCCGGCCAGATCTCCCCCCAGAAAAATTCGCCAGTTGTTTGGAAGCAGTGGCTGGATGGATCAGGAAGAGCCGCCTGAGACTCAACCCCTCCAAGACGGAGGTCCTTTGGCTAGGCCGAAGGGAGCAGGAACAGGAAGCGCGTCTTCCCTGCCTGGACGGGGTACAATTGTCATCTGTGCCCCAAGCCAGGAATTTGGGAGTGATTCTGGATGCCTCACTTTCCATGGAGGCCCAGGTCACTAAGGTAGCCCGGACGGCGTTTCTCCATCTACGCCAAGCTCGGCTACTAGCGCCCTACCTGCCCCCGGAACACCTGGCCACTGTGATCCATGCAACGGTTACTTCTAGATTAGACTTCTGTAACTCGCTCTACGCGGGCCTACCCTTGTCTCTAACCCGGAAGTTACAGCTGGTACAGAATGCAGCTGCACGGGTCCTCACTAAATCATCTTGGAGGTCCCATGTTCAGCCTCTGCTGAAGCAGCTGCATTGGTTGCCAGTTTGTTTCCGGATCAGGTTCAAGGTTTTGGTATTAACCTTTAAGACTATACGCGGCTTGGGTCCTGCATACTTGAGGGACCGCCTATCTCCTTATGCCCCCCGCAGGGCACTTCGCTCTGCGGGTAAGAATCTGCTGATGATCCCAGGACCCCGGGAGGCACGCCTGGCCTCGACAAGGGCCAGGGCCTTTTCGGTCCTGGCCCCTACCTGGTGGAATGAGCTCCCTGAAGAGCTGCGGGCCCTGTCGGAGCTCTCTGAGTTCCGCAGAGCCTGCAAAACGGAGCTCTTCCGCCAGGCGTTTGTCTAAGGCCGGGTGATGGCCCGGGGCTAAGATCGGACCCCTCTCCCCGGAGGGGGGAGGCCAGTACTAGACTGACCTGGTTCCCCAGAGTGTTCCATCCTATGCCCAATTATCCTCCGTTCCTTTCTGCTCATCCAGCGGGCCTGTATGGGAATAGTTTTTTTTTTTTTTTTTTTTTTTTTTTTTTAATCGCCATCATTGTGACTTAGTCATTGTTTTAATGGGGTTTTAATGGGGTTTTAATGGGGAATTTTTAATGGTTAATATATTGTATTTGTATTAAAATATTGTGAACCGCCGCGAGCCGGTTTCCGAGAGCGGCGGTCATACAAATCAAATAAATAATAATAATAATAATAATAAATATACAGAGAACTGTCCTAGCGCCATTAGACCTGTCCTAGAGTCTTGCTCAGCAGCCGGAAACCTCATAGGCTTTTGCACTGACATTGCCTCCTACTCTACTGTCCCCCAACATCCCTCCCACCACACCCCTGTTGTTCTTTGAAGTTGCTGAGGCGCAAGGTTTCAATGTTCCTCGGGGCGTCCTTCCTGCTTGCCTACCCGGAATACGGGTGGGCGGAGCCAGTGATATTGCCATTGGTGTGTGTGTGAGTTTCAAGTGAAGATTGGTGCTTTGGCCCTGCCTATCATCCTGATGCATACTGGAGGTAGGTCTCTCAGTCGCCCTCCCCCAAGCCTGGTGCTCTCTCAAATTTTCCTTCTTTTTTAAAGATCTGGACCCTTAGATCTTTTTATTAGAAACAATTCCTTCCATCTCTCCTGTTCTGTGTACGCCAAAAGCTATTGATCTAGCAGGTTGTAGGAACCAGGCTCTGTCAGTCCTGCTGGATAGACAGGGCGATCAAAACTGGAAGGGCACCCTCTCTTGCCTCTGGAAAGTTGTGAAAAAATTGCATAGCTCTGCCTGCAGTGAGAGGAGGTGTGGAGGACTTCCCCCACTGAAGGGGAAAAGACTGTTTTGCTGGAGTGTACAGGATATTGATGTGCTCCTTCAAAATTGCAAATATAATTAACTTGGGAAAATAAGAAAATCTCTATACAGCCTTCGAAGAGACACATTTACTGTAATAGAACACCAAAAGATATTTGAATGACTTGCGCGGAATTGATCTCTCTGTACCTTTCGGGCTGCTCTTGCTAATAAGAGTCCAGCATAATTACATCTGTAATTCTCCAGACATAAACACAGTGCCTTTCCTTGCCGTACGGACACAGGTGTATTCCGTATTTCAGGTTGCAGTGGATATCACACCTGCTCGGCAGTGTACAAACCCGTATTTATAAAATTTCTTTCTCTGTGTAGGGTCAAGGGGATCAATTACGCTTCTGCTTGTCAAAACAAATTTCCTTCGCTTCTTTTTTTGCGTGCCGTTTTGACATTGAAAACGCCCATTGACATACCACTCGTGCACAGTTTATACAGCTTTAATGGCAACAATCCATCCGACTTTTTGTCAGTACAGTTAGCCAAAAGGCTGATTAAAGGAAAAGAGCATCACATAGTATTAAAGAGGGAAGTGGGGGGGGAATCGACAGTGGTTGAGAAAGCCTACCTTAAAGAAAATGTTATTTAAATGATATTTTAAATGATATTTTAGCATGCAGTTTTCACGGACAGAGAGGCTCAATCTGCCAGAGTGAAGAGTTAAGCTGCACCTTGATTAATTCTCTCCTGCCTCCTCCCTCTAGAGGTAGAGGTAGGGGATGGGGGGGGGGGGAGTGTTCCGCCATGTTGTTGGGCTGTACCATGGTCAGACCACTATGCCCTGCGGGTTCGGATCAAGATCCCACCCCCTCCCCAATTGGGCGGCGGGCGTATTTTTGCCTGCCCACAGAGACTCATGGATCCACTTGGTTTCCAGAATGCTCTGCGGGATCCGATGCCTCCCGGCACCTCGTTAGCAGCCATGGTGGAGGACTGGCAGTCACGCCTGAGGGCCGCCATAGATGAGATTGCTCCTAGACGTCCTCTCCGCCCTCGACTCAAACGAGCCCCCTGGTATACTGGCGAGCTCTGGGAGAAGAGGAGGGAAGTGAGACGACCAGAGCGAGTGTGGCGGACGTTTCGTGACAACGCTACACTTATTGCACACTTATGATGGCAGTGAAAGAGGCAAAACATGATTTTTTCGGCTGCAGAAATTGTGTTCACAAGCTCTTGCCCGGCTCAATTATTGCATGTTGAGACGTCTCTCCCTGGACCTTATTTCTCAGGCTTGCCTTGACCCAATTCTCTTTAGGGCAGCTGCATGAAGGAAGACGAGCTTAACCCTGGCTGTGTCACACTTACTCAAAAAGGCCCTGGAAGTTACTATCTGCCTGTTCGGGAAACTTTCCTATGCAGAGAGGCTTCACCTAAAATCCAGATTGGCGCATGTGCCTCTGAGAATTAAGCCCTGAGCATGAAACTCCCAGCACTAGTGTGATCAGCGGGACCTGTGGTAGACTTGACAAGTTCACATAGTAAACATGGAGCTTCCTTATACCAGATCTGACCCTTGGTCCATAGAAATCAGGTGTTTCACAGCATCTCCTACCTGATCTTTTTAACTGGGCATGCCAGGGATTGAACCTGGGGCCTTCTGCAAGCCGAGCAGATGCTCTGCCAGTGAGTCACAGTCCTTCCCCTTGTGACGTGTGAATCGGCCTGTCCATAAGCATTTCTGCACACCCTTTTTGATATGTAGGAATAGAAGAAGAGTTGGTTCTTATATGCTGCTTTTCTCTACCCAAAGGAGTCTCAAAGCAGCTTACAGTCGCCTTCCCTTTCCTCTCCCCACAGCAGACACCCTGTGAGGGAGGGGAGGCTGAGAGAGCCCTGATATCACTGAAGAAGAAGAAGAAGAAGAAGAAGAAGAAGAAGAAGAAGAAGAAGAAGAAGAAGAAGAAGAAGAAGAAGAAGAAGAAGAAGAAGAAGAAGAAGAAGAAGAAGAAGAAGAAGAAGAAGAAGAAGAAGAAGAAGAAGAAGAAGAAGAAGAAGAAGAGTTGGTTCTTATATGTTGCTTTTCTCTACCCGAAGGAGTCTCAAAGTGGCTTCCATTCACCTTCCCTTCCTCTCCCCACAACAGACACCTTGTGAGGGAGGGGAGGCTGAGAGAGCCCTGATATCACTGAAGAAGAAGAAGAAGAGTTGGTTCTTATATGCCGCTTTTCTCTACCCGAAGGAGTCTCAAAGTGGCTTACAGTCGCCTTCCCATTCCTCTCCCCACAACAGACACCCTGTGAGGTGGGTGAGGCTGAGAGAGCCCTGATATCACTGCTCGGTCAGAACAGCTTTATCAGTGCCGTGGCGAGCCCAAGGTCACCCAGCTGGCTGCATGTGAGGAAGGAGCAGGGAATCAAACCCGGCTCACCAGAATAGAAGTCCGCACTCCTAACCACGACACCAAGCTGGTGCAGAGAAGATGGTCTTCAGGGAAACTTGGCTTCACCATTCCTTGGCAGCATTTCTAAAGCCGATGAAAACCTTCCAGTTTGGGAAAATCCTTCCTTCTCTCCCAGCCTCCTCCCCTATGGTGCTCTGCTTATTATAGCCAAAATTACTGTTTTATTGTTGTGTGTGGTGGTTTTACTTGCCCAAAATGAAAGGCAATTTCTAAATGCTTATAATTGCTGCAGGTTTATTCTGCAGATAATCTGTGCTGCAAACCACTCGGAATGCGCAAGACGAAAGAAAAGCAGCAAAACAGTATTTTCATAAAACGCTAGCAAACATCTGACAATAATTACTTCGGAACACATGAATGGAGGGAGTCAAACCACACATCAGTCACAACACAGAGTAAGATGTAATTAATTGTTTATGCATTTGGAAGGCATAATCTCCACACACAAAAAAAACATGAACTATTATTAATATTCCTTCTGGAGGCAGGCCAAGGAGAGCATTAGATCCCTTTATTATTAAATTAATACCCAGATTAGGGTCTTTAATTCGTCTGACTGGTCCATGCCGAGTTTAGCATTTTAAATCTGGTGTTAAGCGCAAGGGACATGCATGATCTTGTTTTTATGTATTTTTATAGGCTCAGTTGCAGAATGACAAGCAGGTGATCAGAGGGAAGAACAGAAGACGTCGGCCTGAATTTTCCTTTATTACTCTCCCAGTCCAAATGTAAAAAGATCTGCTCTCTAAACTAGGGGTAGGCGAACCGTGGCCCTCCACATGTCCATGGACTACAATTCCCATGAGACAGTCCGTGGACATCTGGAGGACCACAGTTTGCCCACCCCTGTTCTAGAGGTTTAAACCTAGATCAGCCAGACCTTTGCCATGCTGGCTGTGGCTAGAAGATTAATATTTAACCTTCAGTGGTAACACAGATTTAATTGTCTCTCCCCTTCCCGTTTCTTCATTCAGTTTAGCACTAATCAGACATCAGGAGATTTGTTTGTACTCTCCCAAATTCAGAAAAGTAATTGCCTTCTTCTTCTTCTTCTTCTTTCTTTCTTTCTTTCTTTCTTTCTTTCTTTCTTTCTTTCTTTCTTTCTTTCTTTCTTTCTTTCTTTCTTTCTTTCTTTCTTTCTTTCTTTCTTTCTTTCTTTCTTTCTTTCTTTACTCCTTTGCTTTCATTTTCCATGGTTGATTTTCAGCCATGGCAATCCTGCTGCCTTTTTCCCACACAAGGTAAATTAATTATACCATAAGTAATTTTCCATTGTTGCTTTCAGCTAGTGAAAAGCCATTTCCTCATTTAGGAAAACAGGTTTGTAAATGTCTCAGGCCCAGGATGTAAAATTTGTGATTTGCCGACTAGAACTGGGGAGCCTGAGTTCGGGTTCCTACTCTAGTGTGAAGCTGTGCGGTCCTTTAGAGAGTTACTCGGGTGGAAGACCATAGAAATCAGTAGACTTAGGCCGATTCCGCACACATAGGATAATGCACTTTCATTGTGCTTTGGCAGCTGGATTTTCCTGTGCAGAACGGAAAATCAACTTCTAAAGTGCATTGAAAGTGCATTATCTATTGTGTGCAGACTAGGTCTTAGAATGGAGTAACTCTGATGAGGATTGTGCCATAATGACCTTGTGCTGGACAATTCTTTCTCATCTTAGCCCCTACCTCATAAGGATAGATTCAAGTGCATGCCGTGTTGGTCTGAAGTAGCGCAACAAAATCGGAGTCCAATAGCACCCTTAAGACCAACGAAGATTTATTCAAGGCGTGAGCTTAAAGATGCCATTGGTCTTAAAGGTGCCATTGGACTCTGATTTTGTTGTACTAGCCCTTAAGGTCTTAATGCTTTGGGCTGATCCTGCGTTGAGCAGGGGGTTGGACTAGATGGTCTGTATGGCCCCTTCCAACTCTATGATTCTATGATTCTATGATTCTGCGTTGAGCAGGGGGTTGGACTAGATGGCCTGTATGGCCCCTTCCAACTCTATGATTCTATGATTCTATGATCCTGCGTTGAGCAGGGGGTTGGACTAGATGGCCTGTATGGCCCCTTCCAACTCTATGATTCTATGATCCTGCGTTGAGCAGGGGGTTGGACTAGATGGCCTGTATGGCCCCTTCCAACTCTATGATTCTATGATTCTATGATTCTGCGTTGAGCAGGGGGTTGGACTAGATGGCCTGTGTGGCCCCTTCCAACTCTATGATTCTATGATCCTGCGTTGAGCAGGGGGTTGGACTAGATGGCCTGTATGGCCCCTTCCAATTCTAGGATTCTGTGATTCTGTGAAGGGTATTGTGTGGGGAGGGTGGAGGAAGAGAGTAACATGAAATGACCGATTGGCCTTAAGCCAATCGTATTATTTAACCTACTTCACAAGGTGGTTGTGATAATAAAACTGCAAGGGGGAAGAGTCATGTTCTCTCGGGAAGAGAATTGGCTTATTCTGTTTTCTCACTGCAACAAGATTTTGTTTAATATCAGAATGTGAAGGTTTTGCTCCGACAACATTGTGCCATTAATCATACCGTTCGAAAAAACTAAAAAAAAAAAACCCTCCTAGCCCTTTAATTTATTTCCATACAGCAGACATGTTTATCACTTTGCAGATGGTCAGAGGCCCTGCTGAAGGCAGCCAGAAGCCATGGCGGGGTTGCCTGC
The DNA here is from genome assembly GCF_049243985.1 of Paroedura picta. Lineage (NCBI taxonomy): Eukaryota > Metazoa > Chordata > Lepidosauria > Squamata > Gekkonidae > Paroedura > Paroedura picta. The sequence goes on along the minus strand of NC_135385.1, from coordinate 4,670,199 downwards.
AGCAGCACGGCCAACTTTTTGTTGCCATCCCAGGGCTGATGGGGGTTAGGAGTCAGGACGGGGAAAAAAAGACTTATTCGCACTGTGTGCAATTGAATTGGTTGGGACCGGCATGGCGTGTGGTGCTTGCAGCTGGCTTAGACAGCTTTAAAAGCGTTGAGACAGATTCCAAGAGAATAGCTCTAACGCTGCCTGTTCACCATGGCTAGTTGAAACACCCATGTTCAGAGGTGTCATAGCCTTGAATCCACACAGGAAGCTGCATTATAAGGAATCAAACCACCGGTCCATCTAGGTCTGTGTTGTTCACTCAGAGTGGCAGCCGTTCTCCAGGATTTTAAGTAGAGAGATCTTTCACATGGTCTGCTACGTGATCCGTTTTAAACTGGAGGTGCAGGAGGCTGAACATTCTGTATGCCGAGCAGATGCTCTGCCACTGAGCCCTGGCCCTCCCATAATGCTAATCACTAGACAGCAAAATGCTAGTCACCGGACCAAGACATATGAAGAAAGGTTGGGGGAGCTTGATCTGTTTAGCCTGGAGAGGAGACGACTGAGAGGGGAATCTGATAACCATCTTCACGTATTTAAAGGGAATCCACTTTTTGGGATTACAACTGATCTCGCTACATATTGGATGATGTAGCGAGATCAGCGCTGGGAGGAGGCGGGTTAAAACCACAAAAAACAAGCGTCTGCGGAAGTTAAGTCTCGCTGCTTTTTCATTGTGCGGAATGGCTCTGAATATAACCAAAGCGCCCTTAGCGTTTCTTGCTAGCCTAAGCTCGTACTGAGCTTTAGCTTTTCTAACACTCTCCCTACAAGCATTGGTTATTTGTTTATATTCCTCCTTGCTTGCCATCTTTCCTCCAAGGATCCATTCAACTCCTCTCTGCTTGCACTCACGTCACTGGATAGAGTCACCTGTGTCTTCTCATTCAGCTGAACATCTCTGAAACAAAACAAAAGAGCTAAGTAGCCATGATAAATGTATTCTCTCCATCTACCTGACAGACAGGGCTAAGCTTCCCCAGTCCGTATGATGCCCAGTGCCTTTGCTCCACCTGCACTGGGATAAGAAAAGAGAGAGATTCTTTATCAAGGACTGATCAGCATTTAACTGAAATGGCGGCCTTCATTAAACCAGACTTGGTGTCTTCCTTCCTGGGAAATTAAAACTCAAAGAAACCTCGTCGTTTCAAAAACTGTCTCCAGTAATGTCCAGATCTTTCTGCAGTGTGATTGCTTGATGTTTCATTTCAAAGATTTTTTTTTTAGTTTTCTGAATTGTAGAAATAAATGATTGAGTTTTCTGTGTGTGTGTGTGTGTGTGTGTGTGTGTGAATTAATATTTAATTTGCAGCGAACTGCATAAATATTGTAATTGGAGATTCTAGACCGCCACATTAAAATTGCAAGACATTTCCATTACCCCTCATAATAGAAAGTGAAATTAGAATCTAGTCTGTGGAGGGGGGGGGAATCAACTTCTTGACAGATTTTCTATCTTCTCAGCCGTCATAAACGTACATCCAACTTTGCCAGCCAGGCTGCCTTTTTCCATAATTGCATGGCTGTCTTTCCTTTGTTGTCTTTCCTTGGTTCCTCCATTTTTTTGTTTGTTTGTCTGTTTTAAAGAAATTCTCACCAGAGAGAGAGTTGCTGATGGCCAAAGCACCAAAATAGCACAAAAAAGGGACGTGGGGATTAAATTCAGAGCATTCTTTGGCTTTGTTCAAGCAAAATACCCAACTGGGCTTTTATGTGACATGGCTTTACACACACCCTCCAGCCCCTGATTTCTCCCCACCCTGAATTGAATTACCACAAGGAAAATAATTTGCCTTTTTAAAAGCTGGGTTACATAGTATTAAATAATTACTATGTATAGTAAATAATTACTATATATACTCCAGATGTCTGTGGACTACAATGCCCATGAGCCCCTGCTGGACAACTGGAGAGCCCATGTTTGGGCCCCCCTGGTATATATTGTCCATGAGGTATTTTGTGGCAGCTGACTGCGCATTTTGGTGTAGTGGTTAGGAGTGCGGACTTCTAATCTGGCACGCCAGGTTTGATTCCCCGCTCCCCCACATGCAACCAGCTGGGTGACCTTGGGCTCACCACGCCTCTGATAAAACTGTTCTGACCGAGCAGGAATATCAGGACTCTCTCAGCCTCACCCACCCCACAGGGTGTCTGTTGTGGGGAGAGGAATGGGAAGGCGACTGTAAGCTGCTTTGAGCCTCCTTTGGGTAGAGAAAAGCGGCATAGAAGAACCAACTCTTCTTCTTCTTCTTCATTCAGAAGGTGACCCTCTTCATCCTTTTAGGCCCCAAAAGGGATACCAGTAAATTCTTTGTCAGTACATTTATGTTTAAGAGGAGCTGTCTTCCTTTATTTTTAAGATCTGATTTTAACTTGCTTTCTTTATAGGTTTATTAGAAAACAAGGTTTGGATAGACTTTTCCTGGAATGTGACACCCACATGTGGCGCCTCGGAGACCGGAAAATTCCAGAAGGCATAACGGTTGACGGAGGTTCAGACTGGTTTCTCCTCAACAAGAAGTTTGTGGAGTACGTCACGTTCTCCAGCGATGACCTGGTGACAAAGATGAAGAGGTTCTACTCCTACACGTTGCTTCCAGCTGAAGTGAGTCCACTGAGAGGATCTGACCTAGGAAAAATGAGCTTGGGGTCTTTTGGGAATGCCCAAATTACGCTTCTTAAGCCTTTTAAATTTTCATCTCTTCTTAAATATATAAGTTTTACAAATTCCGTCTGAGCATCCGGAAGAAGTTCCTGACAGTCAGAGTGGTTCCTCAGTGGACCAGGCTTCCTCGGGAGGTGGTGGGTTCTCAATCTTTGGAAATTTTTAAACAGAGGCTAGATAGTCATCTGAGAGAAATGCTGGTTTTATGAACTTAGGCAGATTGTGAGTGGGTGGGCAGGAAGGGATGTGCCAGTGTTTGTCCCTTGTGGCCCTTCCTTGCCTATCCAGGGAATTGGTAATCACCGCTGTGGGATGGTAGGTGAATTCCCTCCCGGCCAGTCTGGATTCTGGAGATTTCCGGTGTGGGGGGGGGGGATCACGGGGGCATGAAATTGGGGCGGGCAGGTAGTTGTGAGTGCCCTGCATAGTGCAGGGGGCTGGACTAGATGACCCTGGAGGTCCCTTCCAATTCTGTGATTCTAAAGGAAACATGAAAGGTATCCGTTTCACCTCCAATAACCCTTTCCCCGTGCATTCTCTGTGGAGCCCCTGCAGACACAAGGCAGTGGGCGATGGAGTAGGTCCCCACCACCATCTCCCCCATCATCTCCCCCGGCCTGAATCACAATGTCTGCTTTGATGGGCTTAACCAGGCAATTCAAGCATGAAACCCATATTCACTGAGCTGTCATTTAACATTTTAAAAGAGCAGGGGGATTGTCTGGGTGGGTCAGCCAGACTAAATGCTGCGCCATTTATTTATAGAGCATCCAGGAGTGGATTTTACCAGACGAGTCGCTGCTCTTTAAAGTCACGTTATTTCCCCCCAGAGCCCAATTTGATCATGCTTCACTTTTGTCCCTGCGATATTTCCTTTTATGTCCACTTGTGTGTGTGTGTGTGTGTGTGTGTGTGTGTTTTTAATTCACTCTCAAGTGACCTATCAACTGTGCATCGGTACCTATGATTTGTAGACGAGCTGAAATGATGATGATGCAGAGATATAATTAGCAAAGCCTGATGGGAAATTCCCCAGATCGGCAAATATTTAAGCATTTTGGAAGTCATCGCGGGGGATGCCAGGGCTCTTCTGTCTTGTGTATTTCAGCGCAAGGTCATTTCTGGCTTGTGGCACATTGCCACTTCAAGTAAAAGGCTGGCCTTTCAGGTGTTGGCTTATGGCAATTAAAAAGAGCCTCTTGTGGCACAGGGTGGTAAGGCAGCCGACATGCCGTCTGAAGCTCTGCCCATGAGGTTGGGAGTTCGATCCCAGCAGCCGGCTCAAGGTTGACTCAGCCTTCCATCCTTCCAAGGTCGGTAAAATGAGGACCCAGCTTGCTGGGGGGTAAAGGGTAATGACTGGGGAAGGCACTGGCAAACCACCCTGTATTGAGTCTGCCATGAGAACGCTGGAGGGCGTCACCCCAAGGGTCAGACATGACTCGGTGCTTGCACAGGGGATACCTTTACCTTTACCTTATGGCAATTACATTGGTTATTGTCTCAGACCTTTTGTTCCTCTGGTACAGTCTCACATAGGAGGCTCTGCAGATTTCATTAACAAATTGAAAGAGGTGCAACTGGATGGCCTTTTGTTCACGCTGAGATGCTCTTTGGACTCTTAGATTCCCACGTGGAGACGTCGGCAATCACAGGAGATATTTCTAAGGGGGAGGGGTGATCCCAGCCCAGTATTTATTTATTTATTACTTATTTTACTTACCAAAGTCATATCCCGCCTCGTTAGGGCCGCCAAGACGCCGAACAGATTAAAGGTCGATCGTAAAAAAACATATTTTGAAATACAAACAGATCCAAGAGAGATAATTAAAAACGTATTCAGGTAATGAAAATCAAGTTAAAATGCCCATGCAGCTCAACAAGATACGCTTTGAAATGAGCTTCGGCCCAGGTCTTAATGAATCACTTCCTTCCCTGTGGCTCTAGCCATCTCCCGTCTGTTTTCATCACCTGCCAACCCTGAGGTGCACCCAAGGCTTTAAAATCTACAGGGATGTACCACTGATTGCCCTGGGGGACACAGGAGAGGTTAGCCCCTTCCCTAACCCAGCCTCAGTGATACCTTCCAGGTGAGCCCTCTCCAGGATTAAATTCCGGATGGCAGCTATTGTTCCTGTGACCCACCTGGCATTTCCACCTGGGTTTCATGCCCAGGTGGGTTATTGATATGGTTGCCAACATCACCTTGACTGGAAGGAGAGCCCGAAAAGACCAGAGCACGCCGTTTCCCATTGTCCCTTACCTGGCCAGCTCTCTTCCCAGCAACACACCTGCCTCACGAACTGCTAATCGTGGCGCCATCTTGTTTAAGGACCGTCAAAGGTATCTCTGGGGTTCAGGAGTGGCTGATTTGTACATGGGTGTGTTTGACAAGAAAGGCACTCAGTCCTTATGAGTATCCCAGTGGCCACTGGCTCAGTTCCCAGCATCCCCAGTATGAAAAGTCAAGAAATAAAAAGGTAAAGGTATCCCTTGTGCAAGCACCGAGTCATGTCTGACCCTTGGGGTGACGCCTTCCAGCGTTTTCATGGCAGACTCCATACGGGGTGGTTTGCCAGTGCCTTCCCCAGTCATTACCCTTTACCCCCCAGCAAGCTGGGTCCTCATTTTACCGACCTCGGAAGGATGGGAGGCTGAGTCAACCTTGAGCCGGCTGCTGGGATCGAACTCCCAGCCTCATGGGCAGAGCTTTCAGACGGCTGCCTTACCACTCTGCACCACAAGAGGCTCTTAGTCAAGAAATAGGTGACGTGAAAAGGCATCTCCCTACCTGAGGCCCTGGAGGGCCACTCTGAGTCCCAGTAGACAAGACTGGTCTTGACAGAAGAGTGCCCTGAGGCGGTAGAGGGCAGCTCCTTGTGCATAAGCCTGCGACCCACAAACCAGCTGGGGGGGTCCGTCACAGTTCGGCACCTCCCCTGAGGAATGCGGGTTGGCAGGGACGCGTGATCTCCCTCTCAGCCCAAGTAGAACAGAAACCATTTGCAACCAGAGTTGGGGAGAGAGACCCCAGGAGAACCGGACGAACCAAGAGACAAGGGCTTTTTTTTGTTGTTGTTGTTTGTTTTCACAGTCCTTCTTTCACACCGTCCTCGAAAACAGCCCCCACTGCAACTCCATGGTGGACAACAACCTGCGCATCACCAACTGGAACCGTAAGCTGGGCTGCAAGTGCCAGTATAAGAACATCGTAGACTGGTGTGGTTGCTCGCCCAACGACTTCAAGCCCGCAGATTTCCACCGGTTCCAGGTGAGCAAACGCCTGCCCAGGGGCCTGCTGTCTCCAGCCTGTCGAAAACTCACCCAGGATGCTCAGCTGTGAGTCTGGCAAGTGGAGTTTTGTTTTGCCCATCCTCCCAGGATGCTCAGCTGTGAGTCTGGCTAGTGGAGTTTTGTTTTGCCCATCCTCCCAGGATGCTCAGCTGTGAGTCTGGCTAGTGGAGTTTTGTTTTGCCCATCCTCCCAGGATGCTCAGCTGTGAGTCTGGCTAGTGGAGTTTTGTTTGGCCCATCCTCCCAGGAGTCCAGCACGGCATCCGTAGTTCAGTCTTCCTCCTGTTAATCCTCACGGATACAGTAGGGTAGGCCAAGAGAGGGTAACCCTGCAGGTCAAAAGAAGAGCTGGACCCAAGTTTTTCTGGTCTCTGTCTAGCCTCACGCTGTCGGTCTCTGAGGTCCCCAGAGGTTTATTCAGCAGACTGGGGCATCGCATCCCCATTCCTTATGCCTTGTTTTACGACATGGGGGGAAGGGCCCACCCCACTTGAAGCCCCAGCGTCCCAGGCCTCTTGGTGGAGTGGGTAGGAGCGCAGACTTCTAATCTAGTGAGCTGGGTTCGATTCTTCATTCCCCCACATGCAACCAGCTGGGAGACCTTGGGCTCGACACAATACCCATAAAGCTGTTCTGACCGAGCAGGAATATCAGGGCTCTCTCAGCCTCACCCACCCCACAGGGTGTCTGTTGTGGGGAGAGGAAAGGGAAGGCAAATGTAAGCCTCTCTGAGACTCCTTTGGTAGGGAAAAGCAGCATATAAGAACCAGCTCTTCTTCTTCTATAGTAATATCAGGGCTCTCTCAGCCTCACCTCCCTCACAGGGTGTCTGTTGTGGGGAGAAGAAAGGGAAGGCGAATGTAAGCCGCTTGGAGACTCCTTTGGTAGGGAAAAGTGGCCTATAAGAACCAACTCTTCTTCTTCTTCAGTAATCTCAGGGCTCTCTCAGCCCCACCTCCCTCACAGGGTATTTGTTGTGGGGAGAGGAAAAGGAAGTCAAATGTAAGCCACTTTAAGACTCTGGGGAGAGAAAAGTGGCCTATAAGAACCAGCTCTTCTTCTTCTTCAGTAATCTCAGGGCTCTCTCAGCCTCACCTCCCTCACAGGGTGTCTGTTGTGGGGAGAGGAAAGGGAAGAAGGTTGTAAGCCACTTTGAGACTCCTTTGGGAGAGAAAAAGCAGCATATAAGAACCAACTCTTCTTCTTGGCCTCTCTACATATGCATAGAATCAACCTTAGCTTCTGCTTAATCCCCTAAAATAACCTTTCGATTTCCCCTCTTGTTTAAGTGTAATGAAAATCCAGTGGAGAGGGACAGGCAGGCAGGGGGTGTTATTTATTGCAACGGTGTGTGTGAAAAATAAAACGCCCAAGCTGTAATCCTGGCCCCGTGCCTTTCTTGCTCCCTGAATGTCCAGTCCCTGCTTCTTAGACAGGCAAGCGGAACACCGAACTAAATCTTTTCAGAAATGCAGCGGCAAGCCTAACGAAGCTGCGTAAAGCGGTCGTGTCGCTCATTAACGCTCCTTTGGGTGGTTGTTGTGCAGATCCTGTTGGAGGAAAACAACAGAATATGTGATTTGGGACGATGGCTCATCATTCAAAAGCAGGTGCCCAGCCCGGGAGCCATTTCAAATACTCTTTAAGTATTTGAAAGGTTGTCACTTGGAGGAGGGCAGGATGCTGTTTCTGTTGGCTGCAGAGGAGAGGACACGCAGTAATGGGTTTAAACTTCAAGTACAACGATATAGGCTAGATATCAGGAAAAAGTTTTTCACAGTCAGAGTAGTTCAGCAGTGGAATAGGCTGCCTAAGGAGGTGGTGTGCTCCCCCTCACTGGCAGTCTTCAAGCAAAGGTTGGATACACACTTTTCTTGGATGCTTTAGGATGCTTAGGGCTGATCCTGCATTGAGCAGGGGGTTGGACTAGATGGCCTCTAGGGCCCCTTCCCACTCTATGATTCTGTGACTAGATGGCCTGTATGGCCCCTTCCAACTCTATGATTCTATGACTGGATGGCCTGTATGGCCCCTTCCAACTCAATGATTCTATGACTAGATGGCCTGTGTGGCCCCTTCCAACTCTATGATTGTATGACTAGATGGCCTGTATGGCCCCTTCCAACTCTATGATTCTATAACTAGATGGCCTGTGTGGCCCCTTCCAACTCTATGATTCTATGACTAGATGGCCTGTATGGTCCCTTCCAACTCTATGATTCTATGATTCTATGATTTTGTTTTAACGCCTCCCCTCCCCCCCTTCTTGTCTACGCAGCAAACCGCCCGGCCGACCTTCTTTGCCCGCAAATTCGAAGCTGTGGTGAACCAAGAGATCATAGGCCAACTGGACTACTTCTTGTACGGCAACTATCCTCCGGGCACGCCGGGCCTCCGGTCCTACTGGGAGAACGCCTACGACGAGCCCGACGGCCCCCACAGCCTCAGCGACATTGCGCTGACCATGTACCATTCGTTCGCCCGCTTGGGCCTGAGGAGAGCGGAGGCGTCTTTCCACACGGACGGCGACAACGGCTGCCGGTAGGTTCCGGAAGGCCTTTCCAGTCCGCTGGGGGGTCAAGAAAGGACAAATGAAGGTCAGGCTGGGCGTGGTTGGTCCCTTGGCTGCCGTAGTTGTGTCTACAAGAAGAACGTGGACGATCCCCAAAACACAACAAGAGAAAAAAAGAATCTGTCCAATGGCGTAATCCAATAATATTCAAAATATAAGCGTCTCTGTTACCTCTTCATTATAATTTCCACCTGGACTCAGACATTATTGGATTACGCCATTGGAAAGATTCTTTTTTTTCCCCCTCTCTTGTTATAATTGTCTCTACAGCAGAGGGGAGGTGTCTGATTTTTACATGCAAGTGGGTTATGCCAGTGGTGGAGACAGCTGGATCTATATGGGCATGGATCCATCTAGCGTGGGATCATCTGGTCTGATTCTCAAGCCAAGAGGGCTGTTTCCCAACTTGCGGAGCATGAGATGCCAGGGATGGCGCCTGGACCCTTCTGCATGCTCAGAGCACTTTGTGCCACAGGCCCATCCCTCCTCCTCCGTTTTTTCTCCTCACGCGGCCTCATTTCTGGCACATAACTACTTAATGATTCCAGCGGTGATTCAGGTAGGCAATCCATTCTTTAGAAAAAAAACATAATGAAGCTCAGCATGCATGCCGATTTAATTTTTTAAAACATGGTTTTAACATTTATTTTTATAATAAGACACTTCTCACGCATAGAACAGGCAAAACAAGCAGGAGGCGTATGGAAGAGCATAATAAAGATAGATGAGGAAGGAGCATGACGGCATGGACACTGGCCAATCTGAACTGTGCACCTGCTGTGCAACCAGTTTCACCCTCCTCTCTTCTGTCAGCAAAGCTGGTCTTTTGTGAGGAGGCGGGGCTTATGCCCCCTTCCCCCTTGTCAGTGGACTTCCCAAACAACCTGGCTATTATTCTGTGCAGGTCCCTGTACCCAGGAATCAACCTTCCCAAAGGGGTGAAGGGAACGTGTCAGAGAGCTGCCCTCCTTATGCCATCAGATCAATGGATCCAGTTCCTTGTCTGTTCCCAGTAAGGAGTGGGCTTCCCGTGGGCAGCTACCCATTTTCTTTTTAATGTCTGTGAGTGGCCGCAGTTTGTCCTATGTCCACAGCCTTGATCTCTTTCTCCTCCTGATCCTCTTCCCCTTTCCCAGCTCTTTTCATTCCTCGCACGAAAGAGGCCAGCAGCCCTGTGTGAAATCGGCTAATAATACAATCACCACCTTCATTCATTCCTCAGGGCTGCCGGCATTGCAGCCGAGGGGAGGGATTGCACATCTGATGGCATTTGGAGGCAATACTGCAAGCGCCTGCAGCCCCAGGTCCCCGTCTGAACTCATTGGGGCACCCTGGGGGCTGTTCTTGGAGAGGGTTTGCCAAGTCAGGGGCACCCCCTGCAGGCTGTTCCCCCCCCCCCCCTCACTCCATTTGACATAGGCTCCCTTTTAAATCTTTATTTCCACCTCTGGGTGCTTTTAAAAATATCATTTAAACTAGCTGCTGCCAAGAGACTGTTTCTCTTTACGTTTTTGGGAACCCTGACAAGATTTGCTACGGAGAGTGCCTAGAAGATGGACTTCCAATAAAAGGTACACTGTTTAACTTGTGCCAGTTGCTCAGCAGAGTCGGTTTGCATCCTTTGCGTTCTGAGTTGGGTTTCTCATCCTTTGGAAATTGCAGTTCTGCACAGGGCAGGTACTTTTCTCTTTAGGCCCAAACTAATGTGTGAAATGCATCCTCGGGTCCTGTTTCTGCACTTTCTTCGGATTGCCACTTTGGGGTCGGGAGGCAAATTTCCTCCAGGCCTGACTGGCCAAGGATTCTGTTTTTTGGTGGTGGTGTTGTTTGAAGGAGGCATCATCTGGGTTTGGAACTGGAGTCACTGCGGGTGAGCAGGAAGTTGTGGATTTCCTGCATTTTGCAGGGGGTTGGACTAGATGACGCTGAGCCACGTCTCTCAGATGAAAGCCACGTCTCCTGGACAGATGAAAGCAAGACTTGAACCTTAGCAAGCCATCCCTTCCTGCGCAAAAGTAGATTACGGCCCCTCGTTTTGTGCTGCCATGTTCTTCAGACCAGCAGGTTGCGCCCCTTTGTGGTCAAGTGGGACAGCCACTGCTACGATAGCATTGAGGAGAGCCAGTTGTTTGGCAGCTGGAAGAAATCCCACTCGTATGCAACAAACCCTATCAATGTGTGCTGTTAATCCGTCTGTTCCCTGCATGTTCATGTGTTTCAGGTACTACCCAATGGGCCACCCGATCTCCATCCACCTCTACTTCCTGGCTGATCATTTTCAGGGCTTCCTCGTCAGGCATCATGCTACCAACCTGGCTGCCAGCAAACTGGAGATTTTAGAAACGTGGGTGATGCCCAAGAAGGTCTTTAAGGTTGCCAGCCCTCCAAGTGATTTTGGTAGGCTACAGTACTCGGAGGTAAGTCTTGCTAAGTTTTCAACAGGTTGCCAATGGATACCTGTGAGGATCCTCAGTTACCCTGGACTTGAAGCAAAATATTTATTTTATTGATCAAGCAAGTACAGTCAGCCAGGCATTGCCGAAACTGGGGCAAATAGTATGGGATACAACGTATAACTCCGGACCCCACAAACTCCCCCCCCCCCCGTGGGAACCCAGGAAAAGCAGGAGGACTTCAAATAGTCTCAAGAACCAGCTAGGGAGAGCCCAAGGTTGCATTCCGGAGAGGGATGGAGATAGATGGGGCAGAAGTGAAGGGGGGCAAGGAATGCAGGAAGGAGCATCAGGGTAATAAATGAACACCGGGGCAACAAAACATGGCCAACAGGTCGGCTCAGCTTCAGACCCTACATAGCTAGCTACCTAAATAAGCAATGTAAAATCATGGCAGAAACTACAGGGTTCTGACAATGCACACCTATCGTAGACCTCATTTCCTGATGTCTCAGTGACATAGTGAGCCTGCATCTGTGCTTGGAGCATCTCAGACCACAGATGGAAACAGTCACGCTGTGATCTTCTTTTGTTGAAAAAGTCGCCTCTATGAAGGAAATCAAGAGCCTCTTGTGGCGCAGAGTGGTAAGGCAGCCGTCTGAAAGCTTTGCCCATGAGGCTGGGAGTTCAATCCCAGCAGCCGGCTCAAGGTTGACTCAGCCTTCCATCCTTCCGAGGTCGGTCAAATGAGGACCCAGCTTGCTGCTGGGGGGTAAACGGTAATGACTGGGGAAGGCCCTGGCAAACCACCCCGTATTGAGTCTGCCATGAAAACGCTGGAGGGCGTCACCCCAAGGGTCAGACATGACTCGGTGCTTGCACAGGGGATACCTTTACCTTTACCTATGAAGGAAATCACAGTGTCATTGAGAAGGCTAGGTTTAGATATACTGCCTTTTTGTTTAGTAGTCCTTGAACACTAACAAAAAAAACCTAACTCTAGCATAAGCTACTGTGAGTCACGTCAACAGAGGCATGGTGCGTACAGCCATAGGAGATGCAATAGCATAATATATAATACATAATCCTGATTTATTAATGCAAATTTAACGTCTAATGAAGGACAAAACAGTGTAACGAAACGATATGTCGAGGAATACGAAGTTTAATTCAGAATTCGTGTTTGAACTTCATCTGAGTAAAAAATTGAGGATTCCAAATCCAGTTAATAAGAGAAGTCCTAAATAATTCCTGCCGTGACCCAACCCTTTATCCGAATACTGACACAAGAAGTCTTAAAATGTCGGCCAATTTGAATTTTAACTGGTATTTCAAAAAGAGAAAGAAAAGCTTCCCAAGTAGATTCTGAAAGAGGGAGCTTTGTCTATTAACCAGAAGAAAGGAGGAGAAAACTCAAGAAGAGTGAACATTAAGAGCAATTGAAAGTCAGTGACATGGTCAGGGACAGAGAGCTCCTGGGCCCCGGTATCCTGCACTGTGTGGGGGATTGGACTAGATTAGGGGTAGTCAACCTGTGGCCCTCCAGATGTTCATGAACTACAATTCCCATGAGCCCTGGCGGGAGCTCATGGAAATTCTAGTTCATGAACATCTGGAGGACCACAGGTTGACTACCCCTGGAGATGACCTGCTCTGTTATTCTAGGATCCTAAGCATCCAGAATTCTGGACAGAGGTACTAGTTTCCTGGAAGTTATTGATCAGGGGTAGTCAAACTGCGGCCCTCCAGATGTCCATGGACTACAATTCCCAGGAGCCCCTGCCAGCGAATTTTTGTTGAGCTCATTTGAAAGGGGTGGTTTCTGTTCTTTATTACTTTTTTATTGTTCTAAAGTTTTATTGATTTAGTTACACAGTCTTAGGCCAGAACACAGAATCGCAAAAGATAAAAACAAAATGGAACAGTTTATGGGTGTATGAAGATAAAGCGGAAAGATACCATTGTGAGAAATGAACAGAGAAGACATTAAAAGTTTAATCTGTTCTCAAGTCGATGATGTTCCTATTGCCGATATTCAAACCACCTTGGGTGCTTACAAATCTAGAAATGATAAATAAATGAACCCAGGCTCTTAAAACAGGGCAGGAAGAGGCAAATCTATTATTTAAGCAAGTCCCCTCCCTATATTGCTGGGTCTCGCTGCATTGCTGGGGAAGGCCTTAGCTGTGACAGCTTTGAGAGGTTTTTGAGAGGCCAAGCCTTTCTTCTTCGGAAGAAACTGTCACAGCAATTTGAAAGCCGCCTACCGCTGTGCTGTGGCTTTTTCGTTTTTAACAAGAGGCAAAAGTCTCCCGCGCTTTAAAATTCTCAAATACAGAGAGATGGCAAGAATCTACCTGGCAGCCGATCTTTTAGCAGCAATTTAGAAGCAGTCGGAAAGCAGCAATTTTGAAAAGTTTCCCAGGCCCCCCCCCCGCCCCAGCTTTCCCCGGAATAGCTATAAAGGCTCGGATGTGGAACGCGCCAGCCAAAGGCCACGTTTCAGGCCAAAACCTGGCATCCGGATCGGCCCCAGACTCCAGGGGGTTGCACCTTGCCACGTTGGCTCTGGGCCTGCTCTCCGTCCGCCTGGAATTGCAGGGGGAGGAGGATAAACTGGAATTACACCCCCTGGGCTCCAGGACCCATTGGATGTACAGCTGGGTGGAGGGAGGGATGTCCTTGTGCATGTTTTCTCGGACCAGAGTAACGATTCCAGTCGGTGAGGCAGAGAGACCAGAGACTCAGGCAAGGAGGGGGGTGAGCATTAGTCAGGCTAGATCTAGAAATCTGCTGCTCTTTACCCCTCTTCCGAGGCCAGTGAGAGAAAAACGGGGGGGAAGGGGATGTAAACAGGCCAGCATGATTTCCAGCTGATGTCATTACGTCAGGGTGATATTCTAGGATCCCCCCAAACATCTGGGACTGACCTTGCTCTGGAGCCATGCCTATCTCACCCGGCCTTAGGGTTGCCAGCTCCCCCGCCTCCGGCCAGTGGTGGAGAATAGGGGGGTTAGGTTGCCAGATCTAAGTTGGGAAACCCCTGGAGGGAAGAGAGGGACCTCAGCAGGGTATAAGTCCACAGGAGCCACCCTTCAAAGCCTCCGTGTTATCCAGGGGGGCTGATCTCTGTAGCCTGGAGATGAACGGTAATTCCGGGGGATCCCCAGGTCTCACCTGGACCTCACACAGTCCTGAACCACCCCAACCCCATCAGAGGCTCAGCACCACAAGCAGGTGTGGCACCCCTGAGAACTGACGTGGCCTGGCAGTCCCCTAAAATCACCCGTCTCCCCCAGTCTGCGGAAGGGGAACGTTCAGCCTGGAGAAAAGGAGGTTGAGAGGAGACATGATAGCCCTCTTTAAGTATTTGAAAGGTGGTCACTTGGAGGAGGGCAGGATGCTGTTTCTGTTGGCTGCAGAGGAGAGGACACGCAGTAATGGGTTTGAACTGCAAGTACAACGATATAGGCTAGATATCAGGAAAAAAAATTTCACAGTCAGAGTAGTTCAGCAGTGGAATAGGCTGCCTAAGGAGGTGGTGAGCTCCCCCTCACTGGCAGTCTTCAAGCAAAGGTTGGAGACACACTTTTCTTGGATGCTTTAGGATGCTTTGGGCTGATCCTGCGTTGAGCAGGGGGTTGGACTAGATGGCCTGCATGGCCCCTTCCAACTCTATGATTCTATGATTCTATGATCCTGCGTTGAGCAGGGGGTTGGACTAGATGGCCTGTATGGCCCCTTCCAACTCTATGATTCTGTGATTCTATTTCCCTTCTGATGGGCACGGCCACCAGGGTTGTGTGCTTTGGTTCAGATCGGCCGCCTCAAAAGTTTGCTTCTGGTCTTGTTAGCAGCTGCAATTCATCACGGAGGACAAAATGAGCCCGGTCGGCAGGCAATTAGCGTCGACCGTGTGGACCTAATGTTCCTGCTTGCGGTGAGCAATGAGACACAAACTAGCAATCAAGGCATAATTTATCTTAGGCAAATTTTAAATGGGAATGCAGGCATGGTTTCGGAATCGGAAACATTAGAGGAGGGTTGAAGCAGGGAGGGGCAGGAAGGAAGCTCTTTTGGACTTCCTGCCATGCTTTTTAGGCTCGTGGGTGTAGCCTAGAGCAGGGGTAGTCAACCTGTGGTCCTCCAGATGCCCATGGACTACAATTCCCATGAGCCCCTGCCAGCGTTCGCTGGCAGGGGCTCATGGGGATTGTAGTCCATGGGCATCTGGAGGACCACAGGTTGACTACCCCTGGCATAGAGGGATGTACAGATTTCTTAGCTCTGTTTCGTTTTGCAGTTCTAAATGTTTCCTCTACGCTGTGTTCCGTTCCTCTTGACTTCCAGTTTAATGAGGGGGAAATTAGGCTGTTTTTACCTGCAGGCGTGATGCAGATATAATCAGGACAGATGCCGGATTTTTGCGCACAGGCCAAAATACGGCAGTCTTTTTTTAAAAGCAAAATCTCCACACACAAAAAAAAAAAATCTGGATTTTCATGCATGGTGTATTGAATTCCGGTGTTCACAAAATATTTCCATGTTCCAGGGTATGTTGTTTTTGATTTCAGATTCTGACATTCGCCTTGCTTAAATCCAGATCACTCATGACTGAAATACCGGAGTGGGGGGGGGGGCGGGGACAGTGGTGTCAATTAAATCTTTGTGGTTAATTACAACTCAGTTGTTGAAGACAATAAAAGAAGACCTACCATATTGCTTAGAATCATAGAGTTGGAAGGGGCCTCCAGGGTCATCTAGTCCAACCCCCTGCACTATGCAGGACTGAAAGTGACCCCAATTTCATGGCTAAATGATCCCCCCCACCAAAAATCTCCAAATCCAGCCTGGCCTTGCTGGCAAAACGTGTTTTATGAGAGAGAACCTGCTCTGGTTAGGATGGCAGCTTCTGGAGGAAGCTGCAGCAGGAGGGAGGAAGTTACATCCATGGCGAAGAGATTTGTCTTAATCCTTCGGGTAGGATGGGGATGAGGTTTGTGCCACACAGCTTTGGCCCTTGGGTTTGAGCGAGAGCCTCCTTAATTGACACTGTCAGGCAAAAATTGGGATGGAGCACATACCCCTGAGTTTGGGATTTCCTGGCACTTCAGATTTAATGAGATATTCATCATTGTCTGGCTATAGATTTCTTAAACGGTAACATTCATTCTTCCAGTACAGCAAAGGAAGAAATCTGAAACACTTGTATTCAGCTGTCGTTGCTGCCGTATGAGAAATCTGAGATTGTTGACAAGAGTTTTTTGTAACACAAACAGGAATCTTATGGAAACTTTAAAAATGGACCCATTTTCCGTCTGGGGTAAACTAAACCCTGCTTCCCACGTCGTGTGAGACTGGTGTGTGTGTGTGTCTGTGTGTGTGTGTGTGTGTGTTTGGGGAGTGGAGATTGTAAGTGAGGCCACAAAAAACGGTGTGTTTGCTGACATTCACCTTTCTCACAGAAACGCAAGGCAGATTACAATACAGTAAAAACCACAAACACAATTATAAAGGTGTATAATAGAAGCTATCTTGAAAATGACCACAGAAGGCCATCTAGTGTGGCTTAGGCTCAAAGCAGGATCAGCCTGAAGCATCCAGGATACGTCTCTGTCCAGCTCTTGCTTAAAGACTGCCAGTGAGGTGGAGCTCACCATCTCCTTTGGCAGCTGATTCCACTCCTGAACTGCTGTGGGGGAAAAAATCCCCCTGATATCTAACCGGTATCGTTGTACATGTAGTTTAAACCCATCACTACAGGTCTTATTCTCTGCTGCCAACAGGAACCTTTCCCTGCCCTCCTCCAAGGGACAAGCTTTCAAATACTTCAAGAGAGCCACCATGTCCCCTCTCAGCTTCCTCTGCTCCAGGCTGAACATTCCCAAGTCCCTCAGCCTTGCCTCAGAGGGCTTGGTCCCCTGGCCCTGGATCATTCTTGTTGTTCGTCTCTGCACCTCCTTTCATTCTGTCCATCCACATCTTTTTGGATGTGAGGCCTCCAGAACTGACCACAGTTGTAGTGTCGGTACGACAGTGCGATAACATTTATTGTATGTAGCCAGAGGCCGTTACAAAACACAAAACAATATGGCACAAATATAAATAAATGAAACAAAAGCACACACATAATAATAAACATACTCTTTAAGTATTTGAAAGGTTGTCACTTGGAGGAGGGCAGGATGCTGTTTCCGTTGGCTGCAGAGGAGAGGACATGCAGTAATGGGTTTAAACGTCAAGTACAACGATATAGGCTACATATCAGGAAAATAATTTTCACAGTCAGAGTAGTTCAGCAGTGGAATAGGCTGCCTAAGGAGGTGGTGAGCTCCCCCTCACTGGCAGTCTTCAAGCAAAGGTTGGAGACACACTTTTCTTAGATGCTTTAGGATGCTTAGGGCTGATCCTGCGTTGAGCAGGGGGTTGGACTAGATGGCCTCTATGGCCCCTTCCAACTTTATGATTATGTGATTCTATGATTCTATTTCTCCAATATTGTGTACATAAAATTGTAAACTACTAAGTTACAATAAAAGGGATAAATTGACTACAATTGGTGGGACTTGCTGGCGTCTCTGTCCATGCTGTTCCTCAGGCCCAGATTCTTAGCCCAAACATTTTCACGCAAGGATTCCCCGTGGATCTTAGCTGAGGTCTGATTGGCATCCTGGCGGTTGCTCAGATCCGGGAATGGTGGATTTGCATTCACACCAGCCCTGAAAGAACCTCTGCGTTCTGCTTTTGCAGCCTTAACTGCTGCAATACATTTCAAAATAATGATCTTTCTCTCTACGGTAGCTGCTGTAATATAATTAAAGATATGGAAAGCAGCTAGGGCATGTCTAATAAAGATAATACTTTAAATGCATTGTTTAATAACCACATATTCAGAAACTCGCGTTTCTGGGCAAGGAGACGGCATTATTTCATGGTTGCATACTGATGCTGGCTTTTCTCCTTTCGCAAAAATAAGCAAGAAAGCAAACCTCCTTCTCTCCAGTGAATGCCGGCAAATTGTTAAACACAAACATCGGTCGGTGCTAATTACTAACAGGAAGTTTACGGAATCTGGATTTTAGCAGGCTGTATTTGACTAATTCTGTAGGCTGCAGGGCAAAGGGTGTCATTGTTATTCTTTAGAAGAAGAGTTGGTTCTTATATGCTGCTTTTCTCTACAGAAAGGAGACTCAAAGCGGCTTATAATCACCTTCCCTTTCCTCTCCCCACAACAGACACCCTGTGAGGGAGGTGGGGCTGAGAGAGCCCCGAGATTACTGAAGAAGAAGAGTTGGTTCTTATATGCTGCTTTTCTCTACAGAAAGGAGACTCAAAGCGGCTTATAATCACCTTCCCATTCCTCTCCCCACAACAGACACCCTGTGAGGGAGGGGAAGCTGAGAGAGCCCTGATATTACTGAAGAAGAAGAAGAGTTGGTTCTTAAATGCTGCTTTTCTCTACCCGAAGGAGTCTCAAAGTGGCTTACAGTCACCTTCCCTTTCCTCTCCCCACAACAGACACCCTGTGGGGTGGGTGAGGCTGAGAGAGCCCTGATATTCCTGCTTGGTCAGAGCAGCTTTATCAGTGCTGTGGTGAGCCCAAGGTCACCCAGCTGGTTGCACGTGGGGGAGCGGGGAATCAAACCCGGCACTCACCAACATTTCAAGGCACCTTTCAAAAGCACACACATAATAATAAAATCAGCATATAAAACCATATAATTGGATAAAGCCAGCACAACTAGAAGATCACCGTGGGATCAAAACAGTATTTGACGAAACCAGGCTGCTCGATACGTTCCCTACACAATTACAACCAGGTTTCACATACTGGAAATTCCGCACTAGACCACAGGAACAAATGTGCCGTGGAGCTGCCTGTGAAGACGGCTGGGTGTATCTAGGTTCTGAAAATCCACAGAACTGGAGATTTCGTGGGCTGGTGGGAAGGGCCTGTTCAGTTGCTGCACCATAGGATGTGGAACTCTCTTTTTGGCAGCTAGGATAGACTGTGCCTCTGGTCTGTATGCCACAGGGTCTCACCTGGGTCTCGGGGACAGGGCCTGCAGCTCACCTTGGCCAGGAAGGTGCATGAGTAGTGATACCACTGAGGTTGCCATGGCTCCACCATTTGTGGGAAGCATTACAGATTTCTGGGAGAGGACCTCTGCTATGTAGTCTCTCCCATTCTGAGGGCTAATGGGGCAGATGGGCCTCTAGCGCACCACACTGAAGTGGTCTAGGACAGGTATGACATTCAAGGACGACGCTACAAGGTCCAGGGCATCACCCGATATTCCCTGCTCTCCTGGTGCAAAGAAATGTCTTTAATATTATTGCTACAAATCTTCTGTTTAAAGCTGAAGATATGTTTGATCTTGAAGGCTTTTGAAGGAACCAGATTCTGGTTGATCTGTACCAATATTATTGTTATACTAGAAATAAAGCCCATTGTAACGGATACAACTGTCATAAAGTCCAGAGTGGGTGTGGCATGTCTGAGGCGCGTCCTGATTGGGCTCTGCCTCGGACAGGCCACGCCCAGTCTCCACTCACCCCTCAGGCTGTTATTTTAACAGCAAAGCACTGTTAAAGATTATGTTTTCACCTGTTAGTTGCCTTGGCTAGAAATGTGGCAAGCAGACTGCGTAAAATGAAGTGAAATAAATAAAGATGGACACTCAAGGTTACAGTGATCAAATAGAAGGATTACAAAAGAGCATGTAAATTGGTTTCCTGCTGCTTATGCCCTGCTACGTCATCTCATGCATCCTTCTTAGGGTCTTTTACCTCTTTCAGATTGGAACTGAATGGGATGCCAAAGAGAGGATCTTTCGAAACTTCGGTGGGCTTATTGGGCCCATGGACGAACCTGTCGGCATGCAGAAATGGGGGAAAGGGCCAAATGTCACCGTCACCATCATCTGGGTGGACCCCATCAACGTCATCGCTGCTACCTATGACATTCTCATAGAATCCAGTGCTGAGTTTACTCACTACAAGCCACCTTTGAATCTGCCGCTCCGGGCTGGAGTCTGGACTGTTAAAATCCTGCACCATTGGGTACCTGTCGCTGAAACCAAATTCTTGGTGTCTCCTGTCACATTTTCCAACAAGCAACCGATCAGACAAGGTATGTTTCTTAGCTCTTAATGCTGAGAACAGGGAGCATTTCTGACTACAGAGTTGAAAATGCAGGCAAACTCTGTAATGGAATCAGTGTGGTTATAGAGGTTCAAGGTCTGAGAAGATCTGGGTTTAGATCTGGGGGACCATAGTCCACCCAATCTCTCTCTCTCTCTCTCTCTCTCTCTCTCTCTCTCTCTCTCTCTCTCTCCCTCCCTCCCTCCCTCCGTCCCTCCCTCTCCCCCTCCCTCCCTCCGTCCCTCCCTCTTTCTCTCTCTCTCCCTCCTTCCCTCTCTCCCTCCCTCTCTCTCTCTCCCTCCCTCCCCCCTCTCTCTCTCCCTCTCTCCCTCCCTCTTTCTCCCTCCCTCTCTCTCTCCCTCCCTCTCTCTCTCTCTCTCTCTGCCCATCTTCATCATCGTATAACTCCCAACTCCTACACATCCTGAACCCAAAACCCCCTCCCTGGACAGGTTCTGTTTGTTAAGTTCTATGGCATTACTAATTGTTATGCTAACCCTAATGCTGGCAGCGATTGAGGGCAAAAGAAGAAGGGGGCGACAGAGAATGAGGTGGCTGGATGGAGTCACTGAAGCAGTTGGTGCAAACTTAAATGGACTCCGGGGAATGGTAGAATACAGGAAGGCCTGGAGGATCATTGTCCAGGGGGTCGCGATGGGTCGGACACAACTTCGCACCTAACTTTTTGTGCATTTTTATGCTGTATTCAGGCTTTCTCAACCAGGGTCTCCTGAAACCCTGTGGTTCCTTGATTTGTTAAACATCTATTGGGTGATTTGTTAAACATTTATGACCATATATGGTAATGTGAACCCACCCCTCTCAAAATGGCCAATGACGGGGGTGGAGAGGGGATCCAGGTGGGCGTGTCCACAGCTCTGCTTCCCAACCCTATTCCGCACATTCACGCCACTTCTGGGGTTTCTCGAAGCCTGAAGAATGTTTCAGGGGTTTCTCAGTGTTGAGAAAGGCGACTGTATTTCGTGGCCCTTCAGGGCTGCCGAAGAAATCCTTCTAGATTCAAAGAGCCGTATGATGTGCTTCGCCTTTGTCAAAGAAAAAGAGCCAGCGTGGGCTAAAAAAGGGAGGCGTTCCTCGTGGGCTTATTCCGCAGTACTCTTCAGGTGGTGTTTCAGGGACCCTGTCCAAAGGTGGTAGAAGTCTTGGCCCATTCAGGCCGAGGGCAGTGGGCTGCAGGAGATGCCATGGCCCTTTACAGGCAACTGCTTTAGGATGCGTAGGGCTGATCCTGCGTTGAGCAGGGGGTTGGACTAGATGGCCTGTATGGCCCCTTCCAACTCTATGATTCTATGACTAGATGGCCTGCATGGCCCCTTCCAACTCTATGATTCTATGACTAGATGGCCTGTATGGCCCCTTCCAACTCTAGGATTCTATGACTAGATGGCCTGCATGGCCCCTTCCAACTCTATGATTCTATGACTAGATGGCCTGCATGGCCCCTTCCAACTCTATGATTCTATGACTAGATGGCCTGTATGGCCCCTTCCAACTCTATGATTCTATGACTAGATGGCCTGTGTGGCCCCTTCCAACTCTATGATTCTATGACTAGATGGCCTGTGTGGCCCCTTCCAACTCTATGATTCTATGACTAGATGGCCTGTATGGCCCCTTCCAACTCTATGATTCTATGACTAGATGGCCTGTGTGGCCCCTTCCAACTCTATGATTCTATGACTAGATGGCCTGTATGGCCCCTTCCAACTCTATGATTCTATGACTAGATGGCCTGTGTGGCCCCTTCCAACTCTATGATTCTATGACTAGATGGCCTGCATGGCCCCTTCCAACTCTATGATTCTATGACTAGATGGCCTGTATGGCCCCTTCCAACTCTATGATTCTATGACTAGATGGCCTGCATGGCCCCTTCCAACTCTATGATTCTATGACTAGATGGCCTGTATGGCCCCTTCCAACTCTAGGATTCTATGACTAGATGGCCTGTATGGCCCCTTCCAACTCTATGATTCTATGACTAGATGGCCTGTATGGCCCCTTCCAACTCTAGGATTCTATGATTCTAACTTCGTTGGCTCCCAGTGACATGGCAACATCACACTAGGTTGTGGGCGAGGGTGGGATCAAAGCAGCAGCAGGAGCAGGAAGGGAGATAAGAGTTGCAGAAGTTCGTGACATTTATTTAGATTTTTATACCGCCCTTCCATGTGTCTCTGGGCGGTTGATATAAAACGTCAAAGGACACTTACATAGAACATATAGCAATATAATAGATAACAGTCATGACTTAACATGCCAACTGGAACAGTATTTCAACAGAACCATAACACTGGCAATCCCTGGGTAGGTTCGGTTTTTCAGTCTGAAGCTCCCTTTTGCAGACCCTGCGGAAGCGGAAATTCAATCAGGGCCCTGATCTGTTCCGGGAGCTCGTGCCACCAGGTGAGGGCCAGGACCAAGAAGGCTCTGGCCCTTGTTGAAGTCAAGCGGAGGCCAGGGACCTGCAGCCAGTTGGAGGTGGTGGAACATAAAGTTCAGTGACTTGGACTCCTGTTTCCCCGTGGAATGAGAAGAGGTGTAGCATGTTGACAGAGCGTGCAAATGAGTCGGTCCCTACCAGGTCCAGTTTCAGGATCTCAAGTAGAAAATGTCAAGAATCAGAGAATCCTAGAGTTGGAAGGGGCCATACAGGCCATCTAGTCCAACCCCCTGCTCAACACAGGATCAGCCCAAAGCATCCTAAAGCATCCAAGAAGGACTTGGCTCTGCCCAAGACCTAGGGAATCGCTAGCAGTTTTAGAGCTGGATGGATCTGCAGCTCAACTAGGTATAGGGCAGCTTCTTAAGAGGCAGAAACCTACAGTGCCTGCATCTGACGTAGATTCAGTCCCCAAATTCAGCCCCCGATTTCTCCAGTTACAGGATCTTGGAGAGAAGGCGCCAGGGTTATCTTGTCCGACCAGAGACTCTAGAGTTGGGTTAGTCAAACTGCGGCCCTCCAGATGTCCATGGACTACAATTCCCAGAAGCCCCTGCCAGCGAATGCTGGCAGGGGCTTCTGGGAATTGTAGTCCATGGACATCTGGAGGGCCGCAGTTTGACTACCCCTGCTCTAGAGGGCAGAGCAGAGAATACTGAGCTAGGTGGACCAAGGGTATGGACTTGGTGGACTTGGTATGGAGCCGCTTCATGTGTTCAGACCGCACTTAGGCATTGCTGGTTAACGCCCACATCCTGTGGACCCCATTCCTTGTAGGGGCCTAGCCGTGATTCCGTTTTGCCTCCCACCTTAAGTTCTCAGGACACATAACATACCAGCCAAGGAGAAACTATAGAAAAAGGCCAGTCCATTAAGATATCATGAGCTTTTCCAGCCATCTGTCATCTTCCTCCTCTTTTGCTATCTCTCACATTTGGATCCTGCACTTTGACAGAAGCCTTTGGGTTGGCTTCCAGCTCACGTCCTTGGTAGCTTCTCCCCATCCCAAAAGCAGGTGAGGCTGGACTGCCCTTAGGTCATTTGACTGCGTTGGCAGCCAGGTATAACTCCCAGCTTTGATAAGCAAGGTGCATTTTGGAAGAGTTGGGGTTTGGGTTCTTGCATTGGAGACTATCGTCGAGATGAACCTGGGCGTCCAAGCCAAGCTCCAAATAGGCCTCCGGGCTGAGAGACGACAATGGCCTAATTTATAACCAGTGCTAAAATGGTCCACGTTGGAGGGATGAAAAGATCAGCTGTTGATGCCCCGGACGATGTGGCATGGTCTGTAGACACTCGTATGTAATTCCTGGCCTGCCAACCGCGCCTGGAACAGAATGTGGCTTTGCAAGCCTGGGACGGCCTTGAATGAGGGCATTTAGTGCTGGAGACGGTGTGTATCTTGGCGGGGCTAAATAAGTTCTCTTGTAACATCCAGTCCCAGCTTTGCAGGAGATGAACTGGGAAAAAATGATGACTGTGTGGAGAAATGCAGACACCACCGTCTTCACACCTGCGGGAGCTTCAGGCCTGGAGCCCAGCATGAATATTTTCACAGGGCTCCGTCTGTGTTGAGTGAAAGCGCCCACTCTTTTTCCCTTTTCATATTTTCAGGATTGCTTTTCTTCTCGTAGAATCATAGAGCTGGAAGGGACCTCCTGGGTCATCTAGTCCGACCCCCTGCACTATGCAGGACACTCACAACCCGATCGCTCATCCACTGTCACCTGCCACCCCCTTGAGCCTTCACTGAATCAGCCTCTCCGTCAGATGGTTCTCCAGCCTCTGTTTAAAAATCTCCAAAGATGGAGAACCCACCACCTCCCGAGGAAGCCTGTTCCACTGAGGAACCGCTCTGACTGTCAGGAACTTTTTCCGGATGTTTAGACGGAATTTCTTTTGAATTAATTTTATCCCATTGGTTCTGGTCCATCCCTCCGGGGCAAGAGAGAACAACTCTGCTCCATCCTCCATATGGCACCCTTTCAAATACTTGACGATGGCTATCAGATCCCCTCTCAGTCGTCTCCTCTCCAGGCTAAACAGACCAAGCTCCCCCAACTTTTCTGTTCATCTGTGGGAAATGAAGCATCTGTTCAGATTTTCCTGAGGTCACTATTTCACCTCACTTAGTAAATTTGATCAGTGGCTCAGGCCCTAGAATGACACAACATTGCATATGTATTAGAGAAATAATGGACCACTTATCCATCTAATGTAGCCATCTGTTTTACACAGTGGCTGACCACCTGCCCAGGAGGGCCAACAAAGAAGGCACAGAAGCTGAGGCCTTCCTCTGATGGTGCCTCATAGAATCATAGAGTTGGAAGGGTCCATAGAGGCCATCTAGTCCAACCTCCTGCTCTACGCAGGATCAGCCCTAAGCATCCTAAAGCATCCAAGAAAAGTGTGTCTCCAACCTTTGCTTGAAGACTGCCAGTGAGGGGGAGCTCACCACCTCCTTAGGCAGCCTATTCCACTGCTGAACTACTCTGACTGTGAATTTTTTTTCCTGATCTCTAGCCTATATCGTTGTACTCATAGTTTAAACCCATTACTGCGTGTCCTCTCCTCTGCAGCCAGCAGAAACAGCATCCTGCCCTCCTCCAAGTGACAACCTTTCAAATACTTAAAGAGGGCTATCATGTCCCCTCTCAACCTCCTTTTCTCCAGGCTGAACATTCCCAAGTCCCTCAACCTATCTTCATAGGGCTTGGTCCCTTGGCCCCAGATCATCTTCGTCGCTCTCCTCTGTACCCTTTCAATTTTATCGACGTCCTTCTTGAAATGAGGCCTCCAGAACTGCACACAGTACTCCAGGTGTGGTCTGACCAGTGCCGTATACAATGGGACTATGACATCTTGTGATTTTGATGTGATGCCTCTGTTGATACAGCCCAAAATGGCATTTGCCTTTTTTACCGCTGCATCACACTGCCTGCTCATGTTTAGTTTACAATCCACAAGTACCCCAAGGTCTCGTTCACACACAGTGCTACCTAGAAGCGTATCCCCCATCCAGTAGGCATGCTTTTCATTTTTCTGACCCAGATGCAGAACTTTACATTTATCTTTATTAAATTGCATCTTGTTCTCATTAATATTGAGAGCCTCCTAATATTGAGATTAAAATGTTTTCTGCTTCTGAAAATGGAGACTCCTTTTATTCACTATATATATGACAGCACAGCCTCCCTCCCTTTCCTGGAGTTTCCTTTCTGGAAAGCATGTCCAACCAGCTTCCAAATTGATAAAAGATTGATTTAAAGGGAATGTTTACAAACATAGCTTTGGTTTAAAGGGAATGTTTACAGACTGCACAGATTTCAGCAAAAGGATCCAAAAGAAATTGGGTAAAACACAGCCCCTCTGCTAAAACATACCTCACTAGGATGTTAGAAATAAGGCAGGATATTTTAAGAGATTGCAAAGTTCCATTTCATATCCTTTACCGCCAGGCTCGATATAGCTTTCTCAGGCAGCCAGATGGTTAAGACAGGTACCTGAGCTCCCAAGCACCTGCTTCCTCTGTGGATTCACACACCAAAAGACCTCCACTTCCAGGTCAGCAGAGGACATTCTCTAGACCGTTTCTGCACTTGAGGCTTTGCACCCGGCTGCAGGCTGGAGTCTGAGCCGGGGCAGGTTGCCTTGCCTCTTCCTACTCCCACACAGGGGAGCATTTGGCCAGGTGCACCTCATCTGCCCCAGATTTGTGCCCCCGAATGGGAGCCAGGGCAGCAAAGTTCCCAGTGCAGAAACGGTCACACTGTCCCTAACCCCTTGGATCACCCACAGGTCCTTCCGGGTAGTAGAAAGCTCCCTTCTAAGGAAGCTGCTTTGTGTCTCAGGTCATTCTGGGAACAAGACGCTCATACCTTCCCCCTACCTCCAGGTGCCTGGTTCCTGGCCAGGGCCTCTTCTGCATGATGGAAAAGCTGATGAAAACTCACAAAATACATCGTTGTTTTTCTGATCTCTGCACAGAAGAGCGAATTTCCTCCACAAAACTGATTTTGCTCCGCATGGTGAACTGCCTCTTCGGTGCTTTAAGCGTCTTTTAAGCGTCATTTCTGAAAAATGCTTTTCACCCATTCATTTCTCTCCTGCCTGCCTGAGATGGCCTATTAGTCATGCAGAGAAGCTCCTTAGTTATGCAGAGTAGTGACTGCATTAGAGAACAAAGCGGAGTTGGCAAAACTGCAGGGGGCAGGGCTATGAATTGTTTCATGCAGAGAGAATTGCAACGTAGTTTTACAACAGGCTACATTCAATGCAGAACAACGATTGTAATATAATACGGCGGTCTAAACTGGTTGTTTTTTAAACTCGAGGTCATTTTGCATGCAAATCCGAAGAGGATCCAGTAGGCTAACTCCCCCTCCCCCTATCCAAAGCACAGGATAAAATGCTTCCAAGTGGATGTTTTAAAATCTGCCCAGCGGGGAAGGAGGCATTTCATCACACACACTGCCTAGTAACCATTAATAGAACTCTCCTCACACGAATCTGCCAAATTCCCATTAACAGACACCTATGCCTATAAAGAGACTGCAGCCGATGTCCGTCAAAGAGTTTAGAAGCATTCTGCTCCTACTAATCTGCTCTTTTCGGATCTGCCAGTAATTCCCGAATATAGCCGGGATTTTCTCAGGATTAAAAAAAAAAAATTCCTGGATACATTCAGAAAGCAGAAAGATATACAAATAATACCGATAAGGGTATATTCAGGTATATTTTCAGCTTGGGTAGATCTGAATGCACACCCCTGCACAATCTGATGGTAGAACAAGAGTATATTATGTCTTATTTAAAAATGGCCAGGAAAATAAGTTTGACCGGACTTTACGGCCGTTTTAAAGCACAAGCTTTTCAAAAGCAAAAAAGTATGCTCTGAATAATCCAGAATTGGCATGCAGAACTTGGAAGGGGGACATGGGGAGTTAGGTTTTGCCAATTCTGTGATGGAAAAAAATTACTGTCCAAATATCTCTAGGTTAATTCCCTCTCAAATGAGCCACTGTGCAGGCGGAAAGTCAGCTCAGAAAAACGCCATATGTAGCTTTCCCTGATTTTTTAAAACCAGAGATCTGAGACTTTTGCTGCTTCATAAACTGACAAGATGGAAGAGGAAGGGGAAAGGGAAGGGGAAGGGAAGGGGAAGGGGAAGGGGAAGGGGAAAGGGAAATGGAAGGGGGAAGGGAAGAGGAAGGGGAAGGGGGAAGGGAAGGGGAAAGGAAGGGGAGGGGGAAGGGAAGGGGAAAGGGAAGGGGAAGGGAAGAGGAAGGGGAAAGGGAAGGGGGAAGGGAAGAGGAAGGGGAAGGGGAAGGGGAAGGGGAAGGGAAGAGGAAGGGGAAAGGGAAGGGGAAAGGGAAGGGGAAAGGGAAGGGGAAGAGGAAAGGGAAGGGAAAGGGAAGGGGAAAGGGAAGGGGAAGGGGAAAGGGAAGGGGAAGGGGGAAGGGAAGGGGAAGGGGTTAGGGCGGCCTACAGCCGAGCATTTCTCAGCCTGCGTTGTGAACCAATGTTGGGAGGAACATGGAGAGAGAGAGAAGGCTGGAGGAAATTTAGGAACCACATTAAAGGATTCTCGAGCGTAACCCCTATTATAACTAGACCTAAGGGGAGGCTTGTAAAAAAAAATAATTAAATGCCTAAGAAACCCTGATGAAGAGGAGGAAGAATCTTGAACTGAATGCATGCTGAGCACGAAGCTGTGCAGAACACACAAAAATCCCACAAACATCGGAAAGCAGAGTCAGGTGCAAAACTGAAAACTAATCAGACAGGAAATCGCAGGGAAACCAATTCGGAAAAGACTGCGGTCCCTTTGACTTGTTTCTTTTTAACCTGGGTAGCCAGTAACTTCCCTGGTTTCCAACCTAACTCAACATGTTTTTGTTTAACATACATTTAATTTCCTTTGGGAATTTTTTCCAAATTGAATTCAGCAATTTATTTTGTTTGTTTTTTCCTTTTTTTAGTTCCTTCAGAGCTAATCCAGATTTAATGCTTTTACGGCTATTTGCTAGTAGTTTGATTTTTTTCCGAGGCTGAGTGGTATGTATAAATAGATAGATAGATAGATAGATAGATAGATAGATAGATAGATAGATAGATAGATAGATAGATAGATAGATAGATAGATAGATAGATAGATAGATAGATAGATAGATAGATAGATAGATAGATAGATAGATAGATAGATAGATAGATAGATAGATAGATAGATAGATAGATAGATAGATAGATAGATAGATAGATAGATAGATAGATAGATAGATAGATAGATAGATAGATAGATAGATAGATAGATAGATAGATAGATAGATAGATAGATAGATAGATAGATAAATAAATAAATAAATAAATAAATAAATAAATAAATAAATGCCCGCCTGAATCTGAAACAACACAAGAGCCATTGTCTGGGTTTAACCATTCCCAGTAGCTGGATTTGTCCTGAAGCTTTAATGTAAAGTGATGGTTGTTGATGTGTGATTCTTGTTTTGTTCCCCCCCCCCTTATTTTTATATCTCTGGAAAAAGCTATTACATCCCCACTCTGCAATGCAGAAAGAACTGCAGTGATTTAGACCTGAATACAGAACGGCAACTGGATACAGACCAAGCGTTACCCAGCACGATTTGAGAGCCAGTTTGGTGTAGTGGTTAGGAGTGCGGACTTCTAATCTGGCGAGCCGGGTTTGATTCCCCGCTCCCCCACATGCAGCCAGCTGGGTGACCTTGGGCTAGTCACAGCCCTGATAAAACTGTTCTGACCGAGCAGGAATATCAGAGCTCTTTCAGCCTCACCCACCCCACAGGGTGTCTGTTGTGGGGAGAGGAAAGGGAAGGCGAATGTAAGCCACTTTGAGACTCCTTTGGGTAGAGAAAAGCGGCATATAACTCTTATTATTATTATTATTATTATTATTATTCGATTGCTCAGGCTAGAGTTCTTGTTTTGAAACGCAAACCAGTTCTTTTCTTTCTTTGGCATGTTTTTGAACATCAGTAATAATGTCTTTGAAACTGATTTCATTAAACTGATCCCCCCCCCCCCAAGGCTCAAGAACATTTTCATGATATGCCGTTACTATGCTTTTTAAGCGTAAATGGAAATAGAGAGATTAAAACTGGAAGCTGCTCGGTTAACTGTTCTCACAGGGAACGGGCGGTGGGACCAGCTTGGCAGGAGATCTCAAAATGCTTGGATTGCAGGGATGAGCCCCCTGGTCTAGTATCAGTAGGGGCCACACAGAGATTAGGGACGGTCACAAAAAAAGGTCACGAGCCCAAATCCGTGATGAATTTGCCCTGGCTCAAGGGTCATGAACCAAGGTTTCTGGGAGGAACCTTCCCCGGACATTTCCCCAGACTTTTCTGTGGTTCAGTTTGGGGAACACACCTCTAGCCCACTATTTCACCATCCCTTTTGCTCCCCCCTCCCCTTCCAAGAGCGGAAAGCAAAATGGAGAGCGGGAATGTTTTCATTCAGCCACTTCCGCCGAGCAGCCCAGCTGTCAGGCAGAAACAGCTGCTAGCCACTTCAATCAGTTTCGCTCCCCTGTGTGTCTCGGCCTGTCGTTTGGACTGTAAACATTCCCCCTTGAGTTTCGTTTCTCCCAGGCGCCGATTGGACCCGCAATTCTTTTATTCCTGCGGCGTTTCCCACTTCCGTTCGCCCAGCGTCCCCCCGTGAAACGTACCCGTTTGCCTCGAGATCGTGTGCGTGAGCAGCGGAAACGAACGTACGATCCAGGCGGCAAAAGGCGGCTAACCAGCCTCGCCGACGACAATGTGAATGAATGTAGAAAGAAACTGAATTGGGAACGTTTGCAAGGTTCCCTGTCGAAATGGCTGGCATCCAGTCCCCGCTCAAGGAATTAGACAGAGCTTGGTTGCTGCTTTGTGATGTTTTTCATTTGTCGCTCTTACAAGCCCTTGGCTGCCTTGGCTGTGTTCCATGCATTACTTGGGTAGATCAGGGTTCCCCAGCATGGTGCCCACTGGGACTTCCTCAGCACTCATTAAGCTTTTCGGAAAGGGGGCAGAGACGCTATGGGGCAAAGCTGGAGGCCCTCACTCAATTGACAGTAGTCGCTCCAGCCAGTGTTAGATCAGAAATACTGGAAAGCATCTCAGTTGTTGGTTCCGTTTGCCCTGTAGGTTGTCTGTCTTTCAATCCACCGATCCTTCTTCCTCTGGGCCCCTCTTGGGCCTTTCCTTCTATTTCTTTTCGTTCCCCTTAAAGAAGGAACAAGGGGACTGCTGGATGAGGTCATATTTGGAAGGCCTGTGCAGAGCGGAGAGGAAAGAACAAGGCTGGTACTGGTCACGTATTTGTCAAGAAAGCCTGCCTGTCTGGGGCCCAGACTTCTTAATGGTCAGAATAAGCATGACACAGAGCCTCTTGTGGCGCAGAGTGGTAAGGCAGCGATATGCTGTCTGAATCTGTCTGCCCATGAGGCTGGGAGTTCGATCCCAGCAGCCGGCTCAAGGTTGACTCAGCCTTCCATCCTTCCGAGGTCGGTCAAATGAGGACCCAGCTTGCTGGGGGGTAAACGGTGATGACTGGGGAAGGCACTGGCAAACCACCCCGTATGGAGTCTGCCATGAAAACGCTAGAGGGCGTCACCCCAAGGGTCAGACATGACTCGGTGCTTGCACAGGGGATACCTTTACCTTTTACCTTTTAAGCATGACACAGCTGCGGCCAAGATTACGGGCCTCTTTTGCTTATTTCCGGCCGTCTGCCCTTCCTTGGATGCATGGAAGGACTGCAGTTCACCGGTGGCCTGGGAGGAAACAAAGGAGGGAGGGAGAAGGAGCCAGCCAGTCCCACCCCTTACATGAATAATGCAGCTCTGTTGGACAGGGGTGCAGCCGGGGGCACACTAGGCTGGGGTCTGCTTTCCCTGAGCTATGGCAAGGGAACTTGCGTTGGCCAGGAGCCACCTTCCAGGACTGCTCATGGCCTTGGGAACCTTGGACCGCGTGGGTATGTGGGTCAGGCTATCATCCCGCGGGATAATTTTCTAGTGGCTGATGGCTTCTCCGCCCCTGGGCCAGTCAGTCTTAAGAAAGGGGGTTGCCTTGCTGCGACGTTCCAGTTCTTTTTTTCCCCCAGCCTTCCAACCCTGCAGCCTAATCTGGACCCCTGTTTCCTTTTGTTTCTCTCCTGCAGACGAAACCTTGAAGCTGCACAGCGGGCCCCCAAATAACGCCTACATGGAGCAGAGCTTCCAAAGCCTGAACCCGGTTTTGAACATTCCCCTCAGCGCTGCTCACCTGGAGCAGGCGAAGAAGAACGCTGCCCTCACGGGCACCAAGCTGGAGAACTGGGTGGATAGCTTGGTGGGCAGCGTGTGGTCGGCGGTGGACGTCTGCAGCACAGGGCCCACTTCCTGCCCAGTCATGCAGGCCTGTGGCCAGACTTCGTGGAGTTCTCTGAGCCCAGACCCAAAGTCTGAGCTGGGCCCCATAAAACCCGATGGACGGTTGAGGTAGCACCTGGTCAAGCCTTGTGTGTTGTCTTAAAAGGGAATTTAGCTTTGTGTCCTTGTGACTTGGGGTACATTTGCACTTCGGGGGGGGGGAATTAGCTGGCTATCAGGCAGCCATGCTGTCTCCGAGGGAACTCAGATTTCGTGCTGGGAATTCCAAAAATGCCCGTTGTTTCGTCACAGGTTTCTAAGGGTCGAGATGGAGCAGGGGAGGCGAGCCCGGTTCGATAACACATATCTTCGGCGCATAAATGCCAGCTTTGATTTCCAAACTCGATCCTGAGCCAGTTTTGTCAAAGGAAAGGTGTTTCGCGACAAATGGCAAAATGTGTGCTGAAAGCAACTTCTTCTGCATCCCGTTCTCTTTTTAGTGGGGCTTCAGCGGAGACCTGGTCCTAAGATATGTCTCCTGCCATTGCCTCTACTTTAACCTTAAGATGACCTTGAGAATATGGAAGGCTGGAATGACGTAATGCTTGGCCTTAAACGCCACATTAACCAGAGGGCAATGCTCTTCTGCACCAAATCTTTCCTGCAGGTTTCAGTGGCAGTATTACTTGAAGGGACATGGTAAATCATTGAGGTCCAAGACAGAAGTATTAACATTCAAATAGCATCATAAAACTAGTGTTCATTTCCAGTTGAGGCTTTCCTGCATAGGCCATGCAATTTTTTTCCCCTTTCTCCTCAGTTCAGCTCTCGACGTAGCTGAAAACTGCAAAGAATTTTTTTTTGCAGGTTTCATTGTAAAATGGCTAGTTAATTTAGCCCAATAATCTCTCCTCTCTTCTCCGTTTGGCTCCCATCTGTAACTCCCGTGACTATTCTTTAGAAGCCAGCGTGCTAGAAGGGCAAATAGATCCAAGTGACACGCAAAAGCTGAATTCCCTTTTAAAAGATGCCTGCGCTACATTTGAATGTACAAGATCCTGATCGCTTGCTGTTCTTCTCACTTTTGAGTATTCGGTTTAAAGCTACCACCGATTGCTATGGGCTCCCGAAATTGCATGTCAGCTGTGCTGGCCTGGAGACCGAGCATTCAGTGGTCAGCTGGCGCAAAGGAGACGGCTTAGGAGGAAGATTTTAGGTATTTATTTGTCTTTTAGTCAATGACTAATTAGTAGGAGCTGCTTGTGCAGCTGGAGATTACCTTCTCTTACTAACTAAAGCTGCCTTGATTAAGAAAAGGCCTTTTAAGATACGTCCTTTCTGCCCGTTCTCTTTTCTTTCTGCCTTTTTGATTGTGCAACTTGTACGAGAGTCATAAGTTCGAAACTGCCCTTTGGATTCCAGTTGCCCAAAACACAAAAAGGAGGGAGGGAGAACCCCTTCCGCGAGAAACCGTCCCACAAGCTGTAGCAGCCCCTGTGTTCCTTGGAGCTTGTTGTCCTCATAAGTTGCTTGGGGCTGGAACAAATGGCCTTTCATCTAGCTTTCCATCACCTGAGCCGGGTTTGGGACCGACGGGCATATGGTGACAGGAGTCTCTTGAATGTGCCTCCCCCCCCCCACTGTGATTTTCAAGGTCAATTATAACCATGCAGGTCCCCAAATTGGGGGGGGGACTACCTGGCAGGGGAAGGGGGGGATAGCACTTTACCCACATGCTGTTTTCCTAATTTGAATTTCCCCTCCAGAGTTTTGTACCAGGATGGGGGGAGACAGGGTACAGGGTATGACCTTTTCCCCCCATGGGGGAAATAATAGATCAAGGGAATGGCATGGGGGGGTTAAGAAGGAGAAGAAACCTTCCCCTGCACGGCAGCCCCATCTGCACAGCTCAGAAAATAATGGCGGATCCATTTACGTATCCCTCACACCTAAGCTGTCCCTGAAGGCTGATTCCTATATATGTGCATGTTTTCTTGGCTTGACAAGTTGTGCCTGAATGTGCTTCCTCGTGCAGATGTCGTGTGTGGGCTGCAGTGAGGTGATGTGAAAGTTCTGTCTGTTGACCTGTGATGGTCGTTTTGCACATGTGGCACTAAAGTTGCGAACATGCCTGTGTCCCTCCACCTGGCCCAGGCCTTGTCATCCCTCTGCCAGTTATCTCTAGGAGGAGAGTCACGCGGTAGCTGCTGATGGTTCCTATTTGGCACTGTAAACACGAGAGAGACATCCTTGGTGTGTAGACCACTACCCCCAAACTGGAATGAACGCCACACAGGCGGCCTGCTGTGAACATGGCGGGGGATGGTAATGAGCACCAAAACATCTACTGTATCATGGACTAAATTCCCAATTTGTGTGGACTTTGGAGAATGGACGCGCTCTGTGAATTTTGTGGCCGCCCAAACCAACCAGAGCAAGTATTCCTAAAAGCTTCAAGCACAGGAGACTGGTGAAGAGTCTTGTACTCTGAACTGGTTGACTCCCCCAGACTCCATTTTCATGTGAGTCCCATTTAGGGTTGCACGGTTGGGTGCGGTTCGGCCGCTTTGGCAATTGCCGAACCGGCCGAACCGCACCGAACCGAGCAACCCTAGTCCCATTCATTGTAGCCCAACAGTTGCCCCAAAGATGCAGCTCATCCACATACAGAGTGGTGCAGTGGATAAGAGCAGCAGACTCCAGTCTGGAGAACCCAGTTGGATTCCCCGCTCTTCCTCCCCATGCAGCCAGCTGGATGACTTTGGGCCAGTCACAGTTCTCTCAGAACTCTTTCAGCCCCACCTGCTTCACAAGGTGCCTGTAGTGGGGAGAGAAAGAGAAGGCGATTGTAAGCCACTCTGAGACTCCTTAAGGTATATAAAAGCAGGATATGGAAACCAACTCTTCTTCAGCTTAGGTAAACTAGATAAGCAGGCTTATTGAACAGATCGGAACAGAATAGAATATGGGCCCACATATATTTTATCTGGATCCCTGGCTTTCGAAGAGGGTTGATTTCTCATTTGGTCATGCATTGTTGCATCTGTGTTACTAAGCTTGATTTAGTGGTTAAGAGAGGTGGGTTCTAATCTGACTAACCAGGTTTGATTCCCTGTTCCCCCACCAGCTGGGTGACCTTGGGCTTATCACAGCTTTGGTAGTTCTGACCAAGCAGTAATGTCAGAGCTCTTTCAGCCTCCCCTCCCTCCCAGGGTGTCTGTTGTGGGGAGAGGAAAGGGAAGGCCAATGGAAGCTGCTTTGAGACTCCTTCGGGTAGAGAAAAGCGGCATAGAAGAGCCAATTCTTCTAAGGCTGGAGAGGTCAAATTGAGAGAGCCTTAGCCAAATGAGACATTTTCTCCTCTACCAAACCCAACTCTTGCCATGTCCCGTGCAGCAGAAGATCCCCTAGGGCAGGGATAGTCCAACTGCAGTCCATGGACTTCAATTCCCATGGCAGGGGCCTAAGGGCTCCAGAGTTTTGTGCTTTCATCAGTGTTCAAAAAGAAGGATCTGCGTGGCATGCAGGTGTTCCCTTCCCCTTCTCTGACTGTAGGGAAGGACTGTCATGCACACAGGTAAGCTCCTCAGCAGGCTGTCTGGGTGATGTTGCCTCCAGCTTGGAGAAGTGGTTGACATATCCATGTACTCAGCTGGGCATGGCAGCACCGGCCAGCTGTGGGATGCCTCCAGCCCTTGTCATAACTCAGTGGCGTCTTGTGGCTAGGCTTGTTGGACCAGAGCCCCCCCACACACCTTCAAGGGCTCTTCCTTTCGTGTCAGTGAAGGAGGTGCATCTTACTGTGCCTTGCGCATTGAAGCCAGTCCAGTGCGTACTTGGGTAGGGTTTCTTGCACGGCGTGATTCCACTCAGGGACCTGGATTAGGACGAATGTGTTGGCTCTTAACTACCTTTCAGTGGCGGGTTTCCCCCAGCATCCGTCGAAAGGAAGTCGGCACTGCTGCTCACGCACAGGTATGCCCCATTTAATCCTCATTGGCCACTGATCTTGTCAACAGTCCCCATCGGCCAAGTGGCAGGAGGTGCAGTGAAAGTCCAGCTGGTGGAATTGGATGCTCAGAGAGAGAGAGAGAGAGAGAGAGGAGAGAGAGAGAGAGAGAGAGAGAGAGAGAATGTGTGTGAACTTGTACAAGAGCCTTTTGTTCATAATCTACCAGGGAACACTGAGTCCTAAAATATACTCGCATGGCGTTAAATTAAGCCAACGGTGGGCGCTTTTCATGGCGCAAAAGAGTCTTAATTCTCCTCCCACTCGGTCTGTGGCTTCAAGGGGGGGTGATATTCCGGAGGCTCTGCACTTGCTTGGGATGCAGTCCAATCCTTTACAGCAGGGGTAGTCAACCTGTGGTCCTCCAGATGTCCATGGACTGTGGTCCTCCAGATGTCCATGGACTGTGGTCCTCCAGATTCCCTCCAGATGTCCATGGACTGTGGTCCTCCAGATGTCCTCCAGATGTCCATGGACTGTGGTCCTCCAGATGTCCTCCAGATGTCCATGGACTGTGGTCCTCCAGATGTCCTCCAGATGTCCATGGACTGTGGTCGTCCAGATGCCCTCCAGATGTCCATGGGCTACAATTCCCATGAGCCCCAAGGGCTCATGGGAATTGTAGTTCATAAATATCTGGAGGGCCGCAGTTTGACTACCCCTGCT
This sequence comes from Paroedura picta, assembly GCF_049243985.1. Lineage (NCBI taxonomy): Eukaryota > Metazoa > Chordata > Lepidosauria > Squamata > Gekkonidae > Paroedura > Paroedura picta. Next base: position 4,633,566 of record NC_135385.1, on the reverse strand, counting down.
TTACAGCTTAGTGTCAGGGGTAGCAATCTGCATTGCTGGTTTCCCTGACACCTTTGACCGCTGGACAGCCTGCATTGCCCTCCGTCCTTGTCGTCGCCCTGTGCCGATTGGAGCCTCCGCCATTTTGTCTTTTTGCTGTCGCTGTCCTGTTCCCGCTTCGGCCTCGGTCCCCTTCTTTTCTGCTGACGGGTGCTACCAAAGGTGCTACCTCACTAACCCTCGCAAACGCATTTCCCTGCCAAGAGGAAAACGAGAACCGATCTCCTCCGAGCTGAATGTACAATCTATGCAAAACCTCTCTATTTTGGTAATTAAAAGAAAAGAAAGGAGAAAAATAATTAAAAAAAAGAACCTATGAAGTATTAGAACTTGTAACCTTGCCGGATAAATAGCAAGATTCTGTACAGGTACCTCTGATAGCAGAGTAATTTCTTCCTGGCACAGTTCATTGTGCTATTCTTTGTATATTATCAATGACTTGTCTTTTGATTCCTTTATGATAATAAAATAAATCACTATGAACGGGGTGGGGGGAGGGAATCTAACGTGTTTTATTCTGTATTAATTGCCAGGCTACTGGGGAAAAGAAGAAGGTTGTATCTTAAGCTGTCGGTTGAGATTTCCCTATGGGTAAATCTGTTTATTTGGATTTTTTTTCCAGCTCACCTTTCATGCCATGGCGTCCTCTGGGTTGCCCTTTAGAAAAGCCTTAAGTTTCTTCATTTTCCTCTTCTTCTTCTTCTTTTTTTCTTTAAATGTGGCCTTAAAACTGTATTTGGAAGTTTTCGCTGTTGTGCGTTCTTTCTCTGTTGACTCTTGTCAATGTATTAAAGGCACCTTGAGATTTCTGTCTCTCTTTTTTGGATGTTTGCTGCTCCGCTGCTTTCGTCTTATCCTTCACAAATACGCTGAAACGACTTAAAAAAAAATGCAGGCTCAAAAGGGGAAAGACTGAGTGCTCTTGTAAACCTTTAAAAAAAAACAAGAATATTTAATTTTGAAATGTATTGACAATTTTCCTGCCGTATCAGAAGTAACAACTCCCCTCCCCGCTATCTTGAATATGGAGCAGACTCAGATTCCGGCTTTCCTTTAATGGGGTGTGCACTTCAGGACTTTCACCAAAAAAAAAAAAGAAATCTCTTGGGATGCCATTCTTCTGTGCCCCAGTCCAGCAAAAGGTTTTAGTGCAGGGGTAGTCAAACTGCGGCCCTCCAGATGTCCATGGACTACAATTCCCAGGAGCCCCTGCCAGCTGGCAGGGGCTCCTGGGAATTGCAGTCCATGGACATCTGGAGGGCCGCAGTTTGACTACCCCTGTTTTAGTGTATGGGATCCTATTTAGGGGTGCATGTATCTTTCTGGGTTGAGGGACTAGATTGGATGCATGTCTAAATGCTCCTTGAGTCATAGATATTTGCACTGTGGCTTGCACCTTGGATTGCCCATCTCTTGCCTGGTGCCACTGCTCACGCACAATTGTGAAAGCAGGATGGAGATGCACATCAGGCAGAGGTTTTTGTGCCGAGTGGCTTAATTGAATGTGACATCTCAGGGCCCCTGGAATCATAGAATCATAGAATTGGAAGGGGCCATACAGGATCATAGAATCATAGAATCATAGAGTTGGAAGGGGCCATACAGGCCATCTAGTCCAACCCCCTGCTCAACGCAGGATCAGCCCTAAGCATCTTAAAACATCCAAGAAAAGTGTGTCTCCAACCTTTGCTTGAAGACTGCCAGTGAGGGGGAGCTCACCACCTCCTTAGGCAGCCTATTCCACTGCTGAATCAACAGGGAACGGGAGAGATCAGTGATGCCTTTCCCTCACAGCAGTCGTGGGGAGTTGGGTGGGGAAGCATGGAGAGGTCTCCTTCTGCCTTGTTCCCGTCGTCATTCCCCACCACCACCTACCCCCCATCTGCTGTGGTAGGAAAGAAAACACCAGTTGATAGGCCACTAATATCACAGTGTCAGGGGTCACTTAGATCTTAAGACTACACCATGGATTCCCAACGAGGGGTCTGTGGAACCTCTGGAGGGGGTTCCCTGGCATTTCCCCTCCTGTCTTAATGGACTTGGCCACTAGCCAGAGAATTACAGCTTCCATTGCTTCCTGTTCCCCCTCCTGAGCATGAGTGAGCTCTGTTGTGGTTTCTGTACCTGGGAGTGGGTGGAGCCTGCATGCCTACTCCGGCCTTAAACCACCTCTCTTTCCCTCCCTCAATCCTCCCCAAGCTTGCCTGTTGATACAGGTGATGATGTCACTTCCTGTGACGTGTCACTTCTGAGGGGCAGGGCTGGGAAGTGCAGCCAGCAGACATCACTTCCAGGCTCCTCGAAGCCTGAAAAAGTATTTCAGGGACGCCTCCATGGTCAGGTAAGGAGGACTCAGGTAAAGAGGCCTTTCACATCATTGGCTACCTGATCAGACTCACTGGCAGTCTTCAAGCAAAGGTTGGGGACACACTTTTCTTGGATGCTTTAGGATGCTCTGGGCTGATCCTGCGTTGAGCAGGGGGTTGGACTAGATGGCCTGCATGGCCCCGTCCAACTCTATGATTCTATGATCCTGCGTTGAGCAGGGGGTTGGACTAGATGGCCTGTGTGGCACCTTCCAACTCTATGATTCTAGGATTCTATAATTCTATCCTGGAGATGAGAGGGACTGATGTTAGGGGCCTCCCTGTACCAGGCAGATTCTCACAACTCCTGAATTCTAGGAGAACCCTGGGCACCATAGATCTGAATGCTTGACCGGGCAGCCCAGAAACAGGCGATGCGCAGAGCCAGCCTGCTGAGACCAGCAGCCCCTCCAGAGCTGAAATGGCCTTTCCACACTGAGATTTCTCCATGCAGTCCTGTCACTAGGAGACCTCATACGGAGAAAACAGAGACCGGCTTACAAATCCAGGAGAACGAAGTGGCAGAACGTGCAGCTGGTGGAACAGGCCGTCCCTTTGCCAGCTGTGCCGGCTTCCCTACACACACACACATTTGAAGCGCTGTGCTGTCCATTCCCACTGCCTCCTTGTGAGCCGAGTTTAAGAGATCGGGTTTGAATGTGTGAACTGACCTTTCTGCGCGTTCTGAACCCTGGAACATCTTCAGCGTTCCAGACCCCAAAGCTGCTTTTCTTTGTTTCGCAGGGGTACAGCTCAATACTTTTTAAAAAACACGAACATCAGGGACTTGACGATTTAATTGCGTCTACATTAACTCGGCAGCTTCCCGGACATCTGTTTGCCCGCTTTTATGCGACGCAGATATTCTGCCCTATGATTAATTTTATTCCGCTGCAATATGGTATCTGAAATTCTCATTAACGGAGAGCCTAGGGCAGAACCAGGGAAACTGTTGAGCATCCTGCAAAATTTCCGAGGCATTCAGAGACACCCGTTTTCTATTCTGGTCTGTTTTGCAGGCCAGCCTTCCTCTTACAGTGATCACTGCACCATCATTCTACATCACCTCTGCAAAGCAGTATATTTTCGTAGCCATTCGCTCTTAGGAACCAGGTCTTCTTCCCACTGGGGCCATTTCCTTGTGCCTGAGCTGTACCTGTTTCCAGCTGGAGGTAGGTGCTCCTGGGATAGAATGCTCTTCTGCTGCAGGAAAAGATCCCTACAGACAAAACTGGCTTGTTCATGAGCTTCCTTCTGGCCAGACAGCTTTCTGTGCACCTGGGGCTTTGCAGAGGGACATAGAGGAGGGTTCAGTTTTCAGAGCTTCTCCCCAGCCACCAAAAGAGCTGCCTCCCAGGTGCATATGCATCTAGCATCATGGGCGGAGGGGGGTCTTCTCTTACTCCCTCCCCCCAAGCTGGCCATCTAGGGAAGAGATTTCCCCACAAGTCTACCCTGTCTGTCTTTCTGGTTTGGGCACTGAAATGATTGCTTCATGTATGCCTGCCTCCTTTTCATTCTAATGCTTTTCCTGGTTATCCTGATAATATTTGGATTCTCAGTCGTGTGCCTTTAGCTGTCCGTGTGTGTGTGTGTGTGTGTACAGGTATGCACAGGATGCAAACATGCTCTGTACACGTCAGTGTTTGTTAACTGGGCAACGAAAGGTCTGGGGGAATTCAGGGGGGATGTAGTCTGTGTGGTCCAAAGAGGAAGAGATCCATAGCTGGATCTTGTTTCCGTAACTAATTTGGGGTTGTGCGGTTCGGCATGGTTCGGCACAGTTTGGCATGGTTCGGCTGCTTCAGGCACGGTTCGGCTGCTTCGGCTGCCACCCCTCCCCTCCATGCCACAGTGCTGGCCAGCTCGGCCTTCTGTCATCCCCGAAGCGGCCGAACCGCACAGCCTTAAGAGCATTCACCTCTGTGTAGGAGATGGGGCCAGCTTGTCTCCATTGCTGTGTTTTATGACCCTGTTGTTCCTTCCTGCGTTCCCGTTCCCGCCCCGTCCCCTCTTTCTCACCCCATTTGCTCCATTCCTTTTCCCCTTCTCCCTTGAAGCCGAACTTCTCATCAGAGTGGTAAGACTGTTAGATGTCCCCCCATTTTCGCTGTATTCCCAAGGGAGGGGAGGCAGGGTTCGGGATATATGTGCAGAGACCTTGACCCTTGACCCCAGTTTCAACAATGTCTTGATGAGAATACTTTCTTAGTTGATAAAGAAAGCTTTGACTACCTGCCAAGGGTTTGCTTTTCCAAGTAATCGAAGATCTTCACAGCAGCTGTCTAGGGGCCCAATGCAGATTGGAACCCCTCTTTGCCATGCAGTTCTGCCAGTCTAATGGGCAGTTGTTAGCCTAGGAAGAGGCAGAGGACGGGAGCAGCCAGGCATCGTCTCTTTGGCCTTTCCGGGGTTGTCAAAAAAGCCCCACTCTGACAGTTTCAACCCGTAGAATACGAGCATTGGAGGCTCCCCCTGAATCAGGGCCCCACATGGCCGCTCTTTGCCTTTGGAGAATACTGGGAAGATGCACTTATGGGTCTCCCAGCACAATCTCCTAGTATGGCTGGAAGAATTCAGTCGTCTTTGCTGCTGAACCTGACCAGGTAGGTCACTGCCCCTAAGACCTGGCTGAAGCAGAGAAACAACGCCTGCTGAGAATTCACACAAAGGAGGTCTGTTAATTTAGCACCTCTCATGTGCAGATTGGTGATTTGAATGTTACTCTTGTGTACAATATGCTGACCACATTTATATAGCTGATTTATGCACAAGACATAATTTCATCTTTCTGATGCTGGAATGACTCAAAGAGGGCAGGCAGGCAGGCAGGAAGGAGTCTCTCTATACCGGCCAGTTTATGAAGGTCACCTCTAAATCTCAGAGCTTCTTTGCTTGCGTTTCTTATTTCTGGCAAAATATATCCCGCAAGAAACAATTGCTTCTCTTGCCTTTAAAAGAATTGGATGGGAGAGTGTTTTTAAAAAGTTGTTTTGTTCCGAGCCATAAATACTGTACGGAAATATTTTGTAAGCTATTTTGAAAAAGAAATCTGTATATACAGTAATTATTTTATTCAGTTGGCAGGATGAAGTGGCATACAGAAAGATGTTGATACTTTTATGTTTATTTTAAGGAGGATTTGTTAAATATTTAAGGCATCTTACACAGGTTGGAGAAGTTCAGAGAGTCTGAATACTTCTCACGTCGTAGAATGTGATTGGCAATTTGATTTTGACAGTATGCTTCTTTGTCCTTCATTTAACTGAAACAAACCGTGCCTTATCTAAGAGAACCGGGGAGAAAGCATGTTACATTAGACCAAAAATAAAATTTAAAAATCCCTGCAGTTGTATAAAATCCTATCTGTCAAGCTATTTTCAAGTGTAGACTTTTAAAATAAAATTTTTAAAGCTCTGTCTTTAGGCTATTTACCGTTTGATTCTTTTAGGGGTTACTCACGCTAGAAAGGCAATTTACCGTTTGATTCTTTTAGGGGTTACTCACGCCATGAACTTGAGTTGCATCCAGGAGAGGGCTGTGGGGCTTGGTGGCAGAGCACATGTTTTATGGACGGAAGGCCCCAGGTCTAATCCCAGCTTTGGCTCAAAGTATCTACAAGTGTTATGCCTGCCGGACTTTTCTTTTTCTATACCTCTTTGCTGTTCATATTGGAAGGAGTTCTGGCTCAGGGGCAGCAGGCCATATGGCTTGCATGCAGAACGTCCGAGGATCAATCGAAACCCTTTGATTCCAGAGGGCCTGACGAGCTACCCTCAGGCAGAACTGGTGATGCTTGGCTAGACAGGCTAGTGTTTGTGAGTTACCCAAAACCCCAGCCCACAGTAGCTGCTGCCATTCAGTTCCACTATTGGGTTTCTCTGGCTTGCTACTTCTTTATCGCTACAATTCCTGGTGTTATTCAAGAAACATCATGGGTTGAATGAACATAACCTCTTGTGTTTCTACCAATGGGGGGCATATAGCAGTTGCCCTGAGCAAGTTGAGACTGGTTTCCACATGGGAACAGGCCACAGAAATGTATGGAGGTGAAGAAACACTGTCTCCGCTTCCAATGTCCCACCCTCGCACCCACCTCCTTCTCCCTTCCCCTGGGGATGGGTTTTTCTCTTTTTTTAAAGCAAACTGCCTGGAGCAACGAATAGGTGTTCAATTGTGCAAGCAAAGCAAAAAAAAAAAAATCCCCAAGTTGTCACACAAAGCCTGCCTCTCTGAAGTCCCCCCCCCCCAAAGAAAAAACCAGGAATGAGATTATTTTTCTTACGTTTCAAGACTCATGATTCCATAATGGGAGGCATTCAAAAATCACTATACATCTATGATTAGATGCATAGGTGTTTCAACAAAGAAGGATTGAATTTTTTAAAAAATTAGCATGCATCGTGGGCCCTTTAAAAAGTTTAGAAAGGGGATTGGTTGTTTGGCTTGATTGATAGGTGGAAGAGAGTCGCGTGTAAAGTGCGTTGCTCACCTGCCATTACAGGCAGGCATGCAAGGAGCACAAAAAGGCAGCAGACGGAAGCGAGACAAGAAGAAGGTAAAGAATGGCCAGAGGCCATTTTTAGCACTACACCATTACGTTGGCGTAACGCTATTTTTTTAGATGTGCAGAAATGCTGCAAACCTATCTACGTTTGGGGGGGGAGGAAAATTCCAAAACCACCCAAGGCAAATAACCTGTGTGGGAAAACTCCAAGAACGCAGCACAAGGGGAAGAGAATCCTCTAAAACAGGGGTAGTCAACCTGTGGTCCTCCAGATGTCCATGGACTACAATTCCCATGAGCCCCTGCCAGCAAACGCTGGCAGGGGTTCATGGGAATTGTAGTCCATGGACATCTGGAGGACCACAGGTTGACTACCCCTGCTCTAAAAGAACCCACCACTGGTGCTCCTGATCTGCCCGACCCCCGGCACAAGTGTCCGTTTCAAGATGCTGAACGAGTCACCTGCCAAACAGGCAGTGCACATTTGGACAGCAACACTCCATGAGGACGTCCAGCATGACTCTTCAGCCTGCTGCAGCCTGAGGAGTGCAGTTTAGGCCAATGGCACAAATACATCCTTGAAAAGGACGCGGGACATTAAGAGCGTGTTTCCCTCTGCTTGCCAGAGTGGTTTGTTGCTAGGGAGCCCTGCAAACTGTTCCGCTCACACCTCTCTGAGGAAACGTTTCTCTATAATGCCTTTTCTAAAAATGCAGATGTGCTGAATCTCTCCAGCGATATGGACCAGATGTGATTAAAGTCTTCAGTCCTGCTGTGCCTGATAAGGGCTGAATGGAGGGGTCTCTGTTGGCTGTTCTATTTATGGGTTCATTTACAAATGTTTTTAAAGAATGTTTTTAAAGACATGAGTCCATTCCAAGCTTCAGAATGTGGTTGGCACCAACACTAACTAATTGGGCTCTATGTTCTGCTATTTTTAAGGGAAATGATTGGGGGGGTTGCTGTGTTCTCCCTCCCAGTGAATATTTGTTTGTTGTTCGGTTTAAGAAGCTTCTTTTATAAGTGAGAAGCAGGTCAACAAAATATACTGGGAACCAACGGAATGCTTGGAACCAAATCCACCCGTTCCCGAAAAATGCTAGCTGCAGTCCAGAGTTCAGGTTCCAGAATAAGTTACAGCAGGGGAGAAGGGAAGGTGATTGTAAGCCGCTTTGAGACTCCTGGTAGAGAAAAGTGGCATATAAGAACCAACTCTTCTTCTTCAATCCCTCCACATATAATGGACAACTCAATGGATAGAGGAAGTTATTAAAGGTGAAAATGGATAGAGGAAGTTATTAAAGGTGAAGGTATCCCCTGTGCAAGCACTGGGAGATGTCTGACCCTTGGGGTGATGCCCTCTAACGTTTTCATGGCAGACTCAATACGGGGTGGTTTGCCAGTGCCTTCCCCAGTCATTACCGTTTACCCCCCAGCAAGCTGGGTGCTCATTTTGCCGACCTCGGAAGGATGGAAGGCTGAGTCAACCTTGAGCTGGCTGCTGGAATCAAACTCCCAGCCTCATGGGCAGAGCTTCAGACGGCATGTCTGCTGCCTTACCACTCTGCGCCCCAAGAGGCTCTTAGGAAGTTATTACGGCAGCCTAAAAAAAAGAACTGAACTGAGCTAAGATGTTTGTCTGTGATGGAGGATGTCATGGGTTCCAATCCGCAATATGGGTTTAATGGCAGCCCACCTTACAAGGCTGTTGTAAGACAGAATGCGCTTTCAGGTCCTCTCCTCAGAGGGCTTCATCGGCAGGCCCCAGATCAAGGGACCAAGCCCTATGAACATCGGTTGAGGGACTTGGGAATGTTCAGCCTGGAGAAAAGGAGGTTGAGAGGGGACATGATAGCCCTCTTTAAGTATTTGAAAGATTGTCACTTGGAGGAGGGCAGGATGCTGTTTCCGTTGGCTGCAGAGGAGAGGACACGCAGTAATGAGTTTAAACTTCAAGTACAACGATATAGGCTAGAGATCAGGAAAAAAATGTCCACAGTCAGAGTAGTTCAGCAGTGGAATAGGCTGCCTAAGGAGGTGGTGAGCTCCCCCTCACTGGCAGTCTTCAAGCAAAGGTTGGATACACACTTTTCTTGGATGCTTTAGGATGCTTAGGGCTGATCCTGCGTTGAACAGGGGGTTGGACTAGATGGCCTCTATGGCCCCTTCCAACTCTATGATTCTAGGATCGTCCTCGTCGCTCTCCTCTGCACCCTCCCCATTTCCTCCCCGTCCTTTTTGAAGCGAGGCCTCCGGAACGGAAAATGTATTCCTCAGAGCTGTTCAAGAAGAACCTCTGCACCTTATGAAATATTAGCATCCTATATTTAGCTCCGCAGACTTTGCCTCAAAGTGTTACATTTGCATATAATTATATCTTGCCAACAGGTATAAAAATACCGGCAAGATTGTGCCTGGGAAGAAGCCGTGGTCTTCCTTCCCACCCATCCACGGTTTCTATGCAACCGTTTCCCCGGGTCTGATATTGGCAGTAACGCCAGGGTCGGTGGTCCTCTGCTTTCAGCCACCTGGACATCTTGATTCCTTTTGATTTGCAAGTCGTTCGCCACACACCTGAATGATCACAAAGTCCAACTTTGGCTGTAAACAAAAATTAATATGAAAATAATTGACTGGTGTTCTCTCTTACACACACACACACACACACACACACACACACAGAGTTCATCTGAAGGAAAAGACCACAATTTGACTGCAACGGCAACAGCATCCCCCAGGGCACAAACCTCATCAGTACTCGTCCCTCTCCAGCAGGACCCGGGGAAATACCTGCCAGAATTGGCAGGTTTCTTCCCGTAGCCCTCAAACCACAGAATATAGCCAAAAATATAACCTTGTGCCCGGAACCCCAGGCAGCTCGGAGATTGACAGCAGCCCCAAATTTGGTGCCTTCTACCGATATGCTGCCCACGTTCAAGGTGGCATCTGGCAGGGACAGGTAGGCTGGAGTGTTGCTTGTAGCCTTAAGGCTCCCACAGCTGACCCCCCACCCTCGGGAACAACGAGAAGGACACTGCAGCCACCACTGGGACCCTCGTCTCCAGTGCCGGGACGTGACAGGCCACCAGCAGACCCCGAACAGCCTCATTTGTTTTACGAAATTTAAATCCCGCCATTCTTTCGCCAGAATGGCCACCAAGGCGTCCGCCTTGGTGGCCATTCTGGCGAAAGAACGGCGGGATTTAAACGCACAGGCCCTTTTGAGCCAGCTCAATCCAAGGGCTGCTTATCTCCTGGCAAGTCCGCACTGGGTTGGCAACCAGCTGGGTCAGCGGGAGGCAGCACATTTCCTCCAATTTGTTTCTTTACAGTTGCAATATGGCCGTCTCCCCAAAAAGCTGATCTCCACGGGCTGCCTTCTGCCTGGATAATAATTGTCTCCGATTGGCAACGGCCAAGTTCCCCAAAGAAAGCAGCCCAATCAATGCATTAAGCCTCATTGGCCAGGTGACAGGTGCTCCCTGGTGCTCAGGAGGGACCTGCGGAGGGATGACGTTTCTTGGCCTCGCCAGTTGACTGAGGAATAAATTTGCTTTGCGCCTGTCAGGTGCCCTCCGGAGGGACAGGCTCATCAGCCAGCATCGCTTACATAAGCCGTTAAGGCTTCAAGGCGGCTATTAGGCCCTAATTGTTCAATCCTAAATCGCAAACGAGTTGTTTTGGCAGAATTCTTCAAACCTGCTTGGGCATGGCCCAAAGCAGTTAAGGGGACATGGACACACAGGGCTAGCAGTGACAGAACGAACAGATTCGGAGGCATTGCAGGCTCCACGCTGGCTGAGGGATCCAGCAGTGCAAGGATGTTGGGCTCAGTGGCGGAGCAGCCCCTTGGCATGCAGAAGGTCCCCGGTTCAATCCCGGCATCTCCAGTTAAATCTATCAAGCGCTGGGTGATGTGAGGACCCAGAGGTTCCAATTTGCCCCATGAGATTAGGGCCCCAGACCCCAATCTCAGAGCCAGAGCCTGACACCAGCACCACTAACTCATTAGAAGAGACCCAGACCACACAGTCACTGGACGTAGCCACGTCACCTACGCCATCTTGGCCTTGGAGCTCTACCGCTGTGGCACCCTGCTTCCCAGGCCAGGCCTGTCCCCCACAGAGCGGGACAGGCCTGGGAAGCAGGGAGACACCATGGCCACTGCTAAGAGATCTCTGAGGCCAGTTTGCTGCCCTCCAGGCCTCCAGTGGTTGAGGTGAAGGCAATGAGGCACCCAGGAGTCAGCACAACAATGTAGCTCCCAGGGGCGGGGGTGCAGGCCACACAGCTCCCAGGGGGCAGGCCACTGCACCTCCAGACCCCCAATGCATGGGCCACAATACCACCGCAGGCCCAGATGTTGTGCAGGAACAGATGCAAGGATGAGGATTAAGGGGATGCCATCTTCAATTCAGCGAGGATCGCAATTAAGCTGTGAAACTAGATTGCACAAATGGCTCAGTGGATGCTCTTACAACCAGAGATGTTGGGGGGGGGGGCTATCAGCAAACGGCTCCAGGTCTTCTTTCTCCATCCCACCCCCTGTGGTTTCCCATCTATCTCGTCTCCAATTCCTACCAATCAATCTTCCCTTCTTGATGTCTGTCCCCAGATTTCCTGCACGAGGGACCAGGGGATACGTCCTCAGAAGCTATGTTGCTACAAGCAGCAAGAAGAGCCAATGAGCGATTTGCCCTGCTAGCTCCTTTTGAATCTGTGAAGGCTCCCAAGCCCCTCTGAGTCAGAGGATGTTTTCCTTAAAATGTAGCGTGGCCAATGCAGTATTGGATGATGACTCCTCAAAGGCCACATTCTTCAAAGGAGACCCTGTCAAATTCAGCCTCTCGGTAAATCCCCTGCTGTATGAACTGACGACTCAGTGCTATTGAAAATCGCTCATTTCCACACATCACATCCTTCTGCCTTTGTAAGCCCCCTTTTGCTTTCTTCCCTGCTGCCATGCCTGGTCTGGCTTCTTGGCCCTCAGAGGCTCTCACAACAGAGATCTCTTGGGCCACCAATTTGCTGCAGAAAATCCTGCCCTTTGCATTCCTGTCGCCATGGCAGTAGTCTCCATGCTCCTTTTCCATTGGTCATGTTCTACGTTGGCTCCTTTCTGATGTGGGACACAAGTCCCAGAGCGTTTCCTGAAACGAGATGATGACGGACGTGACATCCATCGCCCTGCCTTAGGAGCGTGCCAGTACATGGCAGCTGCAGCCGCAGAGCTGCAATGCTCAGAGCTTGGCCTTGGGGCTCTGCCGTCGCTGCACCCCACACACTGTGCCCCAGGCTGATCCCACCCTCTGCAAAGCAGGGCAGGCCTGAGAAGTGGGGAGACACCATGGCCACCACCAGCAGAGCTCTGAGGACAGCCTGCTGCCCTCCAGGCCCCCGGGGTCCGGGGGGGCTGAGGTGTAAAGCCACATGGCTCTTGGGATCTGGGCTGTTGCCCCAGGTAACTCCATGTGGTGCCATGAAGCTGGGATGCCGTTGGCTGGGTGAGGAGTCAGGCCCTTATTATTCAGATCCAGCCCTCCCAATGTGTTCTGCACGCCCTTTGGAAAGTCAGTTGGAAAAGGAAGAAGAACAAGTGACAAAATGGATGATAAAATGGATGCCGAATTTTAGAAAGCCACTACCTATGCACCAAGGTGACCCGTTATGGGGACAAGAAATTGAGTTTGCCGCCAGTCAGATGTTAAGATAAAATGGGTATGAAATGTTTTCAGATGGTCGATTACTCCACAGCATATTAAGGAATCGGATTAAAAACTATAAAGGAAAATGTTGGAATAGGCTGCCTAAGGAGGTGGTGAGCTCCCCCTCACTGGCCATCTTCAAGCAAAGGTTGGATACACACTTTTCTTGGATGCTTTAAGATGCTTAGGGCTGATCCTGCGTTGAGCAGGGGGTTGGACTAGATGGCCTATATGGCCCCTTCTAACTCTATGATTCTATGAACCAGTGTTGAGCAGGGGGTTGGACTAGATAGCCTGTGTGGCCCCTTCCAACTCTATGATTCTATGAACCAGTGTTGAGCAGGGGGTTGGACTAGATGGCCTGTATGGCCCCTTCCAACTCTATGATTCTGTGATTCTATGATCCTGCGCTGAGCAGGGGGTTGGACTAGATGGCCTGTGTGGCCCCTTCCAACTCTATGATTCTATGATTCTATGATCCTGTGTTGAGCAGGGGGTTGGACTAGATGGCCTGCATGGCCCCTTCCAACTCTATGATTCTATGAGTGTCAAGCTATAGACAGAACCTTTTGACATATGTGAAGAAACACAAAAAAAGGAAGCAAATACATGGAATAATGCAGAATGTATTAAAATGCACATTCCCAATTGAATATTGCCTATTACCAAAAAGTTTGGTAGTTGAATGTATGGTGACTGTAGCTGGAATTGTATATGCAGCAAAATGTATATACGATTCAAATGTATATACGATGCAAACGGGATGACTTTTCAGGCTCAGAAAAATGGGGAAATAAACTTGCCAGCTATGTTGTTACGGTTAAATTACCAACTTTTTCTAAAAAAAGATCAATTTCAAATTTTGAGGAGAGAGGGTGTGTTAATTATGCAGGTAAGAGTCACACGCCTGCTCAAGCCATGACTATTCCAGCAAGACAGAAATATGGTAGAGGATCCAAGAAGCCTATTTGGATGAACAGAGAACTTCAGGAGGAGCTAAGGAAGAAAGAGGGAATGTTCAGGAAAGGGAGGGAAAGACAGATGTGTGTGCATGAATCAGTCCTCAGAAACCAGTCGTGGAACAAACAGAGGCCCAAAACCTGTTGAAAAAATAAATTAAACAGAGAACATTCATTCATCACTATGAAAAACTCTCCATCGTGATTTTACTTTTCCCTCAAATGAATTGAGCATGTGATTCTTTTTGACATTTGGCCCTTCTTCACACCGAAACCTTTCCTGTAAACTAGCATACGTTTTTAAAGTTCTTTGTCAGGAATACACGGATTTATTTAGGTATTTACATCAACTGACACTGTTGGCTACTACAGCAGGGGTGGCCAGACTATAGCTCTCCAGATGTCCATGGACTACAATTCCCATGAGCTCCTGCCAGAACCCATGTGAATCCAAATGAATATGAAACACCAGCCACAGCAATAGAAGGAAAATCCACCAAGTTTCACGCGAGGTTTGAGATTTGATCTTGGGTCCCACAGCGGTGGCTTCTAACCTGGCAAGCCAGGTTTGATTCCCCACTCCTCCACATGCATCCAGCTAGATAACCTTGGGCTAGTCACAGTCCTGATAGTGCGGGTCTGACCAAGCAGTTCTCTTCCAGCTCTCTCAGCCTCACAGGGTGCCTGTTGTGGGGAGAGGAAGGGAAGGTGATTGTAAACCTCTTTGAGACTCCTGATAGTGAAAAGCCAGGTAAAAAATAACCCAACTCTTCTTCTCCATCTTCTTTGACAACAAGGAAACCTTGCAAATGAGATGAATGCTATTTCCAGACAGCTGTTTGGAGAACATCGAACGACTCCTGAACAAAATAGGACCATTCGCTCATCTCTAAACCAGCCACTCGCTTTGTTATCTTGATTGTGAGCATGCCGTAGCTGAATGGAGCTTCCTTGCCACTCCTTTAACTATAAGTGTCTTTAATGTACATCTCTAATTGCGTTAGGACTCTCAAAAGCCATTACAGGAGTTAATGCTAAATAGGCACTCACCCACCCTAAGGAGAATTAGTGTCAGATGATAGTTTGCTAATGGGAAAGAAGCATCCATTAATGTACTAATTCACTCAGTATTAAGTGCCTATGGAAAGATCCATGCTGACTCCAATGGCTGACAGGAGGCTGGAAAGAGAAGTTTAGTGACGCCGGTCCAAAATATATGTTGTTGTTGTTTTTTACTGATAATGCAAAATGCACACCAAACTCATAATGTCCTAGCCCTCTTTGGCTAAATTCCAAACAAGAATTGCTGGATTCAAGAGGCAAGAGACCCACAACCGACCCCTGCCTGCAAATCAGAAAATGCCTGTACTTAAGACCAAGGGCAATTCCGCACAAAGGGCAACGTCGCTAAGTCTCAGCGCTATTGAAAAGCGCTGCAGGCGAAAGCGGCAGGTCGCGGTAATGCACACAGCCATTTCTATCGAAAAAAAGGCTCTCCCACTAGCGCTGTTCTCCTAACGCACAAGTTTCCGTTCTCACCGAAATCGCAACAGAGGAGGCGATGTTTTTCCGTGCTTCCTCCCGCCCCTGGCTGTCAATCAACCAGAACAGCCAATTAACTGTTGTGTTCGTGCTTACCTTTAAGAACTCTTTTTTAAAAACTTGGCAACATATATTCGTTACTTCCATGTATCAGAGAGATCTTTTCTGCTGGTGCTTAATCATTTGCACACTCTTAAAGGGAAAAAAAATCCCCCCCCTGCTATTCCTGGCTGAAATTATGGGCAGTGTTGAAGGGGGGTGGGCTGTATTGTGCTTGGAAACTTTACAGACGCTTTCAGCCAAAGAAGCAATGCTTATTCGTTGCTTTTGATGGTTTAAGGGGGAAAAAATGGTGATCGCGACACTGGAAGCGCGGATGTGAGAGATTAGGGAGGGACATTCTTTCTACCGCTACATTGTGAACGCACGTGTCTTTTCCGGATGTGTTGCAGGTTGTTCTCAAGAGTCTAGTGGTATTTTTGCAGGAGTGTTGCTGATTGTGTACGACGTCGTGAATAACGAGAAAAATATAGCGTTACACAATGGCAACACTTCGGCTACATTAACGCTGTGCGGAATGGACCCCAGTTCCAGCTGCAGTCCTAAGAAAGGCGTTTATCAGAATGGGGGACAAGTAGAATTTGACAAGGCAGAGGAGGATCTGCACCGGGCCAGGAGAGGAACAGGGAACAGAACAGATGGCCACTCGGGCGAGAGAGGCAAGATGAACTGGACGGTCGCTGATATATTGCACCCACAAGGTGAAACAGAATGTTACAGTCTAATCTATTTTTATGTTTGAAAGGCTGGCCTCCTCTTGGAGACTCTTTTCCTCCCCGTATTTTCAGCCTTTCAAAGGGACCTCTGTATTCCGCTGGATCCTGGAGAAATGTTTGATTAATGGTTGACTTTTACCTTCTCAAATGAGGTGTGCTGCTTTTTTCCATTTCCTTCCCAGGTGCAACTAGACACCAGTCAGCACCGCCTCATCGGGGTGGGTTTCCCAGCATGCTCTTGCTGCGGTTGTGGTAGGAACAGAGTCGCCGTAGTGTCTCTCCATTTCCCCTTGTGCCTTCCATTCTGTTCCCAATTTATTTATTTAGATATTTACACATTTCTCCCAGTGGGGATTCCCAGCTGCTTACAACACTATTCTCCCGTTTTTCACCCCTACTACTCTATGAGGTGAGTCAGGTTGAGGAAGATGGACTGGGCCAAGATCTCCTAGAACCCTGTCGCTCATCTACTGTCACCTGCCACCCCTTTGTGCCTTCCCAGAATCAGCCTCTCCGTCAGATGGCTCTCCAGCCTCTGCTTAAAAATCTCCAAAGACGGAGAACCCACCACCTCCTGAGGAAGCCTGATCCACTGAGGAACCGCTCTGACTGTCAGGAGCTTCTTCCGGATGTTCAGACGGAATTTCTTTTGAATTAATTTCACCCCATCATCAGCTTCAACCCCTTCACCATTGACATTAAACAGCATGAAAATCAACAGTCAATTCAGTTTGGTTTTATTAAGTCATACATCTATTGAGTCACAAATTTTAAAAGACAATAGAGCAGAAGTTTGCAATGTAAACGACACAATTTTGACATAAACAGCTCAAAACCGCCTTAGATTGTCAAGGAAGGATGAATGTTTCAAAATCCATTTCTCAAAAATGTATTCAAATGAGTAGCCGTGTTGGTCTGACGTAGCACAATAAAACCAGAGTCCAGTAGCACCTTTAAGACCAACAAAGGTTTATTCAAGGCGTGAGCTTTCGAGTGTAAGCACTCTTCGTCAGACTATGAACTGACCATCATGACAGTGGGAATATAAAGCAAAAGTTAATCCTGTTAATTAGTAAACTGTGGCACAGCATCCAAATACAGCCATAGGAAAATTCTTTGCTAAACCAGACAATCAGACCCCTCATCACAAAAACACAGGAGAAATAAAACTGTCAAAGCCAGTGATCAACGGCTCCCACCCTACCATTTACTGCCGGCCCCGTCTGTCTCCATACCGGTGTGAAACATTCCTACAAGCAGAAGCTGAGCTGACAGCTATCTTGTCCTGGGACCAGATAGTTGAATTCAAAATTACATTATATATTACTGACAGTCAAAGATTCGTCTCTTTCTGTTTCATATTTTGGACAGTAGAAGAAAACATGGAATAGTGAATTTGGTGGTAACAGCAGAGTCAGTTTGGGGGGTATTTGAAGAATCAGAACAGAGTTGGAAGGGGCCATGCAGGCCATCTAGTCCAACCCCCTGCTCAACGCAGGATCATAGAATCATAGACTCATAGAGTTGGAAGGGGCCATACAGGCCATCTAGTCCAACCCCCTGCTCAACACAGGTTCATAGAATCATAGAATCATAGAGTTGGAAGGGGCCACACAGGCCATCTAGTCCAACCCCCTGCTCAACGCAGGATCAGCCTAAAGCATCCAGGGTCAAATGCAGATCAAATTTGGTGGAATATTTACTTCCAAGGTGAAGTGGAGAACATTCCCTCCTAGCACAAAAAAAAAAAAGAGTCCAGCAGCTCCTTTAAGACCAACAAAGATTTATTCAAGGCGTGAGCTTTCAAGTGCAAGCACTCTTCCTCAGACTACATGAACAAACATCATAACAGTAGCGATACAAGGCAAAAGCAAATTGTGACCAATTAGTAAATTGTGTAATAATATCTAAATCAAGCCATATGACAATTCTTTGCTAAAACACCCATCTCTCTGAAGGCCATTCCAATCATCCCAATCATGTTTATGGGTAAGCCGTGATTTGGTTTCCTTTCCTACATAATCCCAGATGCCTCACTTGAGCATCCACGAGATCAAACCATCTTGACCAGCTGAGTTCACTTGCTAATGGCACAGTAAAAAACGGGGGTATTCTTAACATTAACTGATTGGCATTTATATTTTATGATGGTCTTCCGGATCAATGCTGAAACATTAGGTAAAAACGGTGTTCGTGAAAATAAGCATAGAAATCCCCATCAAACTCCTTCATGGGATCAGAACCAACAGGTGTCCTAGCAAGCAGAAGCCACTTAAGCATGGACCGCAATACCTGCATGACATCACTGCAAAGGTGGCTCGTTCCCTCATGGCCACCGGACATGTTCATAGAATGACAGGAGTTGGAAGGGGCCATCTAGTCCCAATCCCTGCTCAATGCGGGATAAGCCTAAAGCATCCTGGATAAATCTCTGTCCAGTTACTGCTTGAAGACAGCCAAGTGAGGGGGAACTCAACGCCTCCTTAGGCAGCCAATTCCACTGATGACTCTGACTGTGAAAAATGTTTCCCTGATTTCTAGCCGATGCCATTCCACACATAGTTTGAACCGCTTACTGTGGGTCCTCTCCTCTGCTGCCAACATAAACCTTTCCCTGCCCTCCTCCAAGTGACAACCCTTCAAATACTTCAAGAGACCCAACATGTCCCCTCTCAACCTCCTCTTCTCCAGGCTGAACATTCCCAAGTCCCTCAGCCTTTCTTGTAGGGCTTGTAGGCCCCAGATCATCCTCGCCGCTCTCCTCTGTACCCTCCCAAATTTTGTCCAACTCCTTTTTGAAGTAGGGCCTCCAGAACTTCCCCCAGTTCTCCAGGTGGGGTCTGACCAATGCGGTACACAGCAGGACTATGTCATCTAGTGATTTTGATGTGACGCTCCCGTGGATACAGCCCAGACTGCATTTGTCTCCTTTACCACCATATCACACTGCCTGCCCATATTTAGCTTGCAGTCCACAAGTACCCCAAGATCTCATGCACATGTGCTGCTATCCAGAAGTACATCTCCCATCCAGTATGTATTCTTCTCATTCATGTCACCCAGATTTAGAACTACGCGCTCCTCCTTATTGAATTAGGCGAACTAGATGAGGCAGCAGAGATCCGGCGTTGAAGAACTGACTGCACCCCACTTTAGAAGGCCTTCCCTGGGCTGAAAACTCCCTGCAAGTAGAAATCAAGCACCAAGAACACCAGAAAGGCGGCAGATCCTTCCTCCCCGTCGTGCTGCTCTCCTAACTGCATGGATTCTTTTTAACCTGAAGGAATCCGTCATGCTGGAATCTGCCACCTGCAGCTGGGAGGAAGAGATGCAGCACATTCTGTCACTACCTTGAATGAACCAGCTTAGGCCTCTTGAATCACAGAATCATAGAGTTGGAAGGGGCCATAGAGGCCATCTAGTCCAACCCCCTGCTCAACGCAGGATCAGCCCTAAGCATCCTAAAGCATCCAAGAAAAGTGTGTATCCAACCTTTGCTTGAAGACTGCCAGTGAGGGGGAGCTCACCACCTCCTTAGGCAGCCTATTCCACTGCTGAACTACTCTGACTGTGAAAAGCTTTTTCCTGATCTCTAGCCTATATCGTTGTCCTTGAAGTTTAAACCCATTACTGCGTGTCCTCTCCTCTGCAGCCAGCAGAAACAGCATCCTGCCCTCCTCCAAGTGACAACCTTTCAAATACTTAAAGAGGGCTATCATGTCCCCTCTCAGCCTCCTCTTCTCCAGGCTGAACATTCCCAAGTCCCTCAACCTATCTTCATAGGGCTTGGTCCCTTGGCCCCAGATCATCTTCGTCGCTCTCCTCTGTACCCTTTCAACTTTATCGACGTCCTTCTTGAAGTGAGGCCTCCAGAACTGCACACAGTACTCTTGGCAAGGGGGGAGACCCAGAGGGAAAGAGAAGCTAGCCATGGCTCACTTAGACCGTTTACGCACTGGGAACTTCACTGCCCCAGCTCCCATGCAAGAACACAAATCGGGGGCGGACGACATACACCGGGCCAAATGCTCCCCCATGTGGGTGCAGGAAGAGCTGGGGCAACCTGCCGTAACTAAAACTCCAGCCTGCAGCCTGGCATGAAACCTCCAGTGCATAAACGGTCTTACTGTTGGCGGAATGAGAAAGCCCTGCCTCGGGCATTTCTGGCTCCTCACAGACAACCTCGTTGCCTCACAAATGGAGCTGCAGTTAATTGACATTTTGGGCTGGGGGGGTGAGGTGGGACTTTGAGCAGAACAGGCGTAAATACTGAACAGACGGGTATCACCTGCGAACAAAGCTGCCTTCAGTGACGGGTCCGTGCAACGCCCACTGTTGTTTTGTTGTTTTGGGGAGCGATAAAAATAGGTACCTTTAATACCGATGCCGAAACATTCTTTGAAACCAGCTGTTCCTGATGCCGCGGGAGTCGAGGAAGCATCCAAATGTGGCGATAAGCTTAAAAAAAAGAAGCCTGAAGCCTGTGATTGAGCGGGTGACATGAGCACAGATGTCTTGAATGTTTACAGCGAGGGTAATTATTCTGCACGGCAGGCATGTGCCAGACGACACTCCCTCAATTGGAAGGAGAGAAATTGATGGGGGCTGCTCGTAGGTAGAGAGAAATTATTTAAAGGCAATCTATCACTGTTAATGAATGGGGCACGCACACACGTACAGAACGTTTTGCTAGATCCACAATTAAGAGAAATGTAAAGGTGAGTGGGAAAAAATAGCTGAGCAAATGAATTAACACTTAGTTGGGGGGGGGGGTTGGTGTATCTACTGACTCTTGGTCAAAGGAAAACACCTCAAAGCAATAAAACAGGATCGGAGTCCAGGGGCACTTTTAAGACCAACAAAGTTTTATTCTAGGTGGGAGCTTTCATGTGCATGCGCACTTCCCCACATACAATGAAATAGGGATCATCACTGTGCAGATATAAGGACAGAGGCCGTCTGAAAGCTTTGCCCATGAGGCTGGGAGTTCGATCCCAGCAGCCGGCTCAAGGTTGACTCAGCCTTCCATCCTTCTGAGGTCGGTCAAATGAGTCCCCAGCTTGCTGCTGGGGGGTAAAGGGTAATGACTGGGGAAGGCACTGGCAAACCACCCCGTATTGAGTCTGCCATGAAAACGCTGGAGGGCGTCACCCCAAGGGTCAGACATGACTCAGTGCTTGCCCAGGGGATACCTTTACCTTTTAAATTTTGGGGAAATTAGTAAACAGCATCATCCGACAAACATGCAGCACAGTGTCTTGCTATAATAACAGAGTTATCAGTCCTTTGGGTTCCATTGCAATTCTCAAAATCATAAGGGGGAATAAAAATGTTAAGGCTAGTGATTAATGGCAGATGCTTTCCCAGTTGTGAGCAGAAGTAATGAAAAGAGACCTGTAGCTGGCCGTACCCCAAGCATGGAAGTGTCCCCTCAAGTGACAAGCTGTGCTGAGTTCAGTCTCCTCTCCTAAGTCCAGAGAGTTAGATTCTAAGTTACATTTTATACATACTAACATTGACTTGCAGGAGTGGGAGATTCAGGCTTAGGAGAAGACTCATTCACACTTGGGTTGGCATAACGTAAGGCCACAACTTCATTAACTGATTTTGCCAGGAGTGTTGGCATGGCAGGGGATAGGCGCCAGTCAACTACTGTTACCCCCTCTGGGCTACGGCAGCTCTGAGATAGTCTCAATGGCTTGAGATAATGTCTGTGAATTTTAAAATGTAATTGTGTTGATTCTCTTAGCTGGAATGTTTTAAATTTTCCTAGAATCATAGAGTTGGAAGGGACCTCATGGGTCATCTAGTCCAACCCCCTGCACTATGCAGGACACTCACAACCCTAGAATCATAGAATCATAGAATCAAAGAATCATAGAGTTGGAAGGGGCCATACAGGCCATCTAGTCCAACCCCCTGCTCTACGCAGGATCAACCCTAAGCATCCTAAAGCATCCAAGAAAAGTGTGTATGAAGGATGGAGCAGAATTGTCTCTCTCTTGCCC
Organism: Paroedura picta; assembly: GCF_049243985.1. Classification (NCBI taxonomy): domain Eukaryota; kingdom Metazoa; phylum Chordata; class Lepidosauria; order Squamata; family Gekkonidae; genus Paroedura; species Paroedura picta. The sequence goes on along the minus strand of NC_135385.1, from coordinate 4,611,664 downwards.
CAGAGGGACAGACCAGAACGAATTGGGATGCCAGTGTCCTGCATAGTGCAGGAGGTTGGACTAGATGACCCAGGAGGTCCCTTCCAACTCTAGGATTCTTTGATTCTACGATTCTATGGATGTGATGACGTCACTTCCTAGTTGCACCATTTATGACATCATTGTGTTGCTGGTGATGCTGTCCCCCCATTCTCCCCCCAGGATATTTCTGCCACCACCCAGCTGAATGGCAGAAGAGGGATGGGCAATGTCCTGCTGAAGCAGGGCTCATGGGAATTGTAATCTATGGACATCTGGAGAGCCACAGACATCTGCCTCTGAGGCAGGGCTTCCTTTAGCCTGGGATCGTTTTTGGCCTCCTGTCTTCCATGGGTGGGAGCTCCCAGGGCTGGAGGGATGAGCTGCCCGGGAGAGGCCCTATCCCTGCCAAATGTGTGTGTCAGTGACCGGAAGAAACCTTGCAAATGTACAAGACAGGGCAGGTCAGTGATTGCCCTTCAGATTATTCAACAAAAACAAAGGTCACTTTCTGTCCCACTTTATTTTTTATTCTGCCACCGTCTCCATCAACCTCTCATTATCTTTTCCCGAGTTTCTTACCTACAGAGTAAAAAGTAGCTTATAATTCATTACAGTTCATTAAAACTAAAAAAAAACGCATCAAAATGACAGGCGAGAGAGACTTGTTCACTATTAGCATATAAATAGCATGTTTTATTCCACGGCAACAAAAATCACTTACGTTTTCAATGATCACAGCACACAAAATTAATTTTTGATAGCTTTCTGCGGATTGGCTGAAAGAAATTCACATTCCTTTTTTTGCGCATTAGCAGAACACTGCATCCGCGGCTATTCATACCAAATTTTTAGATAATGAAGCAATTAAAAATACATGGATTGAAGATCTTATCTCGATTTTTTTCCCCCCCTCTGGCCCATTTCTCCATTATTCATGAAAGGATTTGTTTAATTCAGAGTTAGCAATTGCAGCTAGATCCAGTACAAATTGTGCTTTATATTCTTTGCCCTCCTGCAGTTTATTTTAGTAAATAGATCCAGGGAGAGAAAAGGAGAGAGGCAAAATTTACGTGACCTTGGGGCCACTCCTTGCGGGAGCAGAATATGTGCAATTTAGCAATGATGAAATGAGTCAATTCAGCTGACCACTTTGCATTTCTATTAAGTGGGTGGATGGAGTAGTTCTTATTTAGAATGCGACTAGGATGACTGGACAACTTTTCCTTGTTGACCCTCAAAAACCAGATTGACTGAGCCGGGAAAAACCTGATCTCCAATTTTCGAAATCTGTTTATTTAACACGGCCTTTCTCAAACTTTTTACCATCGAGAAACCCCTGAAACATTCTTCAGGCTTTGAGAAACCCCAGAAGTGGCACAATCAGGCAGAATATGGTTGCAGTGGGTAGCTGTGTCCACACCCACCTGGGGCCCCTCCCCTTCCTACCCCCTCCAGGCCCATCACTGGCCACTGGGGGGGGGTAGGTCGACATGACCCTATATGGTCATATCACACAATAAACATTTAACAAATTTAAAAACTATATATAATTCTTTAACTCCATCCAATCAGGAAACCATTCCAGGGCTGTCAAGAAAGCCCAGGGTTTCATGAAACCCTGGTTGAGAAATCCTGGTTTGGCACATAGAAGCTCACCCTTCTCCCAGATCACTGAGGCCCAAGAAGAGTTTGCAAAGGGGTGCAAACGTAGGCTGTTAGTCTGTTGTAGCAAAAATAAAGCAGAGGTCCTAAGGCACCTTAAAGACTAACCTTGATTTCAGTATGAATTTTCATGAGTCACAGCTTACAGCAATAAAAAACAGGGCAAGCAATCTAATTCAAAGAACAAAATTAAAACTACCATCTTGGGGGGGGGAGCTTTAATATTCAGTAGATATAAAGGGACGTTGTGATACATCGTTATCTTAAGACAATAGAATCATAGAGTTGGTAGGGGCCATTCAGGCCATCTAGTCCAACCCCCTGCTCAACGCAGGATCAGCCCTAAGCATCTTAAAGCATCCAAGAAAAGTGTGCATCCAACCTTTGCTTGAAGACTGCCAGTGAGGGGGAGCTCACCACCTCCTTAGGCAGCCTATTCCACTGCTGAACTACTCTGTGAAATTTTTTTTCCTGATATCTAGCCTATATCGTTGTACTTGAAGTTTAAACCCATTACTGCGTGTCCTCTCCTCTGCAGCCAGCAGAAACAGTAATTGTGAGTTCTCTTAGTTGGGGTGAGTCGACAGCACAGCTTAGTTCTGACCTGATACCTACTAAAGTGCTGTCAGGACCCCAGGACGCCACTCTGTGCAAAAGAGGAGGGGATGTCTACAAACCGCCTTTCATAATAACATTTCTAGCAAAGTATGGCTGAGCCAAGGAGCTTGTGCAGTCATGTTTGCATGCCAGAGTTAGGCCATGATTGCTCTAGTAAGATGTTCATCTCCAGCAAGTAGATTCTGGCTATCAGAAAGTAATGTAATTAATTTCCCAGGGGGCCTGATCAGTGACCTGTCTTTTACCTGGAAACGCCTCGAACAAAGGAATTTTGTTTGCTAAACCCCCTGGAACCTGGAACTATTTTTTAAATAATTTCTTCACTGATTAAATTATCTATCCCAGCCATTTCTCCATCCTTGACTGTTAGACCACCAAAGAGGCTCTGTCACACCCAAACACCATTCAGGTATGAATATTAATGTTGCAACTGCTTGAGAAAACTTTTTTTGAATCACCTCACTCTGGCTTCCATTCAATTCAATCAAGGTTTCTTTGTTGCAGACGAAGCCAGTGGCTCTGATTCTTTATTTCACACAGGCAATGGGTATTGACACATTGTTTTAGGGGCTAATGACTCAAACTTGGCCTTAAGTTATGCCACACCAGACATGGATCCACAACACACCCCCAACTCAGGTTCGTCTTGCTGCTTCTCTCTCCACAGACATCTGCGTGTCAGAAAGTAGCTATCAACCAAAATATCAATACTCTTTCATACCAACTCTCCCCCCCTTCCCTTCTTGTATGCTTGTTTAGTTTAAATAGTGTGAATGTGTGTTAAGGACTTTTCTTTTTCAATAAAATATTTTTAGTTAATTACTAAGTTTGCCTCTGCCTGAGATTTCTGGCTAAGATATTCCTCCCATATACATAAGTGGAATATTCTTGCTGGTTATTGCTCTCACTCAGTAAGTCTCCTCAAGTTGCAAATTCCCCCATCATATATTCATTAGAACATGTATACCTGTTTGGGTAACAGTGCCATGGTACTGAGAGAGCCAGCTTGGTGTAGTGGTTAGGAATTAGGACTTCTAATCTGGTGAGTGGGGTTTGATTCCCTGCTCCTCCACATGCAGCCAGTTGGGTGACCTTGGGCTCGCCACAGCACTGATAATGCTGTTCTGTACAAGCAATAATATCAGGGCTCTCTCAGCCTCACCTACCTCCTGGGGTGTCTGTTGTGGGGAGAGGAAAGGGAAGGAGATCGTAAACCACCTTGAGACGACTTCGAGAAAAGCAGCATATAAGAACCAACTCTTCTTCTTCAACTTGCAAATGGGGTCTGGAGTTCTCCTGGAGTTATGACTACTCTCCATAGAACAGAGACCTGTTCCCCTATAGAGAATGGCAGGTTCACAAAGTGGATTCTGTGATGGTACATCCCAGGTGATCTCCCTCCCCAAAAGGCACTCTTCCCACATTCTGCCCCCAAATCCCCAGGAATTTCTGGGCCCAAGGCAAAGAGCCAAACCTGGCTTTCCTCTACCTCACTGGAGCAGGAGATGCTTCAGGTGACCCTTGAGGCATCCTGTTGGCTCTGCAACAAGTGCCTATTCAGAAATTATGTTGCTTAAGCCAAGATGGCTGCCTTGCAACTTCCCAGCAGTTTGTGATTGGTCCCACGCCCTCCTTTCTCAAAATTGTAACTTAAGCAAATGGAGGGCAGCCAGGAGAGACCCCGAGAGCAACCTGCACAGGTCTCAGACAGGACCACATGTAGGTCATGTATGCTGGTTAGGGATACCAACCTCAAGGTGGGAGTCGTCCTAGAATTACACCTAGTCGGGCAGGGCAGTGGTCTGGAGCAGGGGTAGTCAACCTGCGGCCCTCCAGATGTCCATGGACTACAATTCCCATGAGCCCCTGCCAGCGTTCGCTGGCAGGGGCTCATGGGAATTGTAGTCCATGGACATCTGGAGGGCCGCAGGTTGACTACCCCTGGTCTGGAGCACGTTGACGCCTGTGATTAGGACTCCCAGGGGCTTCAGCCACTCGAGGCTGAGGATGCTGGTGCCCCGCCCCTCGACCACAACCAACAGCAGGAGTCCGGAGAAGGTCTTGAAGGAGATGTAGAACTCTCCTACGCCCAGTACTGCGGGCGCCATGCCCTGAAAGCCCTTGACCCAAATAAGCAAGGGATGTAGGGGCGGACCCGCATTTGGGCAGAGGTGTCGAGCTCCATCTCACACGGGGAACCCTCCATCGTGACCTTGATCCTTCCTGATCTTCAGCTCCGTGCAGAACTGCATGCTGGTGGCGGTGGTGGACCCAGCACGGCTAATGGTGGTGATGGTTGTTGTTATATGAGAGGACCATCGCCAAGGATTGGCAGGACTAGACTGTGTGTCCTCATGCTGCATATTCAAAATGGTTGTTTTAGTTTAATAGTTGCTTCCCCTCTGCCTACAGCTTCCAGGGTCGTTTCCAAAAATCTATAAAGCAATCTATCCAGTTAATGAAATCAAGCGAGCAGAATAAAGAGGAATAGTTTAATTGGAAGCAGTTGGAACGAAGAACCGAATGCTACACATCACCCTCTGGGGAAAGCTTAGATGGTTTCACTGCAAGTCAAAACACCCAGCTGGCAAGAAGCAGATACTGGGAATAAGGTTTACACCCAGGCCCTGCAGCCTCCTTCCTCTTCCTCGCTTCAGTTCCTTAACACAGGGGTAGTCAACCTGTGGTCCTCCAGATGTTCATGGACTACAATTCCCATGAGCCCCTGGCAGGGGCTCATGGGAATTGTAGTCCATGGACATCTGGAGGACCACAGGTTGACTACCCCTGCCGTAACAGACCTGCCTTTCACCACTCCATGTGGATTCAGAGTGGCCTTATTATAACCCCCACATACACACATCAAAACACTGCAGTTCTCCAGACCCAAGCAATGAACAAGTCTGCACACATCGTGCGGAGGAAGGGGAAGGGACGGAGCCGGTGTCCATGACAGTGAAGGCATCAAACAGACCCCGAGCACAGCAGGCAGGAATTCTCCTCCTCCTTCTGAGCAGGAGCTTGCTCTCTGCAAGAGAGGTTGCCCAGACTCTTCGTGACTGGTGTGAGACGGCAATAAAAACAAGCTGTTTACGAGAGGATTCGAGTGCCGTGGGGAAGGCGTCCATCTTCCTTCGTAATGACTGCAATTAGGGGACCCAGCCTCTCTTGGCAAAATTAAACTCTAAAATTGTTTTGTACACAGAGACTTGACGCAGAGAAACACGAAGCCGTTTGGGGAACGTCTTTTGCTGCAAGAAAGTCTTCTGCAGCCCGATTATTAATGCAAACGAGGAGGAGATAATCGTTGCAGTTTGTTTGGGTTTATTAAGAGTGCTTTGAGCCACCCCTGTCATTCTGGATCTGTTGTCTTGGGGTGATAACATCAATAGCGCGTAATGATTTGTGGGACTTGATCCCCTTGTTCCAGGGCCAACCCTTACAGCAATTTATTTATAGATTGGCTTGTCTGCAGCAGTTCACAATAATAGCATTAATCAATGGAGAAATGTTTTTGCCCTGGCCGTGATACATCCTGTGAAGTGCATCAAAGGACTGGGGAAGACACGTTCGGAGTGCTTTTAAAATTAGCTTCTCTCCCCACCCCCTGGAGAACATCTTTCCTCTTGGGTCATCTGTTTGCCTAATGGGTTGGGAACGGAAGGGTGCTTTTTGACTAAGTCCATCTTAGCCCCGATGGCTGGAATTTGACTTCCTAAATAGTTGGGTTTCTGTATGCGAGAGGAGGCATAAGATACTATCTGACAGTAGAAATATTAAAAACTAAAGGGCATCTCAACAAGAGAGAGCACCAAACCGTAGGGAATGTATAATTTTGGAATCTGTTAGACCACTGGTTCTCGATCTTTTAACACAGTTCCTCATGTTGTGTTGACCCCCCAACCATAAAATTATGCACGGGTTCTTTCACAGAAATTAAACCAAAACTGATCAATGCCATGAAGATCATGATTGGATATCAATTGTGTTTTTTCCCCCGGGGTTTCCCAGTTCAGTTCTGCCTCTTGCCCCTCCATGCCGATCTTGTTCTTTTCCCACGTGAAAAAAGGGGAAAGGAAGGGGGAATAGAGTGTTTGTTATAGGAGGGCCTTTCGGCTGTGATGAATGGGGAAAGGGATGGAGAAATTATCTGTAAAAATGTCTATAGAGTTCAACGTGGGTGGGGACTGGAAAAATCGCAGCAATAGCACTCTTTAAAAAAACCCGGAAAAGGCACAAACTGTATGTGGGCTGAATACTGAAGGCTGGAAAACCAACGCAGAAGAGAGAGAAAAACTCCAACAAACATCCACTCGTAAAGTTGGGTCAAATGCAGAAGTGAAAAAAAAATTGGAAGGGAATTCACTGTGAAACTGGAGGAAACCACTGGTGCAGAAAAGGAGAATGGGGGATCTGTCCTCAGCAATACTGGCCAGAGACTGTCACCGTTTTAAACAATATTAGAAGACAGCATGGAGGCTAAATCTAGAAGAAACCCGGCATACACCATCCTGAGCATCTTGGAGGAAAAGCTGGATAAAGATATATTTCAAGTGTAAGCATGAAGTTGGAAGGGGCAGAGGCCTCCCTGTGGCCTTGAACCTAGAAGTGGGTTATTCGTATAGTGATTTTGCATGAACTTTTAAAATGAATTTGTAAAAAGTGGATGAAAGCCGTGAAAATGAAACAAATGCTTTCTCAATTAATTTTGGATTGTTTTCTGTCCCCCTTAGGAAGGAGAATAAAAGGGGCAGAGATGTTTGCAAAGGGACAGCGGAGGGACGAGAACCTACAGAAATCTATCAGAAGTGTTTGTTTGGGGAAACAATGAGATTCTCCAAAACCTTAAGGGGTATTGTTTTAGTCCCCATCTCGACAGAGTGTCTGGAAATTGCTCGGATGTTCGGAGTTTTGTCCCAATCAAGCAAAGTAGCAACATTGTTTTCGGAGGCCATTGTACTGTACAATAGCAAATCTAGCAAACAAGAGACATTCAAGTTTTAATCTGTTTCGAACACGGTACAGTCACAGTCTCCATCTCAAGGAGACATGTGGATAAGACTCCAAACAGATGAGCTGACTTCTCAGCCTGGTGAAGAAAGGAGACTGCCTACCATACAATGCCCCTAATAACCAGAAACACGGAAGGTTTTTGAGGGAGAACGTCCGATAACTTTAACGCCATTACCTTTCAGCAGTGATCTATTTCTGGAAGTCTGCAGAGACCATCTGGGTGGACTTCTGGCCTACCGCAATGACTTTGAAATTGGTTAAACCAGGACAACTTTCCCAAGGGCCAGGGGAACTGTAATTGTGTGCAGGTGCCAAGAATTCAGGGTCAGCAATATTCAAAAAAAGGTTATTCCATAGTCATTTCTAGCGCCTTGGTAGGAGCCCTGCAAACGTGACAGAGAGTTAGCAAGAGAGCTGATAGGCAGCCAATTCCACTGCTGAACTATGCTGATTGTGAGGGGAAAAATCCTGATTTCTAGCCGGTTCGTTCTACATGTAGTTTAAATGCCAAAAATGCCCCCTCTGTTCTCTACATAGGGCAAACAGCTCAAACCCTCCGCCAAAGAATTAATGGACACAGGTCTGACCTCAAAAACCACAGAACTGAAAAAGCTGTAGGGGAACACTTCAACCTTCCAGGACATTCAGTAAAGGACCTGAACATTTCATTGCAAAGGAACTTCTCCTATGTTTTCGTGAACTACAACTGAATTCGAAGGGACTGATTGGCTGTTTTGGTAAAGAATTATCCTATGGCTGCATTTGGATGTGTGACGCAGTTTACTAATTTAACAGAATTGATCTTTGCTTTATATTCCCACTGTCATGACGGGAGTTCGTAGTCTGAGGAAGAAGGCTTGCACTCGAAAGCTCACGCCAGGAATAAATCTTTGTTGGATTTAAAGGTGGGACTGGACTCTCATTTGATCAGAGACAAAACATGCACAGGGCTTTACTAGGGACAGGGGGCATCAATCCCAAGAACCAGGGATACTGCTTCCATTAACTGCAAAGATGGCCAGAAGTGACTCTGAATTCTGCAGCTCCATGACCAGCTTCTGCTTTTGGAAATCACCAATAAGGGAGCCATTTCGTTTAACAAAAGGTGAGCCTCACCTTTAGTGTTCAGCACACGAGCTCCATGTTCGTCTGCTCTGCCAGGACGCCAGCTCAGTTTTATTTGGTTCATTACGCAAGTTTATCTGTTGCTTTTCTCCCCAGAACCACTCACTAAATGACAGAGGTCGCCTCCCCGAGATTAATTTAATTTGCCGAGAGTGTTTCTCCCCCGCCCGCCATGCTCCGAGACTCATTTGGAGGGCCAGGGACATAAAAATAAGACTTCTCAGTTCAAACCGTGAAATCAGCGAAACAATAAAGTTAAAATTAGAGAGTGGATGAAGCGCACAAGCCCCAAATCCATCTTGTGTAATGTTGGAGCACTCACTCTGGCAGAGCATTACCCTCCGATTTATTGTTCGCTGGGTGCCACTAAAAATATCTAAGTGGTTGCACAATAGCACATTAGAGCATTGTAAAATAACAAATGGGGTGGAGGTTGGGAGAGAATGCTCTGAAATCACCAATTTAACTACTTCCTCTCTGCACAGCTGTGGAAGAGCTTGGACAGGCAGAAGTTCTTACAAGCTCTTGCTTCCCAAGCTCACACCATGAGGGTATCGGCCTGAATCGCCTGCTGTCAACTGGGATGCAAGATGCACTTGGCAAAGGCAGGCTGAGCATTCCCAGTGGTGTGCTTTGTGAAACCTTCTGCAGCAATGCTGTGAGACAGCCGGAGAAAGGCTGGCTTTTGATTGTAGGCAGTTTGTTGTTTTCCATATGAGGGAGGCAGGAAGAGACTTAAAGGGCCTGCAGGAAATGAATGTACATGTTGTGCTATATTTATACTCTCCTCGGTTTCCCCCTGCAGGTTCCAGATACTTTTGCAAACAGTTCTTAGTGAACAGAAGGGTTATGCTATGCTCAGAGCACAAACCCATTAGATATCAGGGTTGTGAGCATTGCCTCAGAAAATGCCAGGAGATTTGGAGAGCTGTGCCTGGGAATTTTCTCACTATTGAAATCCATTTTATTCATTTCAGCCTGGTTTCCCAGCCTGCCAAGATCATCCTGTATCTTGATTCTGCCTTCTGCTATGTTTGCCACCCCTCCCAGTTTAGTATCATCTGCAGATTTAATAAGCACCCCTTTTATTCCTTCATCCAAATCATTTATAAATACAGGGCCAAGAACAGATCCTGAGGAACTCATAGAAACAGAGAATGATAGAATCATAGAATCATAGAATAATAGAGTTGGAAGGGACCTCCTGGGCTTGGACCCTGCCTGGGGACCACCTGTTTTTAAATTGGGGAGAGAATTCCCCTCCCAGGTAGCCCATTTCTCCAGGAGGACTGATCTCTGTTGCCTGGGAATGACCTGCAATTCCAGCAGATCCCAAGTGGAGATTGGTATCCTGGAACCATTCTGGGCCACAGTGCCACAGAGTCCCCCCCCCCCGCCCCCCTCCCAAGCAGCCCTTTTACCTCCAGGAGCCTAGAGATGAGTTGTCATAGCAAAGTCCCCCCCCCCAAAAAAAAACAGCCATTTTCCCCTGAGGAGCTGATCTCTGTAGTCTGCAGATTATCCCCAATTCCAGGAGATTCTGCACCTGGAGGTTGGTGACCTCTGGGTTAGGAATATCCCTTGAAGTTTAGAGGTGGGGCCTCAAGGGTCTGGGAGGGCAGGAAAAGGAGAAAATGCTGCCCACCAGCCCCACGGGACCCAGCTTGGCCTCTGCATTCTTTCTTTCTTTCTTTCTTTCTTTCTTTCTTTCTTTCTTTCTTTCTTTCTTTCTTTCTTTCTTTCTTTCTTTCTTTCTTTCTTTCTTTCTTTCTTTCTTTCTTTCTTTCTTTCTTTCTTTCTTTCTTTCTTTCTTTCTTCCTTCCTTCCTTCCTTCCTTCCTTCCTTCCTTCCTTCCTTCCTTCCTTCCTTCCTTCCTTCCTTTCTTTCTTTCTTTCTTTCTTTCTTTCTTTCTTTCTTTCTTCCTTCCTTCCTTCCTTCCTTCCTTCCTTCCTTCCTTCCTTTCTCTCTTTCTTCCTTCCTTCCTTCCTTCCTTCCTTCCTTTCTCTCTTCCTTCCTTCCTTCCTTCCTTCCTTCCTTCCTTCCTTCCTTCCTTCCTTCCTTCCTTCCTTTCTTTCTTTCTTTCTTTCTTTCTTTCTTTCTTTCTTTCTTTCTTTCTTCCTTCCTTCCTTCCTTCCTTCCTTCCTTCCTTCCTTTCTTTCTTTCTTTCTTTCTTTCTCTCTCTCTCTCTTTCTTCCTTCCTTCCTTCCTTCCTTCCTTCCTTCCTTCCTTCCTTCCTTTCTTTCTTTCTTTCTTTCTTTCTTTCTTTCTTTCTTTCTTTCTTTCTTTCTTTCTTTCTTTCCTTCCCCCACCCATGATTTACACTTTTGCCAAATTGCCAGCCCCCAGGGAGGCCACAGTGCAGGGCCGTTGTTTCCCTGGGTGGTTTAGGCTTTGCCTCTAGGATGCCTATGAAGGAAGAAGGTAACCACATTAAAACACCACAATGGAACAATTTTTTTCTTCTTTTCCCGCAACAGGCTTGGCTGAGTAAAGTAGAACAATGGACAATCAGATTGCCATTTAAAGAAGAGGACGAATGCCAGAATGTGCGTAACGTTTTAGAGCCACAGTGCAAATTCCTCTTTGGACGGGCCAACCAAAGTTCTGCATTTCAAGTTCCTTTCATTTCAGCAGGTGGGGAAAGGAAGCCATCGACGGTGTCTTGAAGGCGATCCTGGCTGGGTCCTCTTAGAATTACGCTTCCAACCCAGTCTGCAGCATGTTTTGATTGCTAAATAGAAACGGGAAGGTGAGGCAGCTTGAACTGGGTCCAGAGCACATGGGGGGCTGGGGGCGTTGGTGCTTTCTCAGTCCATACAGCTCCACAAATTTTCTCCGTGTTCGCCTGAATATTTCCCCAAATACTGGCTGTTGGAATAACCGATGTTTCGGAAAGGATTAATCCCCTTGTCCTGTGGGTCTGATTTGAACACACACATAGCTCGCAGCAATTAAAATCATGCTAGAGGACCTCCCAGGCTTCCTCTAAAGTAAATAAGGTTGAGCTTAAGCCTTATAGGGCATTTATTAGTCTCTTGCCTTGTTAGTCAGTCCCGCTGGGGTCAATTGGGCTTACTCCCTGGCCAGGACAGGATTTGAGCCTGAACGGTGTCAGATTGGTGTCTCGGTGTTTTCTGCACGATGTAGAGCAGAGGTAGTCAAACTGCGGCCCTCCAGATGCCCATGGACTACAATTCCCAGGAGCCCCCTGCCAGCATTTGCTGGCAGGGGGCTCCTGGGAATTGTAGTCCATGGACATCTGGAGGGCCGCAGTTTGACTACTCCTGATGTAGAGTGAATCATTTCCTAATTGACAAGGGCAGGGACTTGGAGGACTGCCCCTAGCCTGCACTGGGCCTCTATGGCTGCAGACCAAAACATGCCAGTTTGCAAGGGTGCCTCCCCCAGACTCAGTGGAACTTGAAATCCACATGAATTGAATTAAAATTTTATTTATTTGCTAGCTTTCAAGCCTGTTGCATCCAGGAAGGCAACGGGCGCTAGCGGTGGGTGCCCCAGAGGGGCACGGGGAAGCCAACGTACCTGAGCAGTTTGGCGTGGCAAGGACGGATCGGTGGGTGGGTGGGAGGGCAGAGGGCGCATGGCGCTCGAGTGGTGCATGGCGCTGGTGGGCGGGGAACGTCCCTGCTGCTGGTCGGGTTGGCGCGAATCGTCTGAGCCATGAGCCCCGCTGGTGGGTGGGGTGATGGCCTTGCTGCGTGTTGGCTCAGGATAGCTTCTGGCGGGTGTATGGATCGCCGGCAAAGGGACGGAGCTGCAGGAGCGCTGTCCTCTTTGGGCAGGCAGGTCTGGGCGTGAGGCTGGCAGAACACCCCCCGGCTGGGTTCTAGAGGCAGGTGCTCCAGGGGCTGGCCTGATCCAGGTGCGCCCAGCCGGATTGGCCCATTTTGGTGGAAGCGCAGGCCAGACACCTGGAGGTGTCCCGGACAGCGTTCCGCCGAGAGTGGAGCCACCAAAATATTAGAGCCACGAATGTATTTATTTATTATTTAGACTATTTTATGCTGCCCCACCCACCAAGCTGGCTCAGGGAGGATATCAACAAAATAACAGTTAAATAAAATCAGCAGTAATATAATTAATATTAATTAAGGTAAAGGTAAAGGTATCCCTTGGGGTGACGCCCTCCAGCGTTTTCATGGCAGAATCAATACGGGGTGGTTTGCCAGGGCCTTCCCCAGTCCCTTCCCATTTACCCCCCAGCAAGCTGGGGACTCATTTTACCAACCTCGGGAGGATGGAAGGCTGAGTCAACCTGGAGCCGGCTGCTGGGATCGAACTCCCAGCCTCATGGGCAGAGAGCTTCAGACTGCACGTCTGCTGCCTTACCACTCTGCGCCACAAGAGGCTCTATAATATTAATTAAAACCTGTTAAAACACTCCTTCCAATTCCATCCCACAGCAGTATCAAGCATTCTCCCAGGATCGCCTTCATTTCCCGGGGGGAGCCAGTTGCAGGAGGGTTTCAGTTGTTATTAGTTACTGGCCCCAACCAAATGCTGGCAGCTCTGTCTTGCAGGCCCTTCGTGGCAATGAAAAAGATGCATCTCAATCTTCGGAAGCCTAAGCTAATCTTAGCAGCTTTCACGGCAATCTCGTGGGCCCCTTTTCAATCTGTTGCTTCCTACTCTGCAATATTAGCTTGTATCTCGCTAGCCAAAGCACAACGTTATATAAAAGAGTTAGAAAAAAGTATTTAAGCCCTTAAGCCCATAGATCTCCCTCTGAAGGTGTCCTCCCCTTCTCTTCTAATTCATTAGAGAATAAATCTGTGGTAAGCAATGCAAATGAGATTCGGTGACATTCGGCTAATTGAGTCATGTCCCCCCCCCCCTTTTTCTGTATGGCTTGGCTGAGTTTTTAATTACCAACTAATCTCATTAATATGGTGGGATGACGGACCGCATGCAGATCACTGGATTACAACTGCGGCGCGTTAGAAAGACACGTTGACGGCTGGTGGCTTGACCCGAGGCTGCGTGGTGTCACGTGTGAGGGAAAGGATCTGCTAGGTTTGGGTATCCAGGGACTCTAAGGCAGGGGTAGTCAACCTGTGGTCCTCCAGATGTTCCTGGACTACAATTCCCATGAGCCCCTGCCAGCGAATGCTCCCTTAGAGCAGGGGTAGTCAACCTGTGGTCCTCCAGATGTTCCTGGACTACAATTCCCATGAGCCCCTGCCAGCAAATGCTCCCTTAGAGCAGGGGTAGTCAACCTGTGGTCCTCCAGATGTTCATGGACTACAATTCCCATGAGCCCCTGCCAGCAAATGCTCCCTTAGAGCAGGGGTAGTCAACCTGTGGTCCTCCAGATGTTCATGGATTAAAATTCCCATGAGCCCCTGCCAGCGAATGCTCCCTTAGAGCAGGGTTAGTCAACCTGTGGTCCTCCAGATGTTCATGGACTACAATTCCAATGAGCCCCTGCCAGCGAATGCTCCCTTAGAGCAGGGGTAGTCAACCTGTGGTCCTCCAGATGTTCATGGATTACAGTTCCCAGATGTTCATGGATTACAGTTCATGGATTACAGTTCCTACAATTCATGGGAATTGTAGTCCATGAACATCTGGAGGACCACAGGTTGACTACCCCTGCTCTAAGGGAGCAAAATGCAAGTGCCGTCCATCTACATGCCCAGATTCTTTGGCCAGATTTCTGGAAGCCGTGGCAGATTGGCCCAGGCAAGCAGCTGAAGCTAAATCCAGCGAAGATGGAGGTCCTCTGGCTGGATCAGCATGTCTCAGATGGGCCACTGCAATTCCCACTCTTGACGGAGTCCAATTAACAGTTTTGGTGGCTGTCACGAACTTCAGTGAGGCACTGGGTAGATCGCCTTCTGCCAGTTGCCACAATAAGAGACCTTGACTTGGTGCAAAGATCAATTGATTGAAAGCATGCAAGTAGACCTAGTCAATACATTGTGAAGACTAAAGAACAAAAACATCAGGGCGCATATATCCCTTCCCACTGTCCTGCCCCCCCTGAGTCCCAGTTCAAATGGGAAAGCAGACTTTTCAGGACCAAAGACACAACAGCTCCCTGCAAAAAACCCTGTAGCAAAGGGAAAGGGAATCAAGGACATTTCACGCTAAGGTTGAGCGCCTCGGTGCGATTCGGCCACTGTGGCGATCACTGAAGTTCGGCCAGCACTGTGGCGCAGAGAGGAGGGGGCAGTGGTGGTAGCGTGCCAGCTGGTGTGTGGCCACCATCTGGCATGCCGCTGCCATCACCCCTCCTCTCCACACCGCAGTGCTTGCCTCCTATGAACCGCCTCAGGCTTCAGTGATTGCGAAGGTGGCCGAACCGCACCGAACCGCTCTACCCTACTTCACGCATTCCATGCTCCCCAGGACTTCCTCCCTCTACGGCCCACTAACATCCCTTGGCATGACAAATGGGGGCAGGTACAGGATTCAATCAAAGTCTAAACAAATGACAAGGTGCAGCCAAATGGCGAGATGCAGATCAAAGCAAAAGATCCCAAGAAATGCAATGCAGGGACGCCTGGCAGAGCCACCAACTTCTGACAGTAAGAAGTCAGCTTGGAGGCTAGGCACTAACCCTATTCTAAGCAGAGCTATGTCCTACTGTGCTGATTTACTTCGGTGCAATGGTACTTAGGATGCCACAAGGAACGTTCATGAGCCTTTTGTGGTGCAGGGTGGTAAGGTAGCCGACATGCTGTCTGAAGCTCTGCCCATGAGGCTGGGAGTTCGATCCCAGCAGCCGGCTCAAGGTTGACTTAGCCTTCCATCCTTCCGAGGTCGGTAAAATGAGTACCCAGCTTGCTGCTGGGGGGTAAACGGTAATGACTGGGGAAGGCACTGGCAAACCACCCGGTATTGAGTCTGCCAAGAAAATGCTAGAGGGCGTCACCCCAAGGGTCAGACATGACCCGGTGCTTGCACAGGGGATACCTTTACCTAGGAACGTTCAGAATGCCCTGGCTGCTTCGTGCTCATAGTCTCTTGGGATTATTTTATTTATTTATCATCAGATTTGTATGCCACCCTTCCCCGAGCATTAAGGGCAGCTTGCAAGATGTTAAAAACAATCAAAGAAGATTAAAATCTTAACGTTAAAACCCAGTGTATATTGCAAATCAAGAATAAAAAAGATCGGTTCCATTCTTTAAGACCAAGATAACTCAGTCCATCTCCATCTCACAGATCTATCTCTTGTCTTCAAGAAAAGAAACATATTTGATGGGGAGGGGAGGGGAGGGGAAGAGACTTTCAAAGATGTTATAATTGGCGTCTTCCGAACTAAAAGCGATTAAAAATAAACCCGAGATAGGAAAGAAAGGCATAATGTTCTAAGGAATAAATTAAGCTTGTTGAGAATAAAGATGAGGCTGAAACGCTATTCATCTTGACATCTTACGCTTTCCGAACCTCTGATCCTCCATTGTGGAAATCAATGCGAGCTTTTGTCATTTACTTCAAGGGGGGGGGGCAAAGGTCAAGGCCTTAATCTCCCTCTGGCAGCAGCTCAGTGGAGAGTAGCAATCAGAAGATGTACACGGAGCCATGCTTAACCTCGGGATATTAACCAGCTGCATCCTCTTTTCCCGATTAAGCATCGGTCCTTTGGCTCCCATGGTCCTTGGCCAATAACCCCATGGGCTCTCTGTGGAATAAAATCAGGACCTTCTAAGGTGAGTGGTGAAATATATATTTATGCACGGAGTATGGGAAACAAGCAGGAGGAGCTAGTAGTCCAATAGAGGACGGGGGCTATGACCTAATAGGAATCACAGAAACTTGGTGGGATAATACAATTGGAATACTAGAATTGAGGGGTACAATCCATTCAAGAGGGACAGACAAGGTAAGACCAGGGTCGCCCAGCTGGTTGCATGTGGGGGAGTGCAGAATCGAACCCGGCATGCCAGATTAGAAGTCAACCCTCCTAACCACTACACCAAACTGGCTCTCCAGCCCAACCAATCTTTTGCCTGGCGACAAACATGTTCCCTTAGGGGTTATTTTCTTGCATGGGTTCTTTCCACGTCGTTACTTTTCAAAATTCCCCTCCGCGCAGATTAGATTTGGTTTCTAATTTTTAAATGGGGTTTATCAATTTTGCTTTGCCACTTCTGTTTCGGTCCAACTGAAGCGCACTAGACTTATTTTTCCAAGGGAACCCGGAGCTGCAATATGGCAAAATGACCGTGGAAAGTTATATTAATTCCCCTTCCGTTTATTCCCAGGGCTGCAAATCTAAAGCCGGCTCCTTGATCACCCACTCATATGGGGGTTGTGTTAATTATCCTTGTTATACTCAGCTGGGCCATTCCCCACCACGCTAAAAACTAATATTATCAAGTAACACCTACTAATTTTTCATTTTCGGTTCACGTGGAGCTATTCCGCGGCTCCATCTTTTTGCCTGAGCTCTTTTGTTGTCATTCTTTTCTTCTGCCCGGGACTAAAGATGCTTTCTGAATTAAAGGTATGACCATAAAGCAAGGCTCAAAGAAGCTGCCCGTCCAGGGGGGTGGAGAGACATGCCAAGCTGTGTTTCCTGCCGGTTTGGTCACAGCGGCAAGTCCTCCAGCCAGAAAGACATGCTGCTGGCCTTACATGTGTTTTTTTTTTAAAGGGACTGGCTTTGTTGCCTTGAAAATGCCAAGAAAAGACAGCTGCTAACATGGCCCTCCTGTGCATTTAGGCCGTGCCTTTGGAGTTGTAGCCAAAAGAACAGAGTCTCCTCTGAAATCATTGAGGAGCCGAGAGGAAAGAATCAAAGAAGAGCCCTGCAGGATCGGAGCAAAAGTCCAGTCTAATCCTTTGTCCAGCAATGGGTGGCTCAAGGAACAACTGCAGATTGGGAGAACAAGGGGGGGGGGAACCACGAGTGTCAGAGGAGCCCCATCAATCTTGACAAGCAGTGTTTCTCCTTCCAAGGCAGTAATATTTGAAGAGTGAAAACAGAACTTCAGGGGAAGGCAGGATACCAAACCCAGCAGCAAAAGAGAGGTGGGAATTGCTTTAGGATGCTTTGGGCTGATCCTGCGTTGAGCAGGGGGTTGGACTTGATGGCCTGTATGGCCCCTTCCAACTCTATGGTTCTATGATCCTACGTAGAGCAGGGGGTGGACTAGATGGCCTGTATGGCCCCTTCCAACTCTAAGATTCTATGATTCTATGATTCTATGATCCTGCGTTGAGCAGGGGGTGGACTAGATGGCCTGTATGGCCCCTTCCAACTCTAGGATTCTATGATTCTATGATTCTATGATCCTGTGTTGAGCAGGGGTTTGGACTAGATGGCCTGTATGGCCCCTTCCAACTCTAGGATTCTATGATTCTATGATTCTATGATCCTGTGTTGAGCAGGGGTTTGGACTTGATGGCCTATATGGCCCCTTCCAACTCTATGGTTCTATGATTCTATGATTCTATGAATTTACCAGAGGCGAAAAGGGAACAGCCCACAGTCAATGGAAGCAGCTGGTCTTGTGTTGTGTGCACACCACATGAATCAACAATAACTACAACAATAATAATTTTATTCTTATAGCTTGCCCTTCCCTGGTAGGCTCAAGGCAGATAACATCAGGATTACAAACAAGCACATCCAGAGGAGGGTCATGAAGATGGTGAGGGGTTTGGAGACCAAGTCGTATGAGGGAAGGTTGAGGGAGCTTGGTCTGTTTAGCCTGGAGAGGAGACAACTAACAGGTGATATGATAACCATCTTCAAATACTTGAAGGGCTGTCATGTAAAAGATGGAGCAGAGATGTTTTCTGTTGCCCCAGAGAGTCAGTAGAAGAAGAAGAAGAAGAGGAAGAGGAAGAGGAAGAAGAAGAAGAAGAAGAAGAAGAAGAAGAAGAAGAAGAAGAAGAAGAAGAAGAAGAAGAAGAAGAAGAAGAAGAAGAAGAAGAAGAAGAAGAAGAAGAAGAAGAAGAAGAGTTGGTTCTTATATTATCCTGGAGTTGTAGAAAGGCTGCCAGCACAAAATGGCTGCCGGTTGTGTGTGGGATGGGCTCTGCTTTGGCAAAGAGACACACGTTGGTGGAGGTTGCCAGGCCCAGAAACATAAATTATGAGTGGATGAACTTGCTCTCCAGAAAACGTGGAAAGACCACTCTCGCATTGAATTTGCCCAACGTTCTCCCTTTCTTTTATATATAAGACCTTTGTGATGAGTTATAGCTGTTAGGAAAGTAGGGATGTGCTCAGCTAAGCATCTCTGTAGAAGATTATGACAAAAGGCCAGAAGATTGGTTCATCTGGCAAGATGAATAAAAAGGGACTTAGGAAGTTATGACTGTTTCATCTTCATGGCGCGATTGATAATTGAGTCTATATCAGAAGCTAAAATGGGACACAAGCCAGCGAATCGGCAAAGAATCGCTTCAAGGGGAAAGTCCCATGTTTTGATTAAAATGGGGTTATTGTTGCATCAAGTCATCTCTTTTTTATTATTTCCTTGAAGATTAAAGATGCCGCTATCAATGGCTGCCACTTTCCTCTGGCTGTACAGTCAACAATGTGGGCCTGTTAAGAGCTCTCAATGTAATGAAGGTTGGCATTATCGTTCCGACAAAATCTATATGAATCAGCCTGGCAATTATTTTTCCTTAGCATGCCTTCTTCTTGAAGTAAGCGCAGACAAGGCTTCTTGTGCAGACACAACAGCGTTCTGTGTTTCTTGAGCGGTTCACATCTGTAATCTGTAAGCATAAATAAAATGGGAATGAGGAGGTGGGAGGAGTTAAAGCTCATCGCCTAACTGCTGATCAGGTAGGCTGTCCTGTCCTGCCCTGCCCAGTTGGCTGTGTGTCCAACAAACAGCCAATCAGGAAGGATGTCCCTCCCATGACCACATCCCCCTCCAACTTCTTCTGCATGGAATAAGTGGCAGCCCACAGTAAGCCAGATGGCAAGCGGGTGCTGAGAGGGAGGGTGGAGGGCCTGGGACTGCGGGCCTGGTGGGGGAGAAGGAGGGAGAGCCCCCACCAGAGGCCCACCACCCCGAGCAACCCCGACCACAGCCTCACCAGGCCTCAGCAGGGCTGCCTGGGTGGGGGGAAGAGGGAGCCCATCCCAACTAGAACTCCCACCACTCTGAGCAGCCCTGGCCATGGCCTCACTGGGGGGGGGGAGACTAGTGCCTGTTGTATTCCTGGATGCAACGGGTTTTGCCCCTAGTCATATGAATAAAATTCCTTTCAAGTGGGTAGACATTTGTTAGGGTTCAGTTTGGAGCCCCTCTTTTTGGCATCAAGGCCAGAATGCTCCCCCACTAGGCACAGCTACTATGTTTCCAGAATTTGTTTGTTTGGTTGGTTGGTTGGTTAGTTGTTTGGTTGTTTGGTTGGTTGGTTGGTTGGTTGGTTGGTGGGTGGGTGGGTTGGTGGGTGGGTGGGTGGGTGGGTGGGGTGGGTTGGGTTGGTTGGTTGGTTGGTTGGTTGGTTTGGTTTGGTTTGGTTTGGTTGGTGGGTGGGTGGGTGGGTTGGGTTGGGTGGGTTGGGTTGGGTTGGGTGGTTGGTGGGTGGGTGGGTGGGTGGGTTGGGTTGGGTTGGTTGGTTGGTTGGTTGGTTGGTTTGGTTTGGTTTGGTTTGGTTTGGTTTGGTTTGGTTGGTTGGTTGGTTGGTTTGGTTGGTTGGTTGGTTTGGTTGGTTTGGTTGGTTGGTTGGTTGGTTGGTTGGTTTGGTTGGTTGGTTGGTTGGTTGGTTGACTTCTATACAAAGAGGCCAGCTCAGAACGGTGTATAACATCAAAGTTTAAATACAGGTCTTAAAACAAATAAATACTCCAGGTGGATCGGGGTTGTTGGCCATATCTGCATTTTGGGTGGACCCTCGCTTAAGGGAATCTGGATGTACCAGCAATTAAGGACTTTGTCGGGAAAAGACATGAAGGGAAATCATGCTTTCTCTCGGGTGAGACTGACCTCATATAGAGCCAACATTTGGCCTATGTCTGATACACAAAACTTTCTGTGTAGTAGGCTATCCTGGTCTAACCCTTCTTGCTTACAGTGACCCAGAAATAAAGGTGGAGGTTTTCAGACACATTCTTCCTTGCACAGCGAACGGTACCTCCTGCGGCCTTTCCGTGGCTAATCAAATCCATCTCTGGAGTTTCCCAAAGGGATAGCAACGAAAGCCCTCTTAAGGTTCACAGACTGTGAAGATGATGTGCTTCTCCACTTTCCCTCCATTTGAAGTTCCTCAGGACTTTATGTGCTTGTTAGGGTTTCTGCCCCTTTCCAGGCCAGCAGGAACTGGTTTCCAGGGCTGTTCAGAGGCACCAAAATCCAATGCAAATGACAGTTAAAGGTCAGTGCAAAATGTTCCTCTTGGAATAGAGTCTCAGCTGAGCGGGATGCAAAAAGAACGGCTGTTCTCCTGAAACGGTCGTGGCAATTGGAAAGCTGGATGGAGTAGAGCTGTCAGCAGAAGCTGGATCCAGGAGTGACAGATGGGTACCAGGCTGCGTCCGGCTGTCTTCCCTGCAGAGCCAGAGTCAAGGTGTGGTCAGCGGATGCACCACCCCTCCCGAAATACTGACCCACCCCAACGTTTTGGGTTTCTTTTTGGAAAAACAGGCACATCCATTTGCAAGGCTGCTTGTGTCAGCAGGGGCTCCTGAAGGTGGCAACCTGCCTGCAGAAGAAGAAGAAGAGTTGGTTCTTATATGCCGCTTTTCCCTACCTGAAGGAGGCTCAAAGCGGCTTACAGTCGCCTTCCCATTCCTCTCCCCACAACAGACACCCTGTGGGATGGGGGAGGCTGAGAGAGCCCTGATATCACTGCCCGGTCAGAACAGTTTTATCAGTGCTGTGGAGAGCCCAAGGTCACCCAGCTGGTTGCATGTGGGGGAGCGCAGAATCGAACCCGGCATGCCAGATTAGAAGTCCGCAGTCCTAACCACTAAACCAAACTGGCTCTCCTGCCTATACACGTGGCTTTTCTATTGTGGCTCCTGCCTTGTGGAGCAGACTCACCAAGGAGGTGGCTTTCTACAAACCATGCAAAATGGAATGATTCAAAGAGGGGGGAGGGTTCTGCACAGTTCGTAGGGCTGCCCCGTTCAAAGCGATTTACAATTTTAACTGGATAAATTATTAGAGGCTTGGTGCAGCTGTATATTGCTTGCTGTAAGTAAGAACCTATTATATAAATATTACGCCGTTTATTGGGGTGATCTCTCTATGCAGCGACTGGACAGATACTTATCCTGGGTGCTTTGGGCTGATCCTGCATTAAGCAGGGGGTTGGACTGGAATCATAGAATCATAGAGTTGCAAGGGCCCCTTCCAACTCTATGATTCTATGTGTCATGTGACTCCTTATGCTAGGCTTCAGTTCTGGCTTCAAAGGGAGATGAAGAGGCTGGTGGACTCCAAAAGTAATGGACCATTGTTCTGCTCTGCTCATCTAAGGCCAGTTGACTGTTACCGGGCCATACTAATTGCAGCTACACCCTGCTAAGACTATTGACTCCAACGCACGTAACAGACTGGGATGGTGGTGTGAGCTGTCAAAACTAGTCAAGAAATGACACAGGGAAGTACTGCAAGGAAAGTAAATCATTGAGAACATTGAGAATAATTCTATTCTTAATCAGCCAACATTCCACAGGTGCTGTAATGTTCACCAAGCTCTTGACTACTGGGTTATGGTCGTGTCTGTTGACCTCCTTTTTCCATTCGTTTCCTTTTAGTTCTGCCTGGAAACCTGGCATCCCTGCTGATCCAAGGAGGCCATCCGCAGCTAAAGCCAGGGGTCTCAGACCTGGCTGCCGTGCCTTTGTCTGCTCAGCTGTGCTATTTTGGTTGCTTTGGTAAGACAGAATTAACATGCAGCCAAATTGGTTCCATTTCAGAGCTGGAAATTCTTCATATTTTCTACAGGCTTTGCTGTTGAAAAAGAAATCTTTGGTTCTTTTTCTGGAACACGTTGTTTTCATGCACTCCAGTGCTGATTTCATTGTGACATTTGGTTTGCAACGTGTTTTAAACAAAAATATGCGTTTTAAACGGAAGCAAACGGAAACCAGGGCTAGCAAGTCAAGACAACGCTTTTCCATTCATTTGCATGTTTGTTAGAAGAAGAAGAAGAAGAGTTGGTTCTTATATGCTGCTTTTCCCTACCCGAAGGAGGCTCAAAGCGGCTTACAGTTGCCTTCCCATTCCTCTCCCCACAACAGACACCCTGTGGGGTGGGTGAGGCTGAGAGAGCCCTGATATTCCTGCTCGGTCAGAACAGCTTCATAAGCACCGTGGCGAGCCCAAGGTCACCCAGCTGGCTGCCTGTGGGGGAGCGCAGAATCGAACCCGGCATGCCAGATTAGAAGTCCGCACTCCTAACCACTACACCAAACTGGCAGGTGTCCTTCCCTTAATTCATTTATTTCTCATGGAGATGATGGCCCCTCGATCGAAATGGTAATTCTGCTCAAGCAGGGGAGCAGTGAAAAACAAGTCGACAATCACACACTGTAGTGTGCTGTTTAGTTTATTGGAAACACAATCAAAGCCACATTTGGTGCATCTGAGGGACCAGAAATTATTCTTGCTGAGTTCCTCTCCTGAATATAATCTTGGTACAGAAAGTGTTCTTGTTTGGAGTTGGCCTTCGGGTCCATTTTGCTCAGCATCACCAGTGCTGACTGCCGGAGAAGAAGGAAGGAAGAGGAGTTAGGGTTTATACCCCGCTTTTCACCGCCTGAACGAATCTCAAAGCGGCTTACAATCGCCTTTCCTTCCATCTCCTTTCTCCCTGGCTATCACGAGCTCACAGTGAGTTCTGCACACAGGAGGCCTGACCCTCACTAGGTCTAACAGGTGGGGAGAGGGGCCTTCACCCTTTCCCGTCTGCTGTTGCCCCACCCTGATATTGCCCTAGAGAGAATCCATGGATACTCCCAATGGCCATTCCTGGTCCTACAGATGTCTCAGGTTTTGGTAGTGTCTCTTGCTATAATGTCAACAACCGCTTAAAAGCCCTTTCCGTGTAATTAGTCCACAAAGGGAACGTTGGTAAGCCTTTGGAAAGTTTCTCTGATGTTCTTTGCTTCGTTTCCCCCCATTTCCCCTCTGGCCATACATCTGCTTGGAGCACTGGATTGACATTTTAACAAAACCTAATTGACTAGGCGACCCGGAGAGTCACGGGGATGATTTTGAAGCTCCAGTTCAAAGCGGGTGAGAGCCCTAATTATTTCAGGCAACGGAGTTGTGTCCTTCTACGGCAGACGGCACCTCTGCAAAGAACAGAAGACCAGAATTACTGCCTGTGTGAAAACCTCTTGGATTTTCCTGCTAAATTTTCCATTGGCATCACTCAGGAAAATCTGGACAAGATGTCGGGCGATTTCCCTGATAGCTAGAAGCAGGCCCTTTCTGTAGGGTTGCATTTAATTTTGAGCCATATAGAAACACACCGGAAGGGAGAACCATCTGGGCCCACCTGTTTTCTACCCTACATTGGAGAACAGCTTGGATCATGAGGTTATAGATTCTGAGCAGGGGACTCATTTGGTTGGTTGGTTGTTGGTTTGTTGGTTGGTTTCATCCAACAGAATGCACTCTTCCGGGTTGCCCTCTGTCCTAATTGTATTCCACGTTTATTTGAAGAAGAAGAAGAGTTGGTTTTCATACCCTGATTTCCTTTGCCCAAATGAACCTCAAAGCAGCTTACAATTGCCTTCCCTTCCTCACCCCACAACAGAGGTCTAAGAGAACTGGGGCTACCCCAAGGTCTCCCAGCCAGCTGCATACATTGTTGTTGTTGTTGTTGTTTGGATTTCTATCCCACTACTCCCAATGGCTCGTGGCGGGTTACAACATACATAAAAAACCCAGTAAAATTCCCCTAAAACCAACTACTCCCCAATTCAAAACAATCCACAGATGTCCAAAATGTCCCAAAGCGGCGGGCTAAATAGAACTAACTCATCCACTAACCACCAAGGGGGGCAGGGGTCGTTGACCAATTAACCCACCTAAGAGTAACCCGGGGTGGGTGGGGGTCCAGCTCTTCCTTAGCGCGCTGGCCTCAACAAAAGACCTGGCGGAAGAGCTCCATCTTTCAGCATCCCTGCGGAATGCTGAAAAGCTCCTGCAGAGCCTATTGCTTTTCCAGGAGCTCGTTCCACCAGGTAGGGGCCAGGACCGAAAAGGACCTGACCCTAGTGGAGGAGAGCCACACTTCCTGGGGGGGAATCAAACCTGGTTCTCCAGATTAGAGGCCACTGATCCTAGCCCCAATAGCACATTGGCTCCCAAAGGAGCTTCCCAGAACGGTAAATGTGCTTATGGAACCCCATGGGCTTAAGGGAACAGGCTTGATCGCATGTGTGTGCATGTGTTTTTCTCATCCAAAATGGGATATAATCCTGGGAACTTGCTTATGACCCTTTATGCACCTGAGCTAGATTAAGGCACCAACACTTTGACTGGCTCATATTGTAAGTCAGAGAGCAGGGGTTGTGTCTTTTAGGCAGTCTAGTCACTGGAGGGTTTTGGATGTCTGTGAGACACTGTGGAGTAGGGTTAGCAAACTAGGAGTGGGGAGACCCTGGTTTTATATCCCTAGACAGCCATGACCCTCACTGGGTAACCTTGCAACTCCATCTCCTCCTCATAGGATTGTTGTTGATCACTCCCAATAAGCAGATTCAATGAAGGAAAATCTCTTTATTGAAAGACTAGTAAGTTGATCATCGCAAGGGTCTTGCTAAGACTAAAGATCCTACTTCTACAGCTCCCTTATCGACCCTCCACCTATGGTTTCGGCATGAAGGCATTTTCCTGACCAAATGGCCCAGACAGATGCAGGCACCGGCAAAGTCCCAACAACAGTGAAAAGATGGTCATTGCTACAGCTTCGGACTCAGTGCCCTCCATAAAACCCTGGGCTGGCTAGCTACATTTGCATCAATGTTAATCAATCTGCAATGGGCCAAATGCTCAGACAGGATCAAAGACCACTGTGATATGCAGACAGGACATGAACAACCCGCAGTGAGGCAGGTCAAGCGATACAAGCAATGCAAGGTAAAAGTATAAAATATGGCCATGACATCAAAACACTCCATGGCCAGGCAGGTCAAGCAAAGCAGGCAATGCTTGGCCAAAGCAGACGGTTTGGGCAGTTGGGAAGTCAGAAAACTGGTGTGTGTCCTGCACCAGGCTCCTTTCAGGACAGGTGGAGGTGCAATAATCATCAGGAAGCCCTCTTGATTCTGTCCCCCCTTTTGAATAATGAAGAATGGACCAAGAAGAAAGCAGGTGTCATTGAAGTGAGTGTGGTGCTGTAGCTAGGAAGAACTTGGATCTGGGCAGAGAGGTGTGTGAGGATCATGTGAGGCAGGGAGCTCTGCCCACTGTCCTCAGTTGCTGGAAGGATGGCTGGGTAAAAACGCACTGGGCAGGTAAGCAAGGGCTGTGCCCTTCTTCTGCAAGTTGTTTTGCATCCTCAGCTGAAAACTAGCAACCCAGAACACACATGTGCACTGTTACGGAAGCCTGTCTGGAGCATCCCAGCCATCTGTACTTCATGCCTCCTGTGTGTGTGTTTGTGTTTGTTTGTGTGTGTGTGGGTGTGTGTGTGTGTGAGAGAGAGAGAGAGAGAGAGAGAGAGCACTTTCTGTCCAGAAGTGGCTTTGGCATAGTCTACTTTGGTTCTGTTGCTCCAGAAACTCAGTTCTACAAGAACTTCATCTTTCTTTCTGGGGAAATATTTTGGTGTTCATGTTTCATCCTCAAAAAGCAGCAGGGTGTGGCTGATGTCTTCAGCTAGCCATCCCTTTCTCTTGCTGGTTTTCTTTTTTTAAGTAGAGGTATTGGACTCAAAGATGCAACACTGTGGAATTGGAAGGGGGAGAACCAGATTGTCGTCTTTGAGGCCCCCTCTGGAAGAAAAGCTGAAGGCGCTGGGTATCTTGCGTGAGACAAGAGCACCCTCTGCTGAAACAGGAGGTGCCCTGGAGTGCCATCTGGTGTCGTTCTTCATAGGGCAGCTTTACTTCACCGCCAAATGACATGTGATTTATACATCCTTCTCCTTTTAAACGCAGCGGTGAAAATTGAGGTTTTTAAAAGGAAAAAGACTCCAAATCGCCAAGTAAACTTATTGTTAGCCTCTATCCAATGTTCCTCCTTCTCCTTGAAGCTTCCTCCTGGATCTTAATGATGGAGTGAGGGGTGGCAAATTTCTGTAACCTTTGCTCACCTAGTAGAAACTGGATATGAACAGGCGTTCATATCTCGCATCAAAATTACAAAATCTCACTCCATTTTTGAAATAAACTTGGGGGGGGGCGGTATCCAAAGGGATTACTGTGTGTTGCAAATGGCAGTTGCCAGCTGTGAGAAACACTCTGCTTGCTGAAGCCGAAACACCTTCTAATGGCTTCTCTCCGCAGTGGAGCTTTTTCCTTCCCTATCCAGGGAGCTGCCCGACAGCTCTCAAGAGGAGGACCTTTCTTGGGCTGCTGGTCCCTGTCAATCTGTAGGGACTGACATCACTCAGCAGGCAGCAGGAGAACCAAAGGACACAGACCTTCAAGCCGCCACCAACAAGGAGCAGTGCTCTCTACAATCCTATTTAACATTTTCATGCTCCCTCTTGTCCAACTGGTAAGGAAGTTCGGGCTGGGTTGTCACCCATATGTGGATGACACCCAGCTCTTCCTCCTGATGGATGGCCGCTCAGACTCTATCAGCAACCACCAGGCATTGCCTTTGACACGACAGCTACAGCGTCACTCTAACGTGCTGACATCACTTCCGGTTCATGCCGGAAGTGATGTCATGACAGCAGGGGGGGTGCCAGGTTTGGTCCCATTTTCCACCCACCGATCGTGGAGCCGTGGAGTTGCCACAGCAGGAGACCCGGCCTGCCTCCTGGGCCCTGCAGGAAAGATCATAACCATTGGGGGTGGTGCCACTCCCATTTGGTCTGAAGCTACAAAGAGCTCCCCAGTTATATATATTTTTCCCCACTGGCATCCACTATCCTGGATTTTGTCTTCATGCTCAATTCATGATTGGATGATTGGGCCTGCTTCCCTTATGAGTCAGAAAAAGAACCAACGGTCCATGTGTGGCCAATATCTGGTTATGCCAGGGGTAGTCCAACTGCGGCCTTCCAGATGTCCATGGACTACAATTCCCATGAGCCCCTGCCAGCATTCACTGGCAGGGGCTCATGGGAATTGTAGTCCATGGACATCTGGAGGGCCGCAGTTGGACTACTCCTGGTTTATGCAGTAAAGCACAAATAATAAAAGAATCATAAAATCCTGGAATCCTAGAATCCTAGAGTTGGAAGGGGCCATAAAGGCCATCTAGTCCAACCCCCTGCTCAACGCAGGATCATAGAATCATAGAGTTGGAAGGGGCCAAACAAGCCATCTAGTCCAACCCCCTGCTCAACACAGGTTCATAGAATCCTAGAATCCTAGAGTTGGAAGGGGCCATAAAGGCCATCTAGTCCAACCCCCTGCTCAACGCAGGATCATAGAATCCTAGAATAACAGAGTTGGAAGGGGCCACACAGGCCATCTAGTCCAACCCCCTGCTCAATACAGGTTCATAGAATCATAGAATCCTAGAGTTGGAAGGGGCCATAAAGGCCATCTAGTCCAACCCCCTGCTCAATGCAGGATCAGCCCAGAGAAGAGTTACCCCTCACGAGGCAACCATGTTGTGAGGTATCCTCTGCCCTCCTTCTGAATTCCACAAGTGCTGGGGCAGCCCCCCCCCCACATTTCCCTTAAGGCATAATGACGGTTTGATCCGCACCTTCTGTCTGCAGTCCGCATTTTCGGCTGCAGTCCCAGAGAAGGGAACAAGAAGGCCAGCCCTTTCCCGAGGACGCTAAAACAAAGGGGACGGTGCCAGTTGCCTGGGCAGGGCGCATGAGGGTCTGCACGAGCTCTGAGGCCCCTGGGCAAGGAGATATTCGGAAAGCAGCAGGCTGTGTTCCAGTGTGGGAGGAGTGGAGCGAGGGAGATAAGAAAGCAACAAAGGAGCGTGATCGACAGGCCTACCGAAAACAGGGGAAGACACACAGTTCCCTTCCCGTATTCATTAGCAGTGGGCAAATTTGATGTGTGACTAGGATACAGCCACACAAAAACGAGCAAGATCTGGGAGTCGTCAGAGAGCTGGAGAAAGCAACCCTTAAATACACGCATATTTTTACCACCGTTTTTAACACCTTAATTGCCTTTGCAGCCGATATATGAATCGAATTAACATTCCTGTTCAATCCTGATTCACAAGGGGTCTTTCCCCAAACGTTCCAGTCCCCCTCAAAAACCTGCAGCAGCACATGGGCCAAACCCAAAGCTGCCAGCGACCCGTGGCTGTGTGCAGAAAGGGGAGAAGATGTTCCAGGAGACGCCAGACAGATTCCCTGTGGGCTCATGCCTCCCAGACCAAAGCAGGATTGTGTAAACAGTGATGCTGCAGACAACTGAGAGGTCCCCCTGCTCCCTGCTCCTCACTCTTGCAGCCACAACCAGCCATCCTCCCACCAGCCCTGCCCCTTCCTCCATTTCGGAAGCTCTTGCATCCTTGGGGGGGTCTGTTGGCAGTTGTCACCAGGGCAGGTCGAGATGCCCCTTTAGCTCCAAAAGGCCTGGCCACATTCTCACAGAGGTCATCTCCCTGATCCTGTAGGTGGGGACTGTAGGTGGGGACTGGGCTGTAGGTGGGGTGTAGGTGGGGCTGTAGGTGGGGACCGAGATTCCTGGAGGTCAACATCTAGCATTTCTGGGAATGGGGCTCTAGTCCTCCAAGTGTCCTCCAGCTTTCAATGTGGAGGGATCTTTTCCCCAATTGAAAAATGTGAGCGTCTACATGCAGGGGAACCGTCCAGTTTTATGACCTCAGTGGGAACAAGGCTGGGACGCACAGTCCTAAGCAGAGTCACGCCCTTTCCGAGTCCTTTCGAGCCAAGAGGTGTCACTCTGCTTTGGAGTCTTGTAGGGCTTCTTAAATGTCCTGTCTTTCCATGGAAAGTGTCGGGTCTCATGGGAAGGAAGATCAGTGACGGGAAGGAAGATCAATGAGGTCTCCCCCTGATGTCCCCCTCCATCTGCAAGTCTTGTCTCCCCTCCCTCCTCCCTCTTGAAGTGGGGTGGGGGAGCGGTGGGTGGGTTCCCACCATGTTGTCGCTGCTGTGCTGCTTTATTGTATTGTTGGTTGTCCGTTTTAATGGGGGTTTTAGCTGGACTTTCTTTTTCACTTGTAAAGTATTTATTTGTATGAATTGTGAAAACGAGTCCAAACCGATATTCATAACGGTCCTCCTCATGTATTGCATTCAACATAAAACTACTTATCTCTGTTTTCAATATAAATTGCTTACTATTTCACCTGAATCTAAATAAGCTGCAATACAAATTCTTGTTTACAACCACTTAGATGGACTTGCTGTAACCCGCCACCAGCCTCTCGGGAGGGCAGATAACAAATTTGATGATGATGATGATGATGATGATGATGATGATGATGATGATGATGATGATGATAGTCATCCATGGACATCTCGAGAGCCAGTTTGGCCACCCCTGCTCCACAGAGCAGAGGGGGTCCTCCTACCCCAGCTTCCTCCTACCCCAGCTTCCTCCTACCCCAGCTTCCAGGGCCATCTCAGGGCTGGCCAGGAGCACCAGTCCCAGTTCAGATAATAACCCCCTTCCCACGATTCTTTTGTATGGAATTTTTACATCATCTGTGTTATCTCCCCCCCCCCACTCCTACAAGCCACTTTGGCAAAAAGTAAAGGTAAAGGTATCCCCTGTGCAAGCACCAAGTCATGTCTGACCCTTGGGGTGACGCCCTCTAGTGTTTTCATGGCAGACTCAATACGGGGTGGTTTGCCAGTGCCTTCCCCAGTCGTTACCGTTTACCCCCCAGCAAGCTGGGTCCTCATTTTACCGACCTCGGAAGGATGGAAGGCTGAGTCAACCTTGAGCCGGCTGCTGGGATCGAACTCCCAGCCTCATGGGCAGAGCTTTCAGACGGCTGCCTTACCACTCTGCGCCACAAGAGGCACTTTGGCAAACATTTGGTTAAAAAACAGGATTTTAAAAACTCTCCCTGCCAGAAAATCGTCAGTCCCTTTTTCCACTCCTTATGGCATAAACAAGAGAGGCGTATGTAAAAGTTCAGGGGCTGGTGATCCCAGAAAACCTCCTGGAACTTGGCCTTTCGTGCCGTCCAACCACTCGAAATTAGAAAAAGAAAAACCCTCACGATCGTACGAACGCAAAGTAAACACAGGAGGAACTGGCAGCGGCGGCAGCAGAATGTCAAAGCAAAATGGTAATTACAGCTACCCAGCAAGAGCTAAATTAATTAAAGCTCTTTTATTAAACTTATAATCATAGTGCGGAGCTGCGGAATCATTTTGAGCTCTTGACAAGGCGCCTTTATTCTAGGGAGACGGGTTGCTGCGTTGGCTTTTAGGGACGTGTATTTTCTTCTGCTTTCCTTTCTGCCTTCTGAGCATTCGACCTTGAAAAAGAATGCCACTCTGCCACTGCGTTTTCTGATGGCTGGTCCCAAGGCATCGCTGCGGCATCGTGATGTAGCCAGGTCCTCCTGAGGAACGTGTCCCTGCTCTCTCAGGCTGTATATCTCAGAGAGGGCGGTGATGGGCTGAAGAGCCCCATGTTATTTCTTGCAGTCAAAGCCATTAATGGAATTCAAAAGAAATGGAAGGTTTATGGGACCACAATTACTTTAAATAAGCAAGGGATTCTGACTCGGTTTGTGTGTTTTGGCACGCTTCAGCCGCTTCAGCAGCCATTTAAGTGTGAGGCAGCCAGATGGCCACCTCGGGGTTAAATGGCTGCCGAAGGGTGCCAGAGCGCACAAGCCTAATTTCTGACACGTCTTTCAAACAGGTGTGTGGGAGGAGAGTATGTTTGCATGTCAAGCAAACCCGGTCAAACAAAGGCCATGGCCGGTTTATCCGTGTCGCATATGCGACAGGCCCTGCACTTGAGAGGCCCCACACGGTGCCTTCCCCCCACCCCAAAGATCATGGCTGTAGCCTCCCCCCTTTTCCCTCTTTAAGGACACACAGAGTGACACCCCTTTCCACCGGGGGGCTGCTCTGCCTTCAGTTTGGCTGTTCCCATCACAATTGCACTCTGCTAAGACCCCCCCGAATCTTTAAACCGGCTATGGGCTCCACAAATCCTTAAACCACTCCTGCTTGGGGTCCTGCACCATCAGGAATGTCCCAGAATAGGTGCTTTTGGAGGGAGAAGTACCGAGGGAGACAGAGGTCTCCAGCCCCAGAGTCAGCAATGGAAATGAAGCAGGCTGCTGGTGCCGGGAGCCAACCAATCAGCGGACACCTCTTCACAATGCGCAGATAACAATCCTGCAAATAAACAAAGCATTAAAACAGTGATGGGGTGGGGTGGCAGCCTCCATTCCCATTGGGCCAGCAGGGGGGAGGGGGGAGGTTCTTCCTTTTCTTTTTTAATTCCTTCCTTCTCTCCCTCCTTTCTTTCTTTCTTTCTCTCTCTCTCTTTCTTCCTGATTTTTATTCCATCCTTCCTTCTTCCTCTTGCTTTTCTTTATTCCTTCCTCCTTTCTTCCTTTCTCCCTCCTCTCCCTTCCTTCTTTCTTTCCTCCTTTCTCCTCTTCCTTCCTTCCTGATGTTTATCTCTTCCTACCTTCCCTTCTTTCCTTCTTTCTTCCTTCCTGTCTTCACTTCTTTTACTTCCTTTTTATATATATCTTTCTGCACCTTTTACTGGAGGACACTATGGGCAGCCCGGGGGGGGGGGGGGAAGGTGGGGAAGCCTTCCCTTCACCCTTGGCCTGGGAGGCCCTCTACCTGTCTCACTGAGACACCTGGAGGGATTCCTGCCCCACGGCAGCAGGCATACCTCCCCCTCCCCCCCTTCTAGCGCCCGTTGTATCAGTTACAACTGGCTTTATTTCCAGTATGCATACAAGGGTGCCAATAAACCAGAGGATATTTGCAGCAAATTACCTGCATTATGGCCAATTAATTATTTTTCAATGAATCTGTTTTTTAAAAAAAACTCCAAAAACTTGTGCATCCCATGGAAAAAGTATGCAATTTGTTTTAGCCCCAGGACACCTGTCTGAAGCCACATAGAGTGAAGATAGTTACTGCTGAAAAGCAGGGAAATTAGAGTTGGAAAAGCCAGTGTGTAAAAGAAAATGAACTGTGACTCTCTTAGAATTTCCTTCGCATAAGCTAGAGAACGGCAATACAGTAGATGGACTGAACTTCTCCTTAGAGCAGGGGTAGTCAAACTGCGGCCCTCCAGATGTCCATGGACTACAATTCCCAGGAGCCCCTGCCAGCGTTCGCTGGCAGGGGCTTCTGGGAATTGTAGTCCATGGACATCTGGAGGGCCGCAGTTTGACTACCCCTGCCTTAGAGAAACAGCTGGCAGGTAGAACATTGGATAGGGAAGAATCATATGGTAGAATTTCACTCGGTAGAATTTCACTTTGCTAGAAATAAGAGGTTTTGGTGACCAAAGGTTTCATGTGGCAATAGAACATTGGATTTCAACCTGGGGGGTTGAATGACCCTTTCACAGAGATCATGGCAGAGCAAGCATCTTGGTCAGGAGGGGCGCCATCCACACAACAGCCTTGCGGGGTAGATCGAGATAGAGCGTTCGTCTGTCTGGAGCAGTGGAAAAGAGCAAGATGGGCATGGTGGGACAAGAGGCAGAACTGGAGTGAGAAACCCCAGAAAACCCAATTTATATACAATCCTGAACCATGGATCTTCATGCCGTTGGTCAGTTTTGGTTTAATTTCTTTGAAAGAACCCTTGCATAATTTTATGGTTGGGGCTCACCACAACATGAGGAACTGGATTAAAAGGCTGTGGCATTAGGAAGGTGGAGAACCCCTGCTATAGAAAGTAGTGATCACTTATTCATGCCATCTATAATATTTAAGTTTCGGCATCTTCCCTTGAACTCTCACAACAGTCCTGGGATAGGAAAGGCTAAGAGGGAGAAACCATCCAAAAACTTGGCTATTTCTTAAAAAGGCCACTGCGAGCTACATGCTCTTGGCAGGGATTTTGAACAGTGGGCAAGGCAGAACATGTTATACACTGGATTTATTCAGTTATCATGAGAACGCTCACTAATCTCTTTTTAAAATAATCTAAAAAGATAAAATTTGGGAGGATTGATGTTGCAATACACAACGAATATAGAATAAAACTATGTAATTGCAGGTGCAAACTGATGGTAAATAAGCAGTAATAATAAAAATATGACATATTTTTTTACATATTGTAAATATTACAAAAAAAACCAGCAGCAATTAAAACAGACAAGAAGGAAAGTCGAGAAGAGAAGAGAAGAGAAGAGAAGAGAAGAGAAGAGAAGAGAAGCACTGGCGTTCGATCCTATTAGTACTTTCATTATGCGCCTTAGCCAATCGCCTTTCCCGGCGTTACACACGGTCCTTCTTATTGGTCAATATCGTCCGGCGCCCAGCCTCCTGGCTTCTTTGATTGGGCGAAAGTAGAATTCAATTCTGTGCAGCTACAACAGCCGAGAGAAGAGAGCCAATCCCAGCCAGCGTAGTCGGGCGCGGTGCTTGTTGGGAATTGTAGGCCGCGGAGTCGGGCGGCGAGTGGAAACGAAGGCGAGCTGAGCAACAGGAGGACTACAATTCCCGGCAGCCCAAGCCGCCCGTTGCCACTCGAAGAGCGGCGCAGGAGGGAGTCTGCGTCGGCGGGAGGTTGGCTCCTGTCTGTCTCTTGGAGGCTAAAAGATGGTCTGTGGAGGCGTGGCTGGCTTGCAAGGGCTCATGGGAATTGTAGGCCAAGGGAATCTGGAGAGCCCCAAGAAGAAACGTTTAAGTCCACCAGTGGGCTGAACAGCCCTTGTGTGTGGACTCACTTTTAGATATTTGGAAGTCGTTTGCAGCAATTTCCATTTAGATCCACAGCTGTTGTTGTAATTCTGTCTTGTATTTGTGTTTTTTGAATCTTAATTGCTGGATTTTAAGGTTTCTTTCCCTCGTGCTCGTTTCTGTTTTGTTTTTTTAGAATAAATCCAATGTTTTAACTGGCTTTATGATTCTATCTATTGCACGTATTTGTATTGTTTTTAAATGTTCTAACGGGGGTAGTCAAACTGCGGCCCTCCAGATGTCCATGGATTACAATTCCCATGAGCCACTGCCAGCTTTTGCTGGCAGGGGCTCATGGGAATTGTAGTCCATGGACATCTGGAGGGCCGCAGTTTGACTACCCCTGTGTCCCAAGTCTCTGGAGGGAGAGGGGAAGCAGGAGCAGAAATCGTCAAGAATGCATTTGATATTTTATGCAATGTCGCCAGGAGCCAATTGACCCATCAGAAATGGGATTAAAGTTGTAAGTCGCTTCTAGTGTGAATATTGTCTCTTGCCAGACTTGTCCAGCATTTGACAGATCACAGACCCCACACAGATTTGTAAACCTTCACTTGCAGGGGAGAAGAAAACAGCAGGATGAACCAGCGAAGCCATGCTAAATTTTATTTATTTATTTTTATGTAATTTAGATACCGCCCAACCCAGCAAACCGGCTAAGGGATGCTTTGCCCACCTGAGGCGACTGCAGGAGATTGCTGTAAACCTCTGTAACCACCCCTAAGAGCCTGTCCTTCAGTGAGCTTACAATCAGGGACTATGAGAAATATAATCAAACTGTCTGAGCATCAAAATAAATAAATACAAATTCTTCTGATCTTTCGGAGACAGGCTTGGCAAATGTAGTCCTTTCTGGGGACACACACACACAATGTGTGTACATAAGCAAGAAACAGAAAATGCAGAAAAAAGACATGCAGACAAGGTGAGAAAAGAAAAGGCGAGAAAGACATGCAGAAGAACCCACACTCAGGAAGCAAAAGTCAGGAGGAAAAAACAGCAACATGATGGGGCATACAAGCACGAAATAAGTTCAGAAAAGCCCTCAGTCTGGGATGCAGAGCTTAGAAGAAAATTCATTTTTGTTATATCCTACCACAGAACAATGAGAAGAGAGAAAAAAAAATCAATAATTGGAACTCTACACTGGCCACAAGAAATCCTGAAGCAATAAAGCATTATCAAAGGTTAACCAGAGAACGCCAAAAATATACTTAATGGATATAGCTTACAAAAATGTCCTGTGTATACTTTAAAAGGGGAAACAGGAAGAGGAGCATAATGCTTAGGGAACCAGCTTAACATCACAGGGGTTTCCTG
The DNA here is from genome assembly GCF_049243985.1 of Paroedura picta. Taxonomy (NCBI): domain Eukaryota; kingdom Metazoa; phylum Chordata; class Lepidosauria; order Squamata; family Gekkonidae; genus Paroedura; species Paroedura picta. The sequence goes on along the minus strand of NC_135385.1, from coordinate 4,575,968 downwards.
CTTCTCCTCTTCTTTTAGGTCCCCCCCCCTTTTTTCCCCTTTTCTTCTTTGGCTGGGCATATGTTCTGGGCCTTTAGCCCATTCTGGGGGTTGCAGTAAGGAAGAGGGGTTGGGTCGTTTTAATTTTTAGGATGTTTTAGATTTGTCTATGAATGTAAACCACCTCAAGCCTACTTTTAGAGAGGGGCAGTCTAAAAATCAAATGATAAATAGGAGAATGGACTCCAGTATGGACCACAGTCCACATTGTTGGTTCCTCCTCAGATTGTGCCCTCAAACAGTAGAAATCGAGAAGAATTTTGGGTTCAAAATATTCCAAGATAAAAGATCCTGTTAAAAACAATGGCCATTTTTGCTGGCATGAAACAATATCCAAAATAAAGCTTTGTTCTACTGCTTTAGCTTGCAGCTCTGTTTCTGATCCCATAAACTCTGGAAGAAAACAGAAGTATCTTTTTTTTAAGTACCAATAGCATTGGGCGCATCTAACTTCACAAAAGAGGTGGTTACCAGTCTTTGAATTCACTGAGGAAAATCTACACAGCAAATCCACAAATACCCATGAAATGTCCTTTCCTCCAGGTTTATTAAGTAACCAAATTTTAAATATTTTAAATCATTATCTGCTCATACATGATGTCCATCTAGGGAATGCTGAGTGTTGCTGTTACGATTTATTGTTGAATTCCTATTTTATAACCCTGACCTAGACAGCCCAGATATGCCTGCTCTGGTCAGATCTCGGAAGCTAAGCAGAGTCAGCTTTTGTAAGTATTTGGAGGTGAGAACTCCAAGGAAAACTAGGATCATGATGCAAAAACAAGCAATGGCAAGCCAGAGTCTCTTGCCTGGTTTGCCAGACAATCCTTCAAACATATGGCCTGCTGGCTACACATGCTCCACGCGAAATAAACCCTGTTTTATTCATGTTTTCTGCGATACTTTTATTGCAAATGACTAAATATTGGTTTGAAAATTCATTGTTTTGTGGGTGACTTTTAGCCCTGCTTCAAACGTGCCAGAAAAGGAGCTGGCAGAGCCCTGAAGAAGCAAAAAGGGACTGCCTGCAAGTGTAGATTCCAACTGTTCAGGTCCACAGAAAGTTTCCGAAGTAGGGTAGAATATTCCAAAGTGAAACCCTGAAGAATGGTCCACAGTCCCTCCATAGCAGTGCAACCCCTCCTACCATCTCTGGTCTCCGCTGTCTTGTTCGCTTGCATGAACGAAGCTGACCTTGTTGCCCTGGACTGCTCCTTTCAATCTGCCCTACAACATTAGCAACCTAGATCCCACAAGCAGCCTATCCTGCAAAAAACAGCCAGCTAGTTTGGCGCTAGAAACCAGAGTCCCGGAACCATCCGACACGTCAACTCTGCTGACGAAAGCATTGCGCTTGAATTAGGGGGCTGCTGGTTTTCTCAGCATAATTGAGCAGTTCTTTTAAAAAAGCAGTCATGGCAGCAGTTTTTCAGTTCCTCTTCCATTTCTATGGGGTGTGCGAGGTCTGTTACGTGGACCTAAGCAGAGATTGCTGTCTTGGTGATCACTTCAGAGGCACCTAGGCTTGATTCAGATCCATGAGAAACTGGACCAGTGGCAGAGAAATCTGGATCGGATGAGATGGAGAGAAGGAAGCGCAAGATGGACACGATCCAGGTCTGGATCCAGGAGCAGAGTTCTCTAGAGGTCTCGATCTCAAGAACAGCGGTGAAGATACTCCAAGTCCTCTTCTTGGCGAAAGTCCAAGTCCAGTGAGCAAGAAGGACACCACAGCCAAGGGCACCATTCAGAGACAGGAGTACAAAACACAAGTCCTCTCTATATTTTGGTCCTCAAGGGAGGAGACGAAGGAAAGAGAAAGGAAAGAACTCTTCTGAAGGAAGGCATAAGATCACCAGCGCCAAATCTCATCCTAAGAGGCCAGAGGAGAGGGAAGTTGGCAGGATCTGAACTCCAGAGAAGGCCTTTGTTGGAGGTGAAGGTGCTCCAAGTACACTCCTTGGGAGAGGTGAAAGTTCAGCTCAAGGTCGAGCAAACGAGAGATGGACAGGCACTGCCAGAGTCAAGGCTGGGATCCAGGGACAGGAGTAGGAAGCACAAATCCTCTTGAGATTGGATTCTCGAGGGAGAAGAGAGAAGAAAAGACTCTTCCAACCAGAAGGAGGCAGGAAATCTTGTTCAAAGAGGTCAGAGTAGAGGGAAGCCAGTGAAATCTGAACTCCTGTACTGTATTTCCTTGAGTCCAAATGTCCCGCTTGTATTAACAGAATATAGTCCCAGTTCCAGTTTGGCCTGACATCTTTTCTCACCCGGCTTGGGGCAGTGAGCAATGGCTGGGTGCATATCCTGCTTTCAGAAAACTGCAGCCCAATAAAGGAAACCAGGAAGGGCGCAGAGTAGGGGAGGTATCTGTCCTTCAGTGGGATATGAGCAAAATGCTGTTCTCTTGCCTGTCTGATCCACATTAAAAGCTTATCTCCGTGGCGAGAGGGGGAGAAAAATCACTGTACAGCCAACACGTTTTTCATTTCCTCTTCCGTTTTGGGGGGAGCTCCTCGTCCACTTCCACATTGCACTCACCTTTCTCCGGCTCAACATCAAGCACCTGGAACAATGGCAGCTGGAGTTTTTTGGCTACAGCCCAAGCCCACAGGCACTTCTCCACCAGGTGCGGAATCCACATTTTCTCTGGATCCGCTAAAAAACACCCAAAATGAGAAGGCCAAATGCAGACAGAATCCTACTTAGAAAATTGTAATTATAGCAGCCCTTCTCAACTTTTTTTTACCATTGAGAAACCCCTGAAACATTCTTCGGGCTTCACATAATAGAATCAGGGTTGGAATGGACCTCCAGGGTCATCTAGTCCTACCCCCTGCACTATTGCAGGACACTCACAACTACCTGCCCACCCACAGTGACCCCAATTTCCAGCCCAAATGATCTCTCCCCACCAAAAATCTCCAGAATCCAGCCTGGCCTGGGGGGAATTCACCTACCACCCCATAGTGGCAATCAGCAAATCCCTGAATATGCTTCCTGATTCCGATGACCAAGAACAGAACTCCTTCAGCACCTTGCACGCCCCCAAATAAATGCTCCCCAGAGCCTGGTTTCTCTCAACTTACTTTTGTTGAGCTTCTCCGCACAGGCTTGGATCTTGCCCAGGTAGGTCATATAGTGCTTGAGCGTGTATCGGACAGGTGCGAGGCCCGGGACGGACTCCACTGCCTCGTCCGCCATGAACGCTGCAGCGTCCGGCGCACCTGCCGCTAAAATTGCTGCAACGGAAAACAGGCCGGTTTGACAATCAGAAGGCAAACACTTCTGGATCGCGTCGTCTTTATAAAGTGCAGCCAACGGTTGCTGTCCAGGCAGCTGGGCCTGATTAAAGGCAGGACATCCCTGCTGAAAACTCACAACTTTAGAAAATAACAATGAAGCCTGGAGCGGCCAATTTGGAAGCCACCGCACATAACCTCAGCATGGGGCAACGCCTGCTTATGAAGTGAGGGTTCTTTGCTAGTATTCGGAGAGACCACCATCCCTCACCCACTGCGAATGGGGGTGATTCTTGCAGTTGTACCACGGCTTCCACATCCTTCCCCTCCCTTATGCGCACAGAAGACGGTATGCTCCTTGGGACGGGGACCTTGAATTCTGTAAAGCACTGATGACCCTCATGGTCTGATTTAAAAAGAAAAGAATCCAAGATGGTCAGGTCCTGCATTCCGTTAGGCACCCGTCCGTTCTCCAAACTACATGTAGACCAGGGGTTTCCCAACCATGGTACCGCAAAGGCCCCTCGACGGTACTGCGACATGAGGGTTTTCAAAATGGCAGCTGAGCAGAGCCCTCCCATCCTGTATCTCCAGCTCCAAGCAAAAAGGTATTCTAGTATTTGGGCAGGTTGACCTGTCTCCTCCCCAAGTAACCTATGATGGGCCGGGAGGGATTGGGGAAGGGGTAGGACGGCAGCCATTTAAACCTTTGCTGCCTGAGGCTCCTCCCACTTCTGGGGGGCGTGGCAGGGAGGCGTGGCCAGACGGACATTACTTCCTGGTGCCTCAAAGCCTGGTAAAATGTCAGTGGCATCTCCACGGTCAAAAGTCTGAAAAAGGCTGGTCTAGACCAGGGGTAGTCAACCTGTGGTCCTCCAGATGTCCATGGACTACAATTCCCATGAGCCCCTGCCAGCGTTCCGTAAGAGGATAGTGACACCAGACAAAAGCCACAGCAGCGCGCTGAATACAAAGCGCCAGGCGAGCTGAGGGGAGTGACAAAGATCCGCAATTAAAAAGCAGCAACGAATTAAAAAGCTCCAGTGCTCCAGGAAGGTGCTGAAAAGGGCCGCCACAAACACCTCAGGGGAAGGTGGGTCTACCAAGACAGGGATCATGAGTTAGCAAAATGGACTCTCCCAGCTCTGGAAGCCCCCTTGGACTCAAAAGAACCAGCCGCCGCCTCCCAGCAATGTTCAGAAGAGACATGGCTCTCCCCAGCAGTGTGCAGCGTTTTCCCCTCTCCATTTGTCGCTCCTTCACAGTCAAAATGCTCACCGGATGCCGTAGCCGGGCCCACAGCCTTCAGCCGGCTGAGCTCAGTTATGGCAGCTGCTACATCCGGGAGGAGCCGGAAGGCTTTCTCAGTACAGCTCTGCACCGCCTCGCTGGCGTTTGTGGCCACCAGCTGCTGCAGACGAGGGCGGAATTTGCCTCTCTGGAGGGAAAAAAGCATTCCAGTTATTCCCGCCTGCACCTCCGGGGCAGACTGTAAGGTTGGGCGTTTCGGTGTCCGAAGCAGCCGTTTGCGCCCGAAACAGCCAGTGCCACATGGCACTGATAAAGCTGTGCTGACCGAGCAGCAATATCAGGGCTCTCTCAGCGATTGTAAGCCGCTTTGGGACTCCTTCTGGTAGAGAAAAGCAGCATATAAGAACCAACTCTTCTTCTTCTTCAGCAATATCAGGGCTCTCTCAGCCTCACCCACCCCACAGGGTGTCTGTTGTGGGGAGAGGAAAGGGAAGTCGATTGTAAGCCGCTTTGGGACTCCTTCTGGTAGAGAAAAGCAGCATATAAGAACCAACTCTTCTTCTTCTTCAGCAATATCAGGGCTCTCTCAGCCTCACCCACCCCACAGGGTGTCTGTGGTGGGGAGAGGAAAGGGAAGGCAACTGGAAGCCGCTTTGAGACTCCTTCGGGTAGGGAAAAGCGGCATCTAAGAACCAACTCTTCTTCTTCTTATTTATTTATTTTATTTATATACCGCCCTCCCCAGAGGCTCAGGGCGGTTTACATAAAACGTATAAACAACGCATGAAACAATCCATAACATATACCATAACGATCATACTAATAATGGATAATTGTAACAGTGCAAACAATGCAACAGTGCAAGCAGGTCCAGAGCGCACTGATGGAGTTGTGGAAGGGAGGGGCCAGGTACGTGGCTTCTACATGGCTACCCAAGCTGCACAAAATGAAATTGCTAAGATGCCCATGCTCAGAGCTAGAGAATGAGAGTGCATGGTTTTGAGCATCAGCTTAGGGCTGATCCTGTGTTGAAGAAGAAGAAGAAGAAGAGTTGGTTCTTATATGCCGCTTTTCCCTACCCGAAGGAGGCTCAAAGCGGCTTACAGTCGCCTTCCCTTTCCTCTCCCCACAACAGACACCCTGTGAGGTGGGTGAGGCTGAGAGAGCCCTGAGATTACTGCTCGGTCAGAACAGCATTATCAGTGCCGTGGCGAACCCAAGGTCACCCAGCTGGTTGCATGTGGGGGAGTGCAGGATCGAACCCGGCATGCCAGATTAGAAGTCCGCACTCCTAACCACTACAGCATACTGGCTCTCCAGGGGGTTGGACTAGATGGCCTGTATGGCCGCTTCCAACTCTATGATTCTGTGAACCCTTTAATACCTGTATCACACTACCGCTATTAGGCAGGCAATAGATTCTGACAACCTGTCATAGAATCACAGAGTTGGAAGGGACCTCTTGGGTCATCTAGTCCAACCCCCTGCACTATGCAGGACACTCACAACCCTCTCGCTCATCCACTATCACCTGCCACCCCCTTGAACCTTCACAGGATCAGCCTCTCTGTCAGATGGCTATCCAGCCTCTGTTTAAAAAGATGGAGAACCCAAAGATGGAGAACCCACCACCTCCCGAGGAAGCCTGTTCCACTGGGAAACCGCTCTAACTGTCAGGAACTTTTTCTGGATATTGAGACGGATGTCTTACGGAAAGCTTCCAGCCCATCAGCTTGACCAGGTCCTCCAGAGTCAAGTATCTTGGCTTCCGTTCCGCAATGGCAACAGGCAGCTCCTCCTGATACCTACAAGCCACGACAGAAAAGAAACAGCCTTTTGCACAACACTGAGAAAAGCAGCCAGAAGCAAACGTTTTCCTTCCTCCGATTTACAGGTGGTTTCACGGGGGCTCCAGTAAGCCCCACCCGGGAGCAAGGGGACCTCATCAAGGGTCCTCCACAATCAGCGGAGACTCAGCTGGACTCAAGAGTGCTTGTTAAAGTCCCCTGTGTTGCCAGGAACCACATCCACTCCAGCACAGTTCAACTTAAGAAACACGGCATAATCTTACATGGCAATAGACATTAAAGGAGTTTCAACAGAAAAACAGGTGGAGAAATGAACCTTACCTTTCACGGCAAGGACTTGTGAGCTAGATCTCAGCATAAGCCAAGGAACTGCTACATCTAGTGCCAGGGTACTTTTAAATGCCATTTGCCAAGCTGCAAGCCTCGGGGGGAAGCCGCGGGTTCTGTGCCACTGCTTTGAGCCGTCCAGGAGCATCTGGTTGGCTGGGGGGGAGGGGGGGGGGAGGATGCTGGGCTATTGGTCTGATCCAGTGGGGAGGCTCTTTTAAGCTGCTTCACAGCTGGCTGCTCTTTTCAAGTACGGCCGCTGCTTGACCCCAGTGGCATCGTTTCCATGTCTATGAACTGTTTTATAGTTAGTAATTTTATTTCCAAAAGCAGCCATCTAGGATTGCTGCGAGCAGAAAAGCAGGGCCTATGTGATTTCAAGGATAATATCGGTAAGGGAAAAAAAAACAACCCTGCTGCCGTAAAATGATCCGAGTCAAAATAAAGGGAATTTACCATCTAAAGAGCCTCTTGTGGTAAGGCAGCAGACATGCAGTCTGAAAGCTCTAACCATGAGGCTGGGAGTTCAACCCAGCTCAAGGTGGACTCAGCCTTCCATCCTTCCGAGGTCGGTAAATGAGGACCCAGCTTGCTGGGGGGTAAACGGTGATGACTGGGGAAGGCACTGGCAAACCACCCCGTATTGAGTCTGCCAGGAAAACACTGGAGGGTGTCACCCCAAGGCTCAGACATGACTCGGTGCTTGCACAGGGGATACCTTGACCTTTACTTTACCATTTATCTAAGGCGACCAATTCCTTCTGCTTCTTTCCTTTAGCTGCCAGCACTTCCCAGTAGGCATTCAGCACCAGCCTCCAGGAGGTATGATCGTCACAGGTGAACAGTCCTCCTTCCAGTGACATGCTGGAGAAATACCTGGGCGAAAACAAGGAACGAAGCAGAGGACCGACACAACCTAAACCTTCAAATCTATTCAGAACCCTTAAACATCTCCAGGGCGCACTTCCTTCACAGCAACGCTGAGTGATGTAGCAGAAGTAAATCATATTTGCAATCAATTCCTAAGTAAACCCGCCCGGAGCCACCAAATAGGGACACACCACTAGGAAGATCGGGCCCCTCCTGACATAAGCCCCCGGGGTGGTGTTGGCTGTTACTACGAGATATCAATTGGTTTTTGCCACCAGGATTGTATTGTTGTGTATTTGACGTGGGTTTTAAGATTTTAGAACAATCTGCCACGAGCTGGCAGAGTCCGGGAGCGGCGGTTAAGAAACATGAATATAAATAAATGAAATGAACAGCATGCAGTTCCACCTGCACAGCAACCCTGCAAGGTAGGCCTTTCCCTCAGACTCCCCTCCGTTGCTCTCTGAAGCAGGTCCTTTCCCTCTTAAGAGGCTCCTTCACAGCAGGCCTGGAGGGAGGGGGAGGGTGCGGATTCCGGAGCAAGAGCAGCCATTGGCTCTGAGGGGGGGAAGATTCCCCCAATAGGAGTATTCGGAACCTTCAGCATGTTGTTCGCTGGCAGGGGCTCCTGGGAACTGTAGTCCACGGACACCTGGAGGGCTGCAGCTTGACCACCCCTGGAGACATACATTTATAGCAGGGGTAGTCAAACTGCGGCCCTCCAGATGTCCATGGACTACAATTCCCAGGAGCCCCTGCCAGCGTTTGCTGGCAGGGGCTCATGGGAATTGTAGTCCATGGACATCTGGAGGGCTGCAGCTTGACTACCCCTGGAGACATACATTTATAGCAGGGGTAGTCAAACTGCAGCCCTCCAGATGTCCATGGACTACAATTCCCATGAGCCCCTGACAGCGTTTGCTGGCAGGGGCTCATGGGAATTGTAGTCCATGGACATCTGGAGGGCCGCAGTTTGACTACCCCTGATTTATAGACAGATATATGCATGAATGAAATCCGGTTTCTCCTTGCCCTGGCAGCTGTATCCCCACTCCGGAGTCACTCTGCCTGCGACCGCCTGTTTGAGTCATGCTCGCTCCCTGCAACTCAGCACTGCCCGCCTCCCCTGCAAGCCGCCTGACCCAGAGCGCGCCCCCCCCCCTGGACCGCCCTCAAATGAAGACGCCCACCCTCCTGCCGCCTGCAAGGCCTCCGAGGGGCTCCGACGGAACTACCTGCGAGGGGGAGGCCGGCGGCAGAGAGAGCGCGCGCGCTTCCAGCCACCGCCCCCTGGGCGTGCAAGGGGCGGCCCTTGGCCACCGACCACCGAGACGCTGGAGCTTGCAGGGGCTCATGGGAATTGAAGTCCATAGACATCTGGAGGGCCGCAGTTTGTCTACCCCCTACACTAGACCAGGGGTAATCAACCTGTGGTCCTCCAGAGGTCCATGGACTACAATTCCCATGAGCCCCTGCCAGCATTTGCAAACGCTGGTAAAACTGTTTGCATTTGCAAATGCTGGCAGGGGCTCATGGGAATTGTAGTCCATGGACCTCTGGAGGACCACAGGTTGACTACCCCTGCAAAAAAAAAAAAAACAGCAATGAAGGGTTTTTCTTACAAATCAACCAAGTAAATCTAGGCTGTAGGAAAAGCAATATGGTTTTTAATAAACTGCTGTGTCACAAAGTAAACAGCTTAGAAAACCCTTCGTAGTCAAAAGGATGGGGGGATCGATAACGTCTGCATTGTCTCAAAATAAAAAATACAACATATTCCTATGTTGTCTTTGCGGGGGGGGGGAGCTCAGGGAAATCTCATCACCTCAATAAATCTTTCGTACAATACTCCGAAAATCAAATTCCAGAACTGCTGGCAAAGTGCTCTTGAATCCAGTATTCCTTCTACAAACTAATTCAAATTAATTTTGACATTATTCCTCCACAAGCATAGTTAAGTGGAAGTACTGGCAGACTAACCCTGGCAAGGATTAAAATGTCTTGGAAGGGACAATGGGGTTGCTTCCCCCTGGTTAACGAAGGGTCATCTCTTTCAAAAATGACCAAGCAGGCGAAAAAGCCAGGCAAGCCAAAATAAACCCTTATTACTGTTAAAATGGGTGGAGACTCTGAGATGGAAGGGAATTCAGTGTGCAACCCTCTCCCAGAACTGTTCCATAGGGGAGAGAAATTCTATGGCCCATTTGTATTTTATCCCTCTTTCCAGAAACCACTTCCTTTCATGTTTTAGAATAATTTTTGCTAATTTTTGAGGAGCGCAGTGGATCCACCAAGCTTGCTATGGCTTTGGGCAAAACTGGGACCAGCTAGCCTCTAAGACAGGGGTAGTCAAACTGCGGCCCTCCAGATGTCCATGGACTACGATTCCCAGGAGCCCCTGCCAGCGAATGCTGGCAGGGGCTCCTGGGAATTGTAGTCCATGGACATCTGGAGGGCCGCAGTTTGACTACCCCTGCTCTAAGAAGTACTTTCTGGATGGAGAACAAAGTACTCAACACAAGCAAAATAAAAGCATCCCTTTCATTGCCTAGATCGGCCTAGGCAGAGTCTTCTCTGTTGCTTGAGTGACTTTTTCCCAGCCCTTATCGCTTGGCGTCCCTTGATTCACAGAGCTATCGGATTTCTGCAGATTTCAACCCAGGCCACTGAAAGGTGAGGGGTGTCCTCCTTTCTCAGCATGGTCAGATGAATTCCCCCTCCTCAAGCCAATGCCTTGGGCTCCCTGCTGGAACAAGTGAAGAGGTAGGAGACAGGCTTGCAAAAAGAGCCACCAGCTAAAAATAAGGTGAGGCCTGGAGCAGCTTCGAGGTGGCCTATCCCAACGGGAACAATTTCTCCATTCGACAATTAAAATGCACAATTCATCTCTACGCTCTAGAGCTGCTGGGGACCCCAGGCAAAATCCAGGAAGCTAATATTCACCCCAAGTCAGTTGCACCTACCTTTTCAGTGCAATGTGGCTTCTTAGATTTAAAAAAGATTAAAAAAAAGATTTTAAAAGATAAAAAAAGACGAGGGCCTTTTTTTCCCAATGGGTTGCAATTTGGGATGAAGTGACTTGCTCCTAGCTGGATAAAGTCCCACGATTCAAACGAAGCTGCTTTCGTGTGGCTTTAAACCCTTCCCTGCATGCTGAAGAGGCTTGTTGCTTTCAGTGGCTGGGCCAGTGGGTTTCAGAACTGGGCTGCGAGGGTTAATAAAACAGCTCCATAACGGCAGCCTTGCATCCTTGGAAGGTGACCCACCCTTCCCGATCACTCCCTGACACAGGCAGTCACCAACACACCTTGGGGGCTTTGAAAACCCCAGTTCATGCAGAATGGTGAGCTCCAAGAGAACAGGATGGTGAGCTCCAGGAGAACAGAGCAGAGCGTGGCATGAATGAAATCTGAGCCAAGGGAGGTTGTGCTCTGAATTCACTGCACAAGACTTACAGGACAGACGAGAGGATTCTCAGGAGGGAGGTACAGAAACCACTGGTTCATTCCAGCAGCGTGCTCTGGAGTTTTGAAGTGTTAAAAACAGCTGCATTTGCTGCCAGTAAAAAATGAGTCTGCCAGGATTCAGTACTCCCTTTTCGCCCAATCCTCGTTCTGCGGCATCTTTGGAATGTGACTTTTAGAATTGTACACACGGTGGTAACAATGGATCCTAACTCTACTGTTTCCAGTTTGCTCCGACATAGAAAGTGGTTTGTAGTTTGAATATATCAGTCCTGTATGCCAGGGATAGTCAACCTGTGGTCCTCCAGATGTCCATGGACTACAATTCCCATGAGTCCCTGCCAGCGAATGCTGGCAGGGGCTCATGGGAATTGTAGTCCATGGACATCTGGAGGACCACAGGTTGACTATCCCTGCTGTATGCAGTCTTGTTCTTTTATAACATATTTACAAGACTGTTCACTTTATGCATTTTAAAGATGCATTTATACACACACACACACAACCCAAAAAAGGGGAGGCTGAGATGGTAATTTCCTCTCCTAGATCCCATCAAAAGTGTGCTTTGGAGACAGATTTGAAGCATTCATTTTTAGATAGCTGATGGCAGTTATCCGGCAGCAGGGGTGGCCAAACTGGCTCTCCGGATGTCCATGGACTACAATTCCCATGAGCCCCTATGGACATCCAGAGCACCACAGTTTGGCCAGCCCTGGCCTATAGCAACACGGCAGGTTCTATTGATGGGTGTCATGATGATTTATCTTAACTCTCTATAAACAGGATCAAGCAGGGCTTAACACATGAGACAGAGCCAACTCCAGCACTGAGGGATCCCCACCCCCCAAGCTGCCTCAATATCCAGCTGTTTTGGCTAGCAAAGTGGAAACCACCATTATAGATTTGGATGCTTGGAACAACTGAAAGCCAGGAAGTCCTGGCCATGACTTGTGAAGGCCATCCCTCCACATAATTCTGCACCCTCTACCATGCCCTTTTGCCCCAGGCCCTGTACCTATTCTTGATTGCAAGCGATAAGGCTGGGCTACTGCATATATTGTAGGGATGGCCCAACTGTGGCTTTCCAGATGTCCATGGACTACAATCCCCAGGAGCCCCTGATATATTGGAAACCAAGCAATTCTCTGCCAACATTTGCTACCCCTGCATTATGGTGTAGGAGTCCTGACTTCCGATGCCCAGTCTCTTGGAAATTACCATGATGTCTTGTTTCTGGACTATTTCCCCCAAGGTTTATGCCAGGGGCAAATGCTGGCAGGGGCTCCTGGGAATTGTAGTCCATGGACATCTGGAGGGCCACAGTTTGACTACCCCTGGTTTACACAGAGGGGACACCATTTCCTCTGTGGAGGCTTATATTGTTTAAGCTATTGGTTAACTAGTAGAATGAGCCTCTTGTGGCGCAGAGTGGTAAGGCAGCTGTCTGAAAGCTTTGCCCATGAGGCTGGGAGTTCGATCCCAGCAGCCGGCTCAAGGTTGACTCAGCCTTCCATCCTTCCGAGGTCGGTAAAATGAGGACCCAGCTTGTTGGGGGGTAAGCGGTAATGACTGGGGAAGGCACTGGCAAACCACCCCGTATTGAGTCTGCCATGAAAACGCCAGAGGGCGTCACCCCAAGGGTCAGACATGACTCGGTGCTTGCACAGGGGATACCTTGACCTTTACCTTTACCTAACTAGTAGAAAAGTCTTAGTTGGGAGGAGAGGCTAAAAACAGGAATGCAACTGCAGGGTGAACACGCACATGAGATTACGTACAGCCCATGACCTCAAGACCATGGAGCCGTTCCTTAAAAGAGGCACAGTAAAGCAGGGATGCAAAGAGAAGGAGCCACCGGGATGCAGCCAGAGCCAAAGAAGTCAGGGGGGCATTTCACAAGCAGCAGAAGAAGAGCCGTTCTGTACTTTGCAGCAGGAGCAGATGCCTGTGCATCCACGCTTAGAGAACAGGGGCGAACCTCTTTAACAAACTAGCTGTGAACAGTCCGTCTGAACCATTTATCAAGCTGCCTTTTTATTTTTTTTACAAGTTTAGAAAAAGAAGCCCAGGATTTTCCCTCCTGTATGTTTTCGCCTTGCTTCCTCGTGGTCCATGATGCCAGCGGAAGTGGTCAGCACAATGTACCTATGGGCGACAGTGGAGAAATGTTATTTAATTTAGATTTTTATACCCCCCTTCCCTACGGCTCTGGCCGGTTACACTTACAAGGGTCCAGGGCAAGAGTTCTCCCCCACGTAACAGATCCAGAACAAGCCAATTAACTTGCTTCTTGAACAATATATAGGACAATTACCTGCCCCCACCCTTAATGCCCCTTTTGAGTTCTGCATCACAAACTATCCGAAAAGTAGACTATGCATTGATATTTATTGCTGTAAAATGGCATGCCCCTCTCTCAAGGACCGTAACTACTTCTCTCTCACTCTGAATTATTCTACCTGCTCATCTGTTTTCATCTTGCACTAGATGCCGTGTTCACCCAACTGCCTGTCCAACAACAAGAACTGAGGGGGGGGGGCTCTCAGCTATACGGAGTGGGCTCTTGAAAAGCATTACAAAGAGCAGCGGATTTCAAACAAGATCCAATCTGATCTACCAGCCAATCTCTCCTCTCACCACTTTTCTATGGTGAATATAAATGGACATGGACATGCACACCATGTGGAATGACTCACAAAAGCTTATGTGGGAATGAATTCTGTTCGTTTCTGAAGTCTCCTGTTTTATTTGGCTGCTATAGATCTACAGTTTGGTGTCGTGGGTAGGAGGGCGGACTTCTAATCTGGCGAGTTGGATTAGATTCCACACTCCCCCACATGCAGCAGCTGGGTGACCTTGGGCTCAACACAGCACTGATAAAACTGCTCTGACCAAGCAGTGATATCAGGGCTCTCTCAGCCTCACCCACCTCACAGGGTGTCTGTTGTGGGGAGAGGAAAGGGAAGGCGACTGGAAGCCTAAGACTCCTTTGGGTAGAGAAAAGTGGCATATAAGAACCAGCTTTTCTTCTTCTACAAATATGACTCCCTCCCCCATTAAAGGGCTCCTTGCTTCAGAGTACCCTCGACCGCCTTTTAAAAAGGAGGACTCTAGGGCTTGTGGGGAGACAGTGGGGGAAAAGAGGAGCCAGGCAACGCTTTCAGCAGCAGTCCTCATTACCAAAGTTGAACCACCCCCGTTCCTAGCGCAACTCACACTTACCCAAACTGGCGTGAAGGAAGCAGGTTGTTCTGCCACTTTTCCAAATCCTTCAGCTGGACATCAAATCTTGGACTGATCACACCACACTGTCAAAGAAGGCAGAAGGGCATTTTTACCTTTTTTTAAAAACAACGACAGCAACAGTCTCAAATGCACAGGCATCATCCTCAGTGACTAATAAAAGACTGCAATTCAGGTGGCCAAGAGGAGCAGGACGTGTCTTCTTGTAAATTCAATTCTTCCCTAAAAGCTAATCGTATCAGGAGAAGGCATGTGAACCACTACAATGGTTTCTGTGCCCTCCAGCGTCTCACCACCGTAAGGCAGCCCACTGGTAGCAGTGTGTGACCTTGCTTTCGCTATGGACTGCCCACTCCGCATGGGTGTTACTCCTTGCTACCAGTTGGTGTTACCTCTACCAGCGTAGGATTAGCTTGCTGGCATCTTATTTCTGCCAAGGGGATTGCTGGCTATTGCTGATTATTCCTACCTAGGGTATTTGGGCTGATGAGGATGGATTCCCATGTCAGTTCTCATTTATTTATTTGATTTAGATACCGCCCTCCCGGGAAGCTGGCTCAGTGAACGATAACAATAATATTAATTGACAGTCCTACCCGGGCACAGGAAGTCTTCTTTGCTGCACAGGTACACGAGTCAGAGCATCTGAAGGGCCGGGGACAGGAATGAGGGCTGTTTCCATGCCCCAAGGGGAAAAAACCCCTACAATAGCCTTTCAGTCACACTGCTTTCTGCTATGAGTAGTGAATTTGTAGTAAGTCAAGGGGGCCAGGTTAAAGAGGCACTCAGGTTTAACTCGTGCCTCTTTCCAAAGCTGTCCCAAAATTCCCATTTACCGGAGAAAAAGAAAAGAACGCAACAAGAAATACCCAGATTCATGTGCACCTGCAACCGTGTCTGTCGGCCCTTCCACACTTTTTTATTTCTGCTTACACTCAGGGCAGTCTTCGACCCATTAAGAGTCCCCTAAAGCCACAAGAATTTCACCCAAGCAAGAGGAAAACTAAAGGCATGCACACCGCCTAAGCCATCACTTTTGTTTCAAGTTTGGCAGCTAAGTCAGAAGTCAGATCCTACCTTGTTGAGTCTACCTGTGAGGTTCACAACAATTTTCCCTGCTCTGTGATCATCAATGATCTCAAATTCACCTATGTAACCTGGAAAGGAATGGAGCAACACTCAGTATAGTCACGCCATGCCACTGTGGAAAATCTAAGCAAACCTGTCACAACCCCTGATTGTCCTTTCACAGCTGGAGGGCTGAGATTCCCTTCACTACTCCACACTCTATTTTCTACTAGAAAATTGGCCTTCAGCTTTAGGAGTGTGAAGAATAGTGGATTTTTCTCCCCACCCCCTTTATCCATGAAGAGAGCCCAGCCCATTACCCATCAAGGCCTCTTTTCCCTGGAGCTGTGGTGGACTTGCCAAAGGAAGGAAATACATAGGAAAATGCAGATTAAAATTTAAATTCCCCACTGGTGCCAAGAATATGCTGTTAGGAATATTGCCTAAATTTGTCAAAAGTGCCAGAAGAGATGTTTGAATATATGGTGACAGCAGCTAGAATCATCTACACAGCAAAATGGAAATCGGGCCTCTGTCCAAGCTTAGAAGAGTGGGAAAATAAACTTGACAACAATGCAGTAATGGAGAAATTAGCAACCTATCTGAGAAACAGATCAATTTCAAAAGCTAAGGACAGATGGGCCGTTATGTAAGCAGGAGACAAACTTAGAATGCGAAACAGTTCAAAAACTAAATACATGTATTGTAATGTGTAAAATTACAATGCAGAAAAAGGACAAGTTTTGAATATAAAGGTATATGGAAGTGAATTCTGAACCAAAATATTCTTTATTTTTCATTGCAACATGTAGAACAGACTTTCTTTGAAACTTGGGTATATTAAAAGCTATGGATGGTATGCGGAATTGATGAAATATGTAGCACTAGATTTTAAGCCCGTTGTACGTTTAGAATCACAGAATCATAGAGTTGGAAGGGGCCATACAGGCCATCTAGTCATAGAATCATAGAATCATAGAGTTGGAAGGGGCCTTACAGGCCATCTAGTCATAGAATCATAGAATCATAGAGTTGGAAGGGGCCTTACAGGCCATCAAGTCATAGAATCATAGAGTTGGAAGGGGCCTTACAGGCCATCTAGTCATAGAATCATAGAATCATAGAGTTGGAAGGGGCCTTACAGGCCATCAAGTCATAGAATCATAGAATTGGAAGGGGCCATACAGGCCATCTAGTCATAGAATCACAGAATCATAGAGTTGGAAGGGGCCATACAGGCAATCTAGTCATAGAATCATGGAAGGGGCCATACAGGCCATCTAGTCATAGAATCATAGAATCATAGAGTTGGAAGGGGCCTTACAGGCCATCTAGTCATAGAATCACAGAATCATAGAGTTGGAAGGGGCCATACAGGCCATCTAGTCATAGAATCATAAGAGTTGGAAGGGGCCTTACAGGCCATCTAGTCATAGAATCATAGAATCATAGAGTTGGAAGGGGCCATACAGGCCATCTAGTCCAACCCCCTGCTCAACCCAGGATCAGCTCAAAGCATCCTAAAGTATACAACAGACTGTTTAAATACAACAGGTGCTAAGAAGGCTGGATGAGAGACCACAGAAATGGCTTAGTTTCTAAGGATAGCTGACCTGATCTGAAGAAGAGCTAGATTCGAGTCCTCACAGACCACCAGGACTTTCAGGGTATACACCCGCAAAATCTTGTTGAGATACAACTGGACTCACATCTAGACATTTCTTGGGAACTTCAATTAATGCTGTATTTAAAAATCTCTACTCAGCACAGAAAGGTTTATAAACATGCCCATGTTCTTGGGAGCAGCTCGCCTGGAATTGGACTGGGGAACTGTTTGCCCCGTTCTCATGCCTGGAAATTGAAATCTGCCCATGGAACTCTTCTGACCATGTCTGATTAATGAACCTTACGTGGACACCTCAGAGCCACTATGATGTCCCAAATAGTTTAAGAAAATTATGTTCATAACCACAGTACCAAAACTGAGCTTTCTGGCAAGATGTGCCTCAACCGTCTCAGTTCCCACCACTTTTCACAGTCAGAGTAGTTCAGCCGTGGAATAGGCTGCCTAAGGAGGTGGTGAGCTCCCCCTCACTGGCAGTCTTCAAGCAAAGGTTGGAGACACACTTTTCTTGGATGCTTTAGGATGCTCTGGGCTGATCCTGCGTTGAGCAGGGGGTTGGACTAGATGGCCTGTGTGGCCCCTTCCAACTCTATGATTCTAGGATTCTATGATCCTGCGTAGAGCAGGGGGTTGGACTAGATGGCCTGTGTGGCCCCTTCCAACTCTATGATTCTAGGATTCTATGATCCTGCGTTGAGCAGGGGGTTGGACTAGATGGCCTGTGTGGCCCCTTCCAACTCTATGATTCTATGATTCTATGATCCTGCGTTGAGCAGGGGGTTGGACTAGATGGCCTGTGTGGCCCCTTCCAACTCTATGATTCTATGATCCTGCGTTGAGCAGGGGGTTGGACTAGATGGCCTGTGTGGCCCCTTCCAACTCTATGATTCTATGGTTCTATGATCCTGCGTTGAGCAGGGGGTTGGACTAGATGGCCTGTGTGGCCCCTTCCAACTCTATGATTCTATGATTCTATGATCCTGCGTTGAGCAGGGGGTTGGACTAGATGGCCTGTGTGGCCCCTTCCAACTCTATGATTCTATGATCCTGCGTTGAGCAGGGGGTTGGACTAGATGGCCTGTGTGGCCCCTTCCAACTCTATGATTCTATGATTCTATGATCCTGCGTTGAGCAGGGGGTTGGACTAGATGGCCTGTGTGGCCCCTTCCAACTCTATGATTCTATGATCCTGCGTTGAGCAGGGGGTTGGACTAGATGGCCTGTGTGGCCCCTTCCAACTCTATGATTCTAGGATTCTATGATCCTGCGTTGAGCAGGGGGTTGTACTAGATGGCCTGTATGGCCCCTTCCAACTCTATGATTCTAGGATTCTATGATCCTGCGTTGAGCAGGGGGTTGTACTAGATGGCCTGTATGGCCCCTTCCAACTCTATGATTCTATGATTCACACGGCACAAGGGCATTGAAAACATGGATGTGCCAAGGAGGACCCAGTTCCTACACTTGGCCAAGCACACAAGTCTCTACTCAACTTTTTGTTAGCTTTAAGGGAGACTAAATGACACCACGCACGCAGAAGCCTATCATGAGACACTGGACATCAGGCATGTTTATAACGAAAGAAAATCAGGCAGAAGCTAGAAGGCCTGACCTGGATGGTGCACGCTAGCCCGATCTGATCAGATCTTTTCCACCCACCAGCAGCTGGAAATGTTTCCAGTCTCATAGATATGTACAAAACAACAACTGTACTGGTTTGAAATCTCATACACGCCAATCAAAATTGCAGGGAGTTGTGCTGGTCCATCCATCCAAGGCCGCTGCAGTACCAATTCAGACCCAATTTAAAAGTTAAAAAAAAGATTCAGCAAGTTTTCAAATCCCCCAGAACTGCTAAGGATTCTGGCCTAAACTAAGGTAGTGTCCTACCTCCTCAAACGGAGCCACGACTACTGAACACTGACCAACTCCAGGTAGGGTTGGGCACTTCAGCCGTTTCAGTAGCTGTTGCAGCCCGAAGCAGCCAACCCTAGCTCCTGGCTTTGTCCTTTCAATGTTTGTTTCTTCCGCCCAAAATGCCCAAGGTCACAGTCTGATAACTGTATCCATCTGTGCACACATGAAGAGGCCTCTAACAGGGCCTGAAATCTGTGCCTCCTCCCGCCCCCCCTTTACCTCCCAGCCTGATGAAGAGTCCTGGAGAACCTGAAAGCCTGCACGCTGGTTTGGGTTCTTTGGAATAGCCTTAGTCAAAGGTATGGTTATTTGTTTTAAACCAGGAACATCGAATGCCCCAACAGCCAAGGCAGTGATTATGCCTCCCTCTCCCAAACCCTTCCCATTTCGGCGCCACGCACACGGCACGTGGTTCTGGACTTACCGTGCTTCATCATCACGGTTAAGAACCGGACAATCACTTTAGAGCACGGCCTGATGAGAACTTGACGCTTCCCTCGTTTCTCTGCATTGTTGATGCTTTTAAGGGCGTCTGCTAGAACATTCATGCGCACCATGGTGCCTGCAAAGAGAAAACGCACACACCGTTCAAGGCCAAGTCCACATTGATCCCTAAAGCTGCCAACATGTCCATTAGAAACACTTAAGACCAAAGGGATGGGACCATGGCTCACTGGAAGAGCACTGGCTTGGCAGAGAGGATCCCAGGTTCAATCCCTGACATCTCCAGTGAAAGGGATCGGGCAACAGGAGATGTGAAAGACCTCAGTCAGAGAGCTGTTGCCAGTCAAAGGAGACAGGCTGACCCATGGTCTGATTCGGTATAAGGCAGCTTTCAGGTATTCAGGAGTGTCCTGGGAGACGACCTCCCCCATGAAGATTTAGGGGTCCGTCCCAGACTAATCCATATCTAAATCCAAGTGATGCTGCAGAGCATCAAGAGCAACTGAGGCACTCCAGAGACCTCCATGGAAGACAGAAATAGAGGAGACCACAACATATCACACAATTATTTGGGTGGAAGGAACTAGAGCCTCTCTCAGCTGCCTGGGGTCCCCCCCCCACGTTAAATTTAAGCACTATGAGCAAAGTACATACAATATTGTCTTTACATGTCAATATAAATAATTTCTACGTAAGACTTTGACTGTGCTTAAACAGAATGTTTACACTGCAGTTGATTTCCCCCAAAAAACTCAAGTATTTCACTTTTAAGTATTTGTTCCTAGCTGGACATAACAATGTGGTCATGCTTTAAATTTGGGGTATTAAATATAACTAAAACACATCCATTAAACCAAACCAGGTTCTATTTGGGGTATTAAAAACACTTCCAAAATGTTTTACAGATCCTCTTCTTCCCAAGAACACACACCACTAGGGACTTTTAAAACCAGATACTTTTAAAAACCAGATTGTGCACCGCAAGTTTAATATACCACCGGGAACAGGCTTCCTCGGGAGGTGGTGGGTTCTCCCTCCTTTGGAAGCTTTTAAGCAGAGGCTAGATAGTCACCTGACAGAAATGCTGATTTTATGAACTTTGACAGATTGGGAGTGGGTGGGCAGGAAGGGATGTGCCAGGGTTTGTCTCCTGTGGCCTTTCCTTGCATACCCACGGAATTGCTAATCGCCACTGTGGGATGGTGGGTGAATTTCTGCCAGGCTGGACTCTGCAGATTTTTGGTGGGGGAATCACTGAGGCATGAAATTTGGGTCACTGTAGGTGGGCAGGTAGTGGTGAGTTCCTGCATTGTGCAGGGGGTTGGGCAAAATGACCCTGGAGGTCCCTTCCAACTGCCCCCAGAATTACATCTGAGCATACAGGAGCAGTCTAATTCTGAGCTGGAGCTGTCTCCCGTGACTGGCAGCATAACTTCTCTGGCACAGGAAAGGTTTTCCCGCAGAAAGCACAAAACCAAGTGGATTAAAGGGTTTGAGACAACGAAGGGGTTTATGACAGATGCCTATAACATTATGCATACAACGCAGGAACTAAAAACAGGGATTATTTTCTCTCTCACTCCCATAATACTCAGGGGCACCCGATAACGGTGGGAAACAGGTTCAGCACGAACCAAAGGAGCTACTTCTTTACTCACAAATATTTAAACTATGTATTGCACAGGTCAAAAGGCTTTGGAGGGAGTTAGGCGAATTCATGGAGATCTGTGGTGACAGAAGGAGCTTCCATCTACAGAGGCAGCAAACCTCTGGATACAAGCACAAGGGCCCTCTAAAAACTACTTGTTTGGCCCCCCAGGGCAACCGAATGTTGGGCTAGATGGAGCACTGGGCAGACCCAGCAGGGTCACAATTAAAATACAGAGGACACTTGGCCTTTCTGAGGGATTATTTAGAATCCAGGTTAGCATATGTGGTGAGGTTAAGAAACCAATGTCCCTGTTGAGTCCAGAACCTCAATAATCCCTCAGAATGGCCAAATGTCCTCTGCATTGTAATTTATCTCTTAATTGGAATAATTGACTTGAACAAGTAGATTGTATGTAACTATGACTAGTATAGTGCAGTGTAATTTGGAATCCTATGTATGTGCTTTTTTCTAGTCTGAGAACAGAAACAGCCAAATGCTCTACTTCAAAGAAGTCGATGCCCTAAAATGTTTCCAAGCTGAGAGGGGACAGAAGGGCGAGGTCTCAACTAACTGCTGTCAGCAAGTGACTATCTAGTCCCCCATTATTCTCTGAATAAAGACGTACTTATTGAACCCAATAAGTGCAATTCAACCTCAAATGAACACAAATAAACCCAGATTGCTGTTTTCCCCATTTACCTCTGGAATCTGTTAACCGTTTTCCTTATGCTGTATGTTAATTTGCCCTCACACTTTGCCTGTAAGTCTGAACTTCCATTCCGTGACATTGTATCTGAGGGGGCGTGCATGCACACGAAAGCTCATGCCTTCAATAAAAATGTGCTTGTCTTAAAGGTGTCACTGGGCTCTAAATTTGTTAAAATGTTACTTGACTTTTGACCATACCCTCTTGGAACCCAGGTTCTTAGAAGAGTTGAAGATTGCTTTAGGATGCTTTGGGCTGATCCTGCGTTGAGCAGGGGGTTGGACTAGATGGCCTGTATGGCCCCTTCCAACTCTATGATTCTATCCCTCCTTTAAGGGGGTCCTGCCGTTGAATTTGGGAGCTTCAGCCTGCATGGAACAGTCCCTGAATCATCTCTTTCACCGCCCTTGCCTTAAGGGGAAAACTGGACGGGGTCTTTTGATTTGCTCATGCTAAACATTTCTGGATGCTCTCATGCTGTGCAACTTGTAGAAAAGCAGAGATGTTGGTGGATGACATAACAGGCTCAAGTCAATGCCGAAAACAGTAGCTAATCTTTGTTGCAATACAATGAACAGTCTACATCAGGGGTAGCCCAACTGCAGCCCTCCAGATTGTCCATGGAATACAAATCCCATGAGCCCCTGCCAGCGAATGGGAATTGTAGTCCATGAGCCATCTGGAGGGCTGCAGTTTGACTACCCCTGGCCTACATTCTTAGGCATGGACGGCCACTGTGGGTTTGAGCCACGAAACAGAATCTCTTCCTCCAATTTACAAAACCTTTCTCTTGCTGCAACTCAAAACAGGTTTGCGAGCCTTGTTTTGTTTGTCAATGGCTTTTGTACAACTTTTGTAAGTGCTGCAGCACAACAAGCAGTCACAGGGATCCCAGGCAGCTTCAGGCAGAGGTTCGTCAAGACACGCAACAAGACTGCCTGAAGCCACCCTTTGGGGACAGTGTAGCCCACCGCAGACCCAAGCCCTTGTGTCACACGGTCATTTGGAGTTCACAAGGGGTGTGGAAGTAAATCAAACCAAGCACTCCTGGCAGGGAACTGCAGCAAATCGACATTATTTGTTCAAGCAAACAGAGCTGGGCTACAATGCATGGTCAAACTAACAATCACAAGTTTATTTTTAAAGGTTTAGGTAGACACTAACTTTCCAACGGGGTTTCAAAGCAATGTACCACACTGTTCCCCCTGCCTCCTCGCAACAGATCTCGGGAGCTGGAGCCCAGACATGCAATTCACACCCCACATTTTCTCCCCACCCTAGCAGCATCCCAAAGCTGCTGCCTCCTCCCACCCTCCCTCCTGAACCCCCAAAGCCCAGCTCTCTTCCAAACATCTTGAGCAGATGTCACCACTGGCAACCGGGGCCCTGCATTGACTCGGAAGCCAATCCCACGCGCTCAACGAGAGAACAGACTCTCTCTGCCATACCCGAAAGTAAACACAGGAAGTGTTGGGGGCTCAGCAACACAGCATCTCCTTTCCACACAGCGCACTCCTGGGCATTTCTGTTTTAAAGACTCAAGTACCTGTGGATGCAACGGGCCAGAGAGCTCAGGGCAAACCAGACTGATCTCCAAGACCAAGCGTCTGACACGACCCTTCCGCATCATTGAGCCAAGGTGCGCAGAAGGGGAGCCAGGACACGCTCTGGTCCTGCCCGATGGGACCACACAATCTCCTGGGGACCGCCTATGTGCAGAGGTATGGTGTGCATGCACACACCCTCCCCGTGATCATTAATGCTTAGGAAGCTGCACCTCAATCACTGGAGAGGCACCTAAGTGCAAGCACCACCTTTTTGCAAGCAGGCAACTACACATCCACACCTGCCCGGTTCTGGACACACACAGATGCGTGCATCAGGTTGGCCTGAAGTGGCAGAACCAAGTTTTGAGTCCAGTGGTACCTTGAAGACCGAAGCTTTCTCCCAGGAATAAGTCCCCCTGTGCAGGCGCACTGTTTTCAGATTCTCCAGAACCGCCCTGCACTCAAGACTCTGACGCGAGGCCCAGCTTGTTCTCTTGACTCCGCAGTAAACACAGCAAAGGAGGGAACGCTCGGCACATAGGTGCTCTCAAAAGGGAAGAGGCAGCCGTCGCACAGGCCCGAGGGCTGCAACACTAGCCATGCACCCAGCCTCTGGAGCAGAAGGGGGCAATCTCTGGCCCTCCAGATGCCCATGGACTACAATTGCCATGAGCCCCTGCCAGGGCAATCTCTGGCCCTCCAGATGCCCATGGAGTACAATTGCCATGAGCCCCTGCCAGGGCAATCTCTGGCCCTCCAGATGCCCATGGACTACAATTGCCATGAGCCCCTGCCAGGGCAAACTGTGGCATTGCCATGAGCCCCTGCCAGAGCAAACTGTGGCCCTCCAGATGTCCATGGAGTACAATTGCCACGAGCCCCTGCCAGGGCAATCTCTGGCCCTCCAGATGCCCATGGACTATAACTGCCATGAGCCCCTGCCAGGGCAAACTGTGGCCCACCCCTGCCCTAAAATAAACATACGAGGAACACACTTTGCACATGCCCCGGGACGTGCAGCTCGGCTTGTGGCTTTGCCCCTGGGGAAGCGTGAAGGCAGAAGAAGGGGGCACTCCGCACTGGCCCAGGAAGCACAGCTCGGGAGGGGACGGCGGAGACCCCAGCCCTTTGCACATGCCCAGGAGCCACCCGCGCCAGCCGTCCCAGGGGCCTGGAGCGCCTCTACCTGGCCCACCCGCTCCGCCCCCCGGGGCTTCTTCCCGGGCCCGCCGCCGAGGCCAGGCCGGGCGCAGCGGCCCCAAACCGGCCTCGCCGGCCCAGCGGAGCCCGGCCTCCCGAACGCCCGCGGAACCGCCGGCCCGGGAGGCGGGATGGGCCCGATGCGCGGCGGATGCTGGCCGGGACCCGTCGCGGCGCACTACTCACCCGCGCGGCAAGATGGCGGAAAAAGGAAAGAGGCCGCCCGCGCGCGAGGGATTATGGGAAGCGCGGGCCTCTCCGGCGGAAAAGCGGCGCGCGCTTCCGGCAGGGCCGTTCTCGTCGGCTCCCACCATAGAGAGCGGGAGGGCCGAGGCGGCGGCGGAAGTTCCGGTCCAGGAGCAACAGGGTTTCTTCCGCGGAAGTGGATGACGTGTGCTTACGTTCCGCTGAAACAGATTTCCCCTATTGGTAGGGGGAAGACCCAGCTGGGAAGGGGGGGCTGTAAAAATAAAATTATTAATAACTACAATTATTAATAACTACAATTATTTTATAACTAAAGATGCATAAATATTTATTGATTCATTAACCCAGGGGTAGTCAAACTGCGGCCCTCCAGATGTCCATGGACTACAATTCCCAGGAGCCCCTGCCAGCGAATGCTGGCAGGGGCTTCTGGGAATTGTAGTCCATGGACATCTGGAGGGCCGCAGTTTGACTACCCCTGCATTAACCGCTTCCCATTGGTCCTCCCCCCTGAGGCTGCCTCCTATGGCACCCACTACAGTTCTGGCCAATCCACTGGGCTATCAGACAGACAGACATGTTTTTATTTCGGTTGTAGAGCAGCACAGTCAAAATGAGCAATTTCGCCGTTGGAAAAAAATAATATAGGCAAAACATGGATTTAACTCATAAAATAACAAGATGTAAAACAGCTTAGACCATAAATCTGCTAAATTATAAATTAAAACTGGTTGGAAATACAGGGAATTGTTCTAACCACAGCTCTCTGGGCTCTCAGTATGCGTTAATTTGATGTTTTCCATATTTTTCTGTTGTTCTATGTGGCTTGTTATATTATTGTTAAACTAATTTATCATTTGTTTTATGTGAACCGCCGTGAGCCTTCAGGGAGGGCAGTATATAAATGTAATAAATAAACAGTGAATGCCATTCACCGATCTTCACAACTGCCTTAATCTAATCTCAGCTAGTCCAGTTACTCCTGAAACTCTAGCTAGCCCTTCCTGGTAATTCACACAAACACAGACCTATATATAATGCAGCCTTTCTCAACTTTTTACCATTGAGGAATCCCTGAAACATTCTTCAGGTCTCGAGAAATCCCCAAAAGTGCCATGATTGTGCAGAATATGGTTGGGAAGCATAGTTGTGTACACGTCCACCTGGAGCCCCTCTCCTTCCCACCCCCTCCAGGTCTATATGCTGCCATTGAGGGGTGGTCAATATACATGACTACAGGATTTCACAAAACCCTGGTTGAGAAAGTCTGATATAATGGTTGAGGGAATTGTGTTCCACAGTATCTGAAAAAGTGTATATACATACAAAAGCTTATACCTTGAATAACTTTGTTGGTATTGAAGGTGCTCCTAAATTCAAAATTTGTTCTGCTGCTTCAGACCAACACAGCTACCAACCTGAATCTATTTCCATAAGAAGAGCTGTTCCTCTTGAAACAGGGAGCACATATACACTGTGATTATGGGTTGGCTTGTTTTCTCTCTTGTGGCCTTAAACAAAGGTCTGCAGAGCAGACAAGGCTCTTGTGGAGGATCTGGTATTCAGTAACAAATCTAGGAAAGGATACTTTCTTGACACATTGCGTACTATGTATTTACAGGAGGAAACCTGCAAGGATTTGATGCGATGCCTCTGAATTTCCCTTCACGACCGCCACATCACACTGCTTACAGTCCACAAATTCCCCAAGATCTCATCCACACATCTATGTTTCTCCTTTTTGTGACTTAGATGAAGAACTCTGCACTTCACCTTATTGAACGGCATCTTGTTCTCATTTGTTCTCACCTTTCCAGCACGTTTGGATCTTGTTCAACCCTCTCTTCTGCGGTCTTCACTGCTCCTCCCAATTTGGTATCATCTGCAAATGTAGTGTGGAGTCCCTCCACCCCCTCATCCAGATTGATAAAATGTTGAAACGCACTGGGTGCAGTACCAAGCCCTGTGGTAACTCACTGCTACCTGATTAAATGCCTTTGACTTGTGTCGTTTTCTAGCCCTATCCACGTAACCATCCAAAACCCCAGTCGAGATCCCTCCAGTTTACCCATGAGAACATCATGAGGAACCTTGTCAAAAGTCTTACTGAAATTCAGTGAAAAGACTTGTTTGGAGGGGGGGGGAGATAACAATTCCTCTCCCCCACTATTTCCACATTCTCTTCCCCCAAAGCCTCTCCCCCAACTCTTCAGCTTTTCTTCTTCTGACAACTTCTACCAGGGAAAATTATGGCCCAGTTCCACAGAACAAGCTGAAAGACAAAGTCCAATTGCACAATGAGGGAGAGATCACCTCGTTACACCATTTGTCTTTATCTAGTTTTTATCTCACCCACCACACAAGTATTCATTTTTATTTCACTTACACTCCACCTTTCTCCACAAAGGAAATCCAAAGCAGCTTACATAATTCTGCTGCTCACAGGCTTAGGCAATGAAGTTTTATTCTGTAATACTAGTTTATATGTGGCAATAACTGGTATTATTTTCTATTCAGTTTTATTGCAGCTAGAACTTTTCCTTCCGGTATGCCAATAAAGGTACTGTATTGCGTGTGCGACTTGCCCAAAGTCACCCAGTGAACTTGAACCTAGGTCTCCCAGTTCCTAAACTGAAACTCACCGTAGATTCAAGCAGGTAGCCAGGTTGGTCTGAAGTAGCACAACAAAATGCGCTCGAAAGCTCATGCCTTGAATAAATCTTTGTTGGTCTTAAAGGTGCCATTGGATTTTGTTGTGAAACTAACCAGTACACCACACTGGCTGTCATGGTGAGGTTGCTGAACAGAGGCAAGCAAGCGGCCTGAGCTGAGTAATGCAAGTTGCTTGGCAGCAAGTTTTCAAGATTTTTCTACAAAATTTGCACTTGTTTTATAGAGAAATTCTGTCTTTTCAGGCCTCAGTCTTTGGATTTACGTGTCTACAGATGGGGTCATGTCAAAAATTAAATATATTGATACACAACTTTTAATGTTGCATAGATGTTTTCCATTCTAATAATTAGAGGCAGCCTACCTATCCCTTAAGAGCCTCTTGTGGCGCAGAGTGGTAAGGCAGCTGTCTGAAAGCTTTGCCCGTAAGGCTGGGAGTTCAATCCCAGCAGCCGGCTCAAGGTTGACTCAGCCTTCCATCCTTCCGAGGTCGGTAAAATGAGTACCCAGCTTGCTGGGGGGTAAACGGTAATGACTGGGGAAGGCACTGGCAAACCACCCCGTATTGAGTCTGCCATGAAAACGCTAGAGGGCGTCACCCCAAGGGTCAGACATGACTCGGTGCTTGCACAGGGGATACCTTTACCTTTACCTTTACCTATCCCTGGCCCCAGAGAGGATTGTCCTGCCTGGTGGAATGCTCAGCCTTGCAGGACTTTAACCAGTTCCACAGGGCCTTATTTTAAGACAGAGGCCTTTCCCATGAGGCCTATGGCTGAAGCTGGAAATATGACACCCATAACATCTAACTAGCTAGCCTTCCCAGTGAAATACCCACAAACATTGAGGGGCAGGGACAAAACATCAAAAAAATCAGCTATCAAAGAATGGAACCAACTTCAGCATGCAAGTTCAGAAGCTGGAAAATGTCTTTACTGTTTCTGGATGCTATTTTAATGTATTTGATTGATCTGATGTTACCTGCCCTAAGGCTAACAGGAAAGGCAGGTTATATTTATTTAGATTTATTACTCATTCGCACAAACAACGTAAGAAAACATACTTAGGCCAGTTCCGGTAGCTTTAGTAGTCTCTACTGCAGAACATACAAAAAGAAGTCATGGGAGACAGACTGACAGCCATCACAAGGTACAGACCTTGTGCAAGCTTTTAAGGGTTTGAGCAGGCCAATTCCCTCCCTCCTCCCTTTTACTTTCATCATATTCTGCTGGCAGGGACATATTCAGATTGGAACTTGGAGGGGGAAAGCTTTATATTAAAGTTCAATTGTTCTCCAATTCTCATGAGCACGATGTCCAAGAAACTTTGTGGGTGGGTTGATTTTGCCGAGTCCGTATTTTCAGTGTTCCCAAGCACAAAAACTCAAGACCCCCCCCCCCCCACCACACACACACCAGTGGGGTCTGAAGTAGTTGGTGAGAGCTCGGGACTTATTCTAATAGGCAAAGTACACCATAAAGACCATGAAGAGCACACCTGGCAAGCCTAAAGTGACCAGATTGTCCCACTTTTGGAGGAACATCTGGGGGTACCTGGCAAATTGTAAAAAGGTAAAGGTAAAGGTATCCCCTGTGCAAGCACCGGGTCATGTCTGACCCTTGGGGTGACGCCCTCCAGCGTTTTCATGGCAGACTCAATACGGGGTGGTTTGCCAGTGCCTTCCCCAGTCATGACCGTTTACCCCCCAGCAAGCTGGGTACTCATTTTACCGACCTCGGAAGGATGGAAGGCTGAGTCAACCTTGAGCCGGCTGCTGGGATTGAACTCCCAGCCTCATAGGCAAAGCTTTCAGACAGCTGCCTTACCACTCTGCGCCACAAGAGGCTCTTGGCAAATTGTACTTATGTTGAAATTAAAATATATATATTACAATACTATTTTTGCATTCTATGCGTTCTATGAAACATTTTGTTGCTCTATATAGACCAAATTTTTAATCAAGATTCCCCCCTCCCTCCCGGTCAATGGTGTGCCGCTTTACCAATGTGAAAATCTGGTCACCTTAGGCAAGCTTCTTATTTTGGCAAGGTCCCCTCTGTAGACTGATGACATGGACATTTGATAAAATAGTGCTTGAGGCATTTTTTTCATATTAACATTTTTATTCAGATTTAGCTTCCTAGCTAAACATTTACCATCCACATGACGTATCAACGCAATCAGAAGAAAGCAGCAACATCGAGAAAAACAGCAATTACACATACTTATCCTCACCCGAGCTTCTCTTTACTCTTCCACCCTACCAGCTCTTCCAGAAAGGACATCCTTTTGCTTTCATTCCTCCCCCGATTACATTAAATCTGCCACTGCCGTGTGCCCAAGTTTGCAATATGGGCCTAAACAGCCTTTTTAAAACAACAGATATGCAAAATAAGAGCAAAGGGGGCAGGAGGAGAGACAAAGGGAGAGATGCGACGGTTTTTCCAAGAAGCGGTATCTTCCAATAAATAATTCAGATGTCACCACAGTTCCAAAAATGGTTGAGATCTCTCAAAGCTTATATTTTTGCACTACAAGCTTCTGTCGCCAGTGTCCGTAACTGTAGTTGGTCCTTACTGGCGACTGTGACAGAAGAGCCGTTCACTTAGGAACTATAACTGTTCTCCTCCAAGCTCCTCCCTTCCTGGGTTCTATCTAAAGCTAAAACTGAAGAAACAGTAAGGAGAGATGGTAATTTCATGAAGAGGTTAATACTCAGTGCACTGATAACCCAAGAAGCATCCTGGGAACATCAGTCCCCAAAGGAAAAAATTATTGAGAACGCCCAGCTGTGCCTCAGGGCTACTCCCTATACTGCAGCAGCACTGAGCAGCTGTCTCTGGGGTGTGGCTGCTGCATCATCAGACATCGAGCATTTCAAAAAGCTGGACCGACTCTGAATCCCATATCTATTAAGTCAATCTACAAGGCATAAGGGCCTTTTAAAGATCCTTTCCTTACACTTTCCCTCACTCAAGACCTCTCAATATATAGTTATAAAGAATTTGCCACCTTTACTGGAAGCAGAATTCTGTTTAAATGTATGTAAAATTCCAGGGCAGCACACTGGCATGGCAGATTAGCAGTTTGAGTACTGATAAAAAAGCACAATTACATTCATGTTCTAGGGAGAATCAGCTAGAACTTTTTTTATCAGACTATTATGGCATTTTTTTGCTTGTAGGAGCCGGTGAAGTTGCGAACGGTGCCATCTTAAGAACACTTGCTTTCCAGATGTTTACTGAGCTGTAGTTTTTTGGCAGAATAATGTAGCCTGGTAGCTTAAAATCAGCAGTGCCATCCCCTATAAGGCAGTAACAAGCACCCACCTTTTTGTTCTGCCCTTCTTTGCTTACAGGGTAATAAGAAAATTGCAGTATTTCTGAAATCTGTTCTCAAACTCACAAGGATAACACTGTTCATCTGTTTACAATTCAGACAGAAGTTTTGTTTTGCAAACAAATTTTAAGAGGCCTATCATTTTAGTAGAGTACAGATTTTACTCAAACACGGTAATAAAACAGCATTAAGAAAACACGAACACCAAAGACAGACAGACTTGTTGAGTCTTGCGCATCACGTATTTAACATGATTTTTTTTTTGTATACAGACCATATTAAAAAAAAAAAAACTAGACAATGTTGCACGACTCCAAAACTACAGCAATTCAAATAGGAAGAAAATTGTGAATCCCTGGCTTCAGTTTTCCACATACTTTCAAGTGCAGCAATTCGTACTACGGGGGTCATGACGCCTCAGACCCATTCATCCATGTCGTCTGGGGCCCACAACCTTGGAAAGAAGTTTATTAACTTCATCTGCAGGGGTGTCAGGAAAGAAATCTAGACAGCCAGCAGAGATCCCTTAAAACACTGAACAGGAATGGAGAATGCTAACCAGTGTCTTTGCACCAGAAATAAATAGCAAGGATGCCATCCACACCAATACAATCAAAACGTTTACACCATCACACTGATTAACAACCCTCCCACCCTCTGAGGCTGCTAGTTGCATTTATTATAGGAATGACTTGCCGGTGTTAGCAGGCTGGATTTACTGTGTGGTCAAAGAACGACACAGATCCTATTTTAAAAAAGAGGAAACCTCATTTTAAAGTTAAAAGGCTAGGACTGAAATAAGCACCGCTATTCTACGAAACACACACGAATTAGAATGAATTGTTCCCAGAACACATTACACCGTGGAGTGCAGTAGCAAGCAAGGGCTTTCACTCGTTTTTCTTCTCCTTTTGCTTCAGGAGTTTGTTGACCTCCCTTTTTGCCATTCCAGCATATTTCGAAATGATCCCGTGCTTGTTTAATCCAGGAAACAACAGGAAGAAACTCACTAAAAGGAAAAAAGACAAAAGGTATGAGCTATGATCCTGGTATGAGCTATGCAGCTATGATCTTGCAGAACCCTTTAAATCAGTGGTCCCCAACCTTTTTATCACCGGGGACTGGTCAACGCTTGACAATTTTACTGAGGCCCGAGGGACGTCACCGCCACCGCCTGAGCCCCTGCTCCACTTACTTTCCTGCCGGTCCCCCTGACTTCCCGCCACCCGCTGGGGGGCGCTATCAGCAGCAGCTGCGCAGTGCCACGCCGAGGGGGAGCCCCAGCCATGGCGGCTGCTGGAGAGCACCAAAGGCGAGCCGGCGGCAGAGTTGCAGGGCGGCCTCCAAGGCAGCAGCTGGGGAGGAAGGTGAGGAGCCGCGGCCCGGTACCAACTGATTTACGGACCGGTCCCGGTCTCCGGACCGGGGGCTGGGGACCACTGCCCTCCCAGAATTCCTCATGTTCTAGTCACAACAGCCTTACTGAGCACAACAGCCTTTTGGTTCCTCCACCAGAGGGAAAAGAATGACGTATCTTCAGTGTTTGATTACCCTGCAAAATGCTTACCGATAAGATAGGTGAGGAAAAGATTGTGAACTTGCTGTCCTATCCAAGCAATCACAGCTAACGAGCACAGCATTGTTGTGAAATACTAGGAGAGAAATATGACGGTTACTTAAAATCTTTTAAAAGGTTTTTTGAAACTTATGTACGTCACTGTTCTTGCTATTACGTGGCTGACGAACGCTCTGATGAATGCTCGGCCTGAAGAAGAGGCAGTTGAGAGGGGACATGATGGCTTTCTTTAAGTATTTGAAAGGTCTTCACTTAGAAGAAGAAGAAGAGTTGGTTCTTATATGCCGCTTTTCCCTACCCGAAGGAGGCTCAAAGCGGCTTACAGTTGCCTTCCCATTCCTCTCCCCACAACAGACACCCTGGGAGGTGGGTGAGGCTGAGAGAGCCCTGATAGGTTCTTGTTGGCAGCAGAGGATAGGACTCACATAGTTTAAACTGTGTAGAACAGTAACAGATATTATACCATTTTTACAGTAGCTCAGCAGGGCCTGCAAAAGGGAGCTCCTCCGCCAGGCATTTGGTTGAGGCTGATCTGAACCACTGCTTCCCACTGTTCGCCCCCCCCCCAGCTTCCCTCCGACAATCATTACAAATCCGCCCAGACCACTGGGCCTCAGTATGAGTTAATCAATGTACCTAGTAATCTGTTCTACGTTTATTATTGTTATTGTTGCTGTTGTTACCACATCACTATCAACTGAGTTCATTGTATCGTTCCCTTCTCTACTCAGACCAGCAGTAGCCCTTTAGGGCAGGCTTCCCACAGTATGGTGCCCACTGACCCGTTTCCTGGTGCTCGCCTAGCGTGTTTAGGAAAGCTTATTGGTTATTTGATTGGCTGTGCGGATTTTCAGATGCACTGCTTTGTTAGCAGCCCCTAACACATCTCAGGGATCCTCCCTGGGGCTGAAGGGGTGCTGTGGCAGCCATTCTGTGACTGGCTCTGCCTCCTGCAACAACCACATTACAAATGCACCCATCATGCCCACAGGCTCAAACGGTTGGGGATCCTTGTTCTAGTGTCTCAGGCAGAGCCACCTGCATTTAACCGAACATTTATTTATTTATTTTGTATACCGCCCTCCCTGAAAGCTCAGGGTGGTTGACATGAAACGACAGGTTTTCACAGATCCAAGTTGAAGGCAATTTCATGAATGGTTCAATTTGTTTTGAGAGGTGCCATAAAATCAAGCCTTCTGCTGTTCCCATGCAGTCCGTGCTTGACAATTTATCTGACCAACTTTTTAAAGAGGCAAAAGGAGTCTGCTCTAAAAAGCGTTTAAATGTGAAAACCGGTAATGAGAACATGACATCTTCTGGGAAGCACGTAAATTACCATTTTAGGCTTTTCTTCCTTGAACGCAAAAAGACGCTTCCACCAACCAACAATCCTGCGCCGGGTTTTTACCAAGTTGCTGCAGATTTCATGGAAGCGTTGCTGCTGTTCAGTAGTCCTTAAAAGACAAAAGAAAAAAAAAATCATTAAGCAAAAGCCAAGATACAAAGTCATGCTGAAGCAGTAAAACACTGTATTTGTCCCGCCTTTTCCCATGTTAAAAATGTCGGAATGAAATGAGTGTTTCACTGTTTCCACAGTTCTTGCTGTTTCCAGTCTTTATTGTACTGTTTAACGCCAACAACAATGAAGACAACACAGTTGTAGAAGCTCACAAATGCCAGGAGGCATATGAAGAACAACCTTAAGCACTAGGGCTGCCTCCTCACTATTAGATGAACTGCTTACCCGTGTTCAGCGTCCTTCCATTCAATAAAGAGCACTGGGCAGGAGGAAGGTTTTTGTTCTGAATCCATGCACACACATAAAGAAAACCTTTATTCTTGTAGTCCACCTTTCCCCTGTGGCTCAGGGTGGATAACATTAATCCAATAAATACAATCATCAACATTGAACTCATATCTTACATGAAAAGCAAATTTCAGTATCCCAGGCACAACTACCAGCTAATTGAGGGCTGAGGGTGTCATTTTTGAGGTGGAATGACCCTTGTTGTTCAAGCGGATGTTTCCCCAGGAGAGGCCAGCCACTTAAATGGCATTAGATGTTAAATTCCAGAGCCATATAGGCCTGGTGGAATAGCTGTTATGCGGGCCCTGCAGAATTCATTAAGGTCCCACAAGGCCCTGATCTTAGTTGGTAGAGCATTCCACCGGACCAGGGCCAGATCTGAAAAAAAAACCAGTTGTGGCAGTCTCACAGTGCCCTACCCATCCATTCCATTCTTCTAAAATCTACAACAAAAGAGGGAGGGTCATTAAGTTCTCAAGCAACATACCATTTACTGGAGCCAAAAATTCTAGGAGCAAGAGCAGGTACCAGGTAGTCAGCCAAACAAAGCAACATAACAAAGCAAGAAACTCCAGACAGAACAGACGGGTCCAAGTAGTAGATCATCCTGTTTGGACACGAAAACAGTAGTTAAAAAGAGATACAAAACCAAGTTTAATGCTTCAATCTCTGACATTTGCTTTAAAAGAATTAACAAGGGAAAAAAAACCCTTCCTGCTATGTCCCTGATCAACATAACAGCTACTTCCAAAACTACTGTGGTCACATATGAAGTGGGGGAAGATCAGAACAAGCACTGTCCTTGCTGTTCATTAGCAGTCACGGGGAAGTAGCAAGCTCAAGCATACGTATCTAGAAACTATATCAGTTTGCAGGGATCGCCCCCAGCCATGTTGCATTCTAGCAGGGGAGCTGTTCTGCAAAGCTTTAAGCTACAGGCTTCATTTATTGCTACCATGTATCTTACTCAAGGCAAGCCGGCTACTATTGTTGATAACTTACAGGAACACAAAGGAAACGACGCCAATTATGGCAGGCGGAAACCAAGGTTTTTCCCAGCGGAGGATTTTGTCCGTCACCAGAATCACTTCTCCCCATCCTTGCAACTGTTCTTCCAAACTGGCTGTCTCTGCAGCCTGCGAACAAAAGCTATTTTTAAAAAGGTCGTAACATTGGCTCTAAGTAAAACATGCAGATACTTCATGGGGTATACGGGGCATCTATTAGCAGAGAAATCCATTAACTTTCGGGCTGAAGCTAAACTCAACTGGCAACCACCAATTCCTGACCCCTGCTGCAGACACCCCACCCTACCCCCCACGTCATTCTTCAGGGTTCCTTTATTGCCCAGGAACAATATTTTACAGAAATGGGACAAGAAAGACAGGAACGTTCCATCTTGCATTGGAAAAGCCAGTTTAGATCCAATCTATCAATCTGTACGTGTAGTTACAAAGACCAACACTGGCTTTTTTAATGTTGACTTACATAACTAAATGTTGTTTACAGGACAGTAGATCTCAGCCTGATAATTCCTTGACAGTCACACCTTCACAACAGGTCCTATTTGACATTTCCATAAACTACAACAGTCACCTGCCTGACCTTTACATGGATGACAAAGCAGCCAAACTCACAAATAAGAACAGAGGGATCATTCCACTCAGGAGACTCCCCAAATACAGAGATAATCATTCCGTGCATCAGCCCCAAAAAAGGACACTGGCAGAGGACCCTTGAAAACTTACTGAATGCTGGAAGGAGAAGCATTAACTCAGTTCTATTATTTTGTATGTCTAGGAATCCCAACATGTATGCACACACAAAAATATTTGGAAGTTAGAAGACCAAGTTCTGGTCTAAATGATATGGCAGGATGAAGCCTTCCTTTCAGGTCTCAAGTAAAATGAAGAGCACAGTTCTTTGATGACCCAGAGCATTTCTACAAGTCGTGGTTCTGAGGTAATAATTTACAGTCTTTTAATAGCTTCCAATTATACTAGCCTGTTCCAAGAAAGAAGATTGTCTAAATCAGGGGTAGTCAAACTGCAGCCCTCCAGATGTCCATGGACTACAATTCCCAGGAGCCCCTGCCAGCATTTGCATTTGCTGGCAGGGGCTCCTGGGAATTGTAGTCCATGGACATCTGGAGGGCTGCAGTTTGACTACCCCAGGTCTAAATTGTGTAGCTGTAACACAGTGAGGAATTGTTTGTTTTGCATTTTGTGCGTAACTGACGTTTGGAGCCGATTTTCAAGGCCAAATATCTATGGCACCGAATGTTTAAGGCAAAAAATTCATTGTCATAAATGCAGATAAAGAATCATCTGTATGATTCTATAAGTCCTGAACATAAGAAAAGCTCCCATTGATCAGTGTGTTAAGGGGTAAAGGTAAAGGTATCCCCTGTGCAAGCACCGGGTGACCCTTGGGGTGACGCCCTCCAGCGTTTTCATGGCAGACTCAATACGGGGTGGTTTGCCAGTGCCTTCCCCAGTCATTACCGTTTACCCCCCAGCAAGCTGGGTACTCATTTTACCGACCTCGGAAGGATGGAAGGCTGAGTCAACCTTGAGCCGGCTGCTTGGATTGAACTCCCAGCCTCATGGGCAAAGCTTTCAGACAGCTGCCTTACCACTCTGCGCCACAAGAGGCTCCTCGATCAGTGTGTTAGATTCCCATAATTAAACTTCAGTTTGTTTTAATCTATTTTCTGAAAGGAATGCTATTTAATGCTGCTAGGCCTCTAGTTTCTTCTCTATTCCTAAAATTTAGAGCGAGAAATATCCCGTGATATGCACCCTTGTCACAAGTACAGTGTGCAATGCTTAGAAAAGACAATTTTGTCGAGGACTGGATTATCTGAGGTTCTTAGTGAAACACAAAGAGAACCTAAAGGCAAATTTGGCAAGCACAAATTTGCCAGGACTGATCCACCGTGAGCAGAATATAAATGTCAAAAATAAATTTTAAAAATTTATTTCAAAGACCAGGGAAAAAATGCATAGCAAAAACCAATTAATTAGAAAGTGTGTTCATAAACCACGCTGCTCCACTGAGCATCCAACTTCTTCCACCAATTTGTGAAGCACTAACACACTCACAGTTCACCTAACAGCATGAAGAGAGCACATTTATTCCATATTAGCATGACAAGCAGCTAAGCAGGAGGTTCAATATCACAGTAGCTGATGACAATAAAGTCATACAGGACAAATAAGATAATAATGGCATATTTTTTTAAGACGCTCGGCTAAAGATTCTCTAAGACACGACGTGACAGAGCAGTGCACAATTATGATAACAACGCAGGAAGGAATACACTGTGCACCACAGGATCAGCAATCAGACTTGCAGATAAAACAGAAATTAACTTGGAAGGAAACAAACTCTACATCCTTCTACCTCTAAGCCAGGTAGTCTTCACGAAAGAATGCAAGAAGCATTCTGCTGATTTCCATAGAACAATTGCACTTTGATTCTGGATCTTTCTGGCAGGGCCCTGAGAGGTTCCAGCCATCCAATGTACCCAGAAGTATCAAGGAGTTGTATTTGACAGTTACAGCAGAAGCCAAAAAAAGAAGTCTTGGGGTCATCTTGACATCAAGCAACTCCACTGCAGGAGGCTTCTACCACAATAAATCTGCCAACCTTTTTTAAAATTAAAAAGTGGTCCTGAGACAGCCAGAGTGTAGCAGTCGGTGTCAGGTGAGGACAGAGATTCAAGCCCACATTTACAACGAAAGTGGCTGGTTGTGCTTTAGGCTAGCAATCCCCAACCTGTGGGCTGCGGACCACATTCAACTAATTGGAGGTGGGCCCCGAAGGACGCCTTCTCCCCCCCTTTACTTCATCCCCCCCCCCAGCCCTTTACAACATACTTCATTGTTGTGGTGTGTCTGTATCTTATTTTGAAGGGATGTTTAAACATGACCATAGCGATCAGAGAGTGTTAGGGCAGTGGTTGAGAGTAGAGGAGTAACCTACCCCCCCCCCCCACCGGGACTGAGTAAAAGGCGTTGAGTGGTCCCCGGTGATAAAAAGGTTGGGGACCACTGCTTTAGGCCATTCATATACTCCTCTTGATGAATTCCACAAGGTTGTGGAGAGAAGAAATTGGGGAGGGGGGAGGGAATGGGGAGCAGAGAAACACCTAGGTGACCCCAAGGGCAGAAAGACAGACTAAAAATACGCCCCATGAATAATAAACAAGGCTGCTTTTAAGCCGCTGCCTGGAAATCATCCGCGCTGACCACAGTGGGCATTACCTGCCACAGGAAAAAAATAGAAAAAGGACGCGGAGAGGCTTTTGCTTTGCTTGCGGTTAGAAGCTGCAAGCTCACGATCCCGCTACAGCTGGGGTTGTCAAAGGGCGGCCCTCCAGAGGTCCATGGACTACAATTCCCATGAGCCCCTGCCAGCAAACGCTGGCAGGGGCTCATGGGAATTGTAGTCCATGGACCTCTGGAGGGCCGCCCTTTGACAACCCCTGCCCTACAGCTTTGTAACATTTTAGGAGCCTCACCCACCTCGCGGGGAGGGGGGCAGGGGGAGTCCAACCCAACCCAACCCATCCCCCTTATCACAAAGCCGAAATTCAGCCAAGGCCCCAACCTGCAGGGAGGACAAGCAGCGACAGCCCTGAGAAAGGCCCGGGGGGCACCCAGCTGCACCCCCCCCCCCAAAAAAAAGAAACCACTTCCCCCCTTCCTGGGCCCACTGGCCGGGCCTCGGCCCCCGCGCGCGCTCACCAGCTGGTTGGTGCTCCTGTTGTCGCCCTCCGCCATTTTGTGTGGACAGCCGCTGCTGCTGCTGCGGCCTCCAAGCTCCCAGTCGCCCCCCTTTCGCCCCGCCCCCGAGCGCCGCCCCGCGCTGCCCAATCGGAAGCGTTCGCCTGCGCAGCCGCCCGTGCCCATTGGCTGCGCCCGTGCCGTCGCCCGCCATTGGTCGTCCAGCTGCGCCAATCCGCGGCGGCGTGGGCCGTTCCCGTTTGAATCCTGACCAATGAGGGGGGATGTTGTCGAGCGTCGCCGTCACGGTCTCGGAGCCGTTTAACGGTCCCGTCCTTCTCCGGGGGGGGAGGGGCGGGCGAGAGAGCAGCGCCTTGAGAACCTAACCAAGACCTGCCTGTTGCGGGTTCGAATCCCCGCTTCCCCTGGCCCAGTGGCACTCTCCGCATAATACTTCACCCGGCGGTGTGAGTCGCTGCTGGGAAGACAGACAAAGCGGGGTTGAGACCCTGGGACCCAGTTCCCGACTGGGGACGGTCGAGGTCATGAAGCCTTAAGAGTCGACCGTCCCACGCTGCTGCTTTATTTTCAAGTGTGGCCAAACTGGCTCTCCAGATGTCCGTGGACTGCAAGTCCCATGAGCCTGTCAGCATGGCCATTTGGCAGGGGCTCATGGGAATTGTAGTCCACGGACATCTGGAGTCATGTCCATGGACTGCAAGTCCCATGAGCCCCCATGCTGACGGGCTCATGGGAATTGTAGTCCACGGACATCTGGAGTCATGTCCATGGACTGCAATCCCCATGAGCCCGTCAGCATGGCCAGTTGGCAGGGGCTCATGGGAATTGTAGTCCACGGACATCTGGAGTCATGTCCATGGACTGCAATCCCCATGAGCCTGTCAGCATGGCCATTTGGCAGGGGCTCATGGGAATTGTAGTCCACGGACATCTGGAGTCATGTCCATGGACTGCAAGTCCCATGAGCCCCCATGCTGACGGGCTCATGGGAATTGTAGTCCACGGACATCTGGAGTCATGTCCATGGACTGCAATCCCCATGAGCCCGTCAGCATGGCCAGTTGGCAGGGGCTCATGGGAATTGTAGTCCATGAACATCTGGAGGGCCGCAGTTTGACTACCCCTGGTCTCACTCTTAAGGCTGTGGCTTGATCAGAGCACAACATGCCCTGCAGCATATAAAGAACGAAAATTAGGATGCTGTCTTGAAACACTGCAGCACTAATTTCCATGCAGCAGTGATCTAAGGCCAGTCTCTCAGATTAACATACCTAGGAGGTGAACTTTGTATCCTCAGTCAATACGGGCCAGAATGCACACTGGTTATAATTCAGTTTAGCAATTAGATAAAAGAGTGACACCATTTTTATTAATCGAATACAATCTAATAGGAAATCTTCCCACAATTTCTACAAGACTAGCTGTCCCCAAGTATCTTATTCTCAGGCCTCTCGCTATTATTAAGGAAGATAACACAGAAAGGGGAATCACAGCAAGGAAAGGGTGGGATAACGATCATTTTAGGAAAGCTCCTCCACATTATGTAAAGAATAACATCTCAGTTTATTCTGCCTGACTTGGTCCTGCATTGGCTTGAGTGTCAAGAGAGTTCATAAAACCATACCACTAAAACATTAATACCTATTGGCTGGTTATTTGAGATTAAAATATGTGAACTGCCTTTAACATGTCTAACTGCTGTGCTAATTGGGCAAGGACAGGTGTCCAATAATGAAAGCCACAATTTGGCCACCCCTGTCCTGGGTGTAAACTGCATGGAGCTTTTATTCCAACCCCAGATTGATTCAGTCCCTGCCCTCTACACAAATGCGATTTCCGTTTGGATTTGGGGCGATTTAAATTTTCCTTCTGCAGCAAGAAGGATTGATCCGAAGTGACCCCTACCTTTATTCTGCTATATCTTAGAGTGCTTTTAATGCTCAATATCCTGATTGGGAAACCAAGCTCCGTGGTAGAGAACCTGATAGGCCATACCTGGTCATGTGACAAACTTGCCTTAAAGGAGAAGCCCCTAATTTCTCTCAACTTCTGTTGGTCCTGGATTTTCTTCCCTCCTGTGCCTTTTTCGATCTTCTCCCCCACCCCTCCAAGAAAAGAAAGAGGCTCCCTGCCTGGCTCCTCCCACCCCTCTTCAAGAAAAGAAAAAAAGAGGCTTGGCTCCCCCCCTCTTCTGAGCCTCCCTAACCACGTGCAGAAGACTTTCCTGTTTCAATGGGGGGGGGAGCAAGACCCGAGTTCAAAGGGATCTGAATTCAACAGGATTGACAATGGAATAAAGAAAGTAAGTGCAGACTCTGCCCTAGAGAGCTACAGTGCAAAGAACAAATAGATATTCTTTACTGGAACAGATCCTGGGCCCCCAATTTATTTCTCCTATTTTTTTCTTATTATGCTGTACCTTGCATACTTGCACAGTAATGCTAAAGTATTCTGAATTTAGTTCTGCAGTTGAAAGAAGTGGAGGTCGCACACAGACATTATGAATACAAGCTGAATTTTAAGCTTTATTACATTATGCAGTAAAGACCCCCCCACCTCCATACATATTTCATTTCTGGAGAGAAGTGATGTTATAATAATACATTAATCACAGGTGTAGCAGCCTGCCCCCATCCCAGCTTCCAAGAAATAGAAACATGGAATAATCTTATTCGAATCATACTGATACAGAATGCTTGTAAAGGATGCTTCATACACAAAGGGGATGGAAAACCCAAAGCACACTAAACTGAATTTTGCCTTAGCTCAATTTTTGCTTAAAAAACAAAATAAAGCCAAGAAGCCTTTTCCCTCTCTCTTGAAATACATGGCAAAGGTTCAAGAATCCTGGCATTAAAACACACGTTTTAGTATATTTCTGCACATGGGACACATAAACGCATCAAAGCCAGGTAACAGAAAGGAGAGCATGGCATAGCTACATGGAAGATGATTAGCAGTTATCAAGTCTCCTCTGCGTAAGATATCCCAAGGAAACAAAATGGCTCCTTCTGTGTTCTAAACACTGGAATTTTTTTTCCTGCTTCCTTTTGCTAGGTTATTGTGTGGTTGCTACTCTTCTGAGCAAAAGCTGCCTTAGGCCACACTGCTGGAAATGACTTTAATTACTATTTGAGCTTTTTTTTTTTTAATGGCAAA
Organism: Paroedura picta; assembly: GCF_049243985.1. NCBI lineage: Eukaryota > Metazoa > Chordata > Lepidosauria > Squamata > Gekkonidae > Paroedura > Paroedura picta. The sequence continues at coordinate 4,534,058 of NC_135385.1, read as the reverse complement.
AGAGATGACTAGGAAATTATGTGAGTGACGTTTGCAGCAAATGACTTGTAAAGGCCAACGAAAGGCCTGCTAGCCCCACGGATTTGATCTTCCACTTGACAATCAAGCTGCATCTATCCTAACATCACTTTCAAGCAAGTGAGAAGAATGGCAAAAGGTTCTTTCAGGAACAAGCTGTACTTTCCTCGGGCAAATCTAGTACAAGCTTGTAAATTACTGATTATTATTTTTTTTTTTTAAGCAGGCAAGTGAAACACTGAAGACTGGTTTAAAGTGCCATTTAGACAGCAACTTCTCTTTCATACCCACAGTTCAAAAGTGCAAGGTAGACTTAGGAAAAAAAAAAACATTAAGTAATTCACCATGAATGGGGAAGTGAGCACTACCTACTTGAGAGTCATATGAAACAAAATAACTTCACATAGATCTTTATACCATTTCACCAGAGCAAGGAAAAGAAAGAGACAGGCCTTTCTTAGCTTTATGCATCCTTTAAAAAAATCCCCCGATGGAACGGAAAAGGTACATTGACAAGCGTAAATCAAAACATGAAGTGAATTAAACAGCATAAAACTACCTCCTCTAGAACGTCACTTTATTGATTTTTGTTTCATCAACATTGTAAAACTCTACTTGGAAACTTTATCCTGGTTTCTTTCTTTCTTTCTTTTTTTTTCAAAAGGTAAAGTTTACATTGGATTGGCTACGTTTACAAAAGAAACTACACCGGATCACAGGAGAATGAACTTTGGAAGGAAAGGTCTGAATTAGAAAGGAGGGCGTCCTGCAAGCAGAAGGAAGTTTCACATGAAATCAAATGCCTGGTAGATTAAGCTTTGAAATGCACAGTGAATTTGGGGAAACTGTACATGATAAAAATCACAAAAAACGACCTTAAAATAAAATACCGCAGCAATTTGCATTGGATCACTCAAAAAAAGATAAATCACTTCAGTAAGCAGCATTTTCTGTGCTTTTTGGAAAACTGGCTTGCCCCCCTCCACCCACCCATTCCCCAAAAGGTTAATTTGCCTGAACACTGAAACACTAGGATGGAAATAAAACCGAATCTGGAAATACACCTAAACTACAAGAATAAACCAGAAGTAGGAAAGAACTTAAAGAGGGGAGGGGAAAAAAAGACTCAAAGGCTCTCTTCATAGAGGTTCTTCCAATATATTTATACAGCTGATGTGCAGCTCTTTAGATATCAGCTCTTTGCATTTCAGTCCATTTCTGAAGTTCATATCATGTAGCTTTTTAAATTTTTTCTCTCCTTTTTTTTTTTGCACTACCTGGTCAACTCAACCAGCACCGTCGCCAAGCAACAAGAGTGACTCAAGACTCTGAATCTCTCAATTCTTCCTGTGCTGTGATTTCTTCACGACCCCCCCTTTTTTTTTTCCCTCTGTTTCGGGTTTGGTATTTCCTGGATTGTTCACAGGGTCAGGTGGAACTGGGTTCCAAATCATTCCGTGGTCTGTGGCATTCCCAATTTCTTTCTGCAGCTATTTCCCCCCCGACGCGACACGATATGCAGTTCTTCTGTGGCAGAAAGACAGCCATGTTGTTCAGGCGGTGAACTTTCACCCTTGACCCTGCGGGGGGGGGGGGTGTTTCCAGGCCATTTTGTTTAGCGTATCCCTGAGGTGTAGCTACTCTGCGGGACTCACTTTCCCAGTGCACCGAGATTGCCTAGGTTTCCTCACATGAAGCCCCAGAAATGCATCACCAGCCGACTGTGGTGCTGCTATGAGGCTGAGTTGATCCTGCTGGGTGTCTGACCTCGCTGAACCAGACTGACCTGCTATCTTCCTGTTCACACCCAGGCTGTCCAACCTTCATACAGCTGAGCCAAGTTATCTAGATTAGTTGCTTCCTTAATCACATAGTCAACCTACGAAATGGCAAGTTAAAAAAAAAAGAAAGTTAGTGCTACCGATGGCATTCATCACTTAGGAAAATCAGCATTCTCTTAAAAGGAAATTAGAACTGGTGCATGAGTAGTGGGGGGGGCAGTGTGTGTGAACGAGATCTTGGGGTACTTGTGGGCTGTAAGCTAAATATGAGCAGGCAGGGTGGTGCGGTGGTAAAGGAGGCGAATGCAGTCTTGGGCTGTATCCACACAGGCATCACATCAAAGACGCAAGATGTCGGTCCTGCTCTATACCGCATGGGTCAGACCGCACCTGGAGGCCTCACTTCAAAAAGGATGTGGACAAAACAGAGGGTTTAGAGGAGAGCGATGAGAATGGTATGAGGACCAAGCCCTTTGAGGAAAGGCTGAGGGACTTGGGAATGTTCAGCCTGGAGAAGAGGAGGCAGGGAGGGGGCACAATTGTTACTGAGAGGGGGGCAGGGAGTGGTTCCTGTGGGCAGCAGAGGATAGGACCCACAGTAATGGGTTTAAGCTACATACAGAACAGTATCCGGGGGGGGGGGTTTCACAGTAGTTCAACAGTGGAATTGGCTGCCTGAGGTGGTGAGCTCTCCCCCACTAGCAGACTTCAAGCTGTGACTGGAGAGATGCTTATCCTGGATGCTTTAGGCTGATCCTGCACTGAGCAGGAGGTTAGACTAGATGGCCTGTATGGCCCCTCCCAACTCTAGGAATCTACATGTATTGGACTCTACTCTCAAATGCTGCATATGAACAATGCATCTGCAGCAGACTTTATGCACGCACAGTTAGCTGGCCGAGCAATGACAGTTTATTGCAACAAAACTAAAGAAATAAAAAGTAAAAGATTACTCTACTTGTTGTCAGAACTATTGGCTACCGTGCTGGGATGGCTTAAGGGAAGGATAAAAGGATGAATGCTATTATTTTGTTTCATGTTTGTTTCCTGGAGCAAAGGTGGACAGAAATCACATATCCACCCAAATCCCTTTATCAGAAGAGCAGCTAAATAAAAGCTCGGTATGTCTACAATTAACTGAACTGGTGATTTTTAAAAGAATGCGGAGAAACCTGTCACAGTGTGGGGTCACTGAATTCTACAGTCCCAGAACTGAAATTCCATGCAGAAATAAGCTTCGGGGGACTTACTTCCACATAAAAATAAGATGTCAAATACTGATTTTTAAAGTCCATGAAAATGTCATCTGTCAACGTTTGAAATGAGCATTCATACTGAATGTGAAATAAGCATTCATACTGAATGCTTTTAATTTTACCATGGATATTGTCATATTTATACTAGAAAAGTATGTGACCTAAACAGACCGGAGGCAACAGGCCCCTATAGAAATGCATGTGTGTGGCAAAAATACTTCCCAGGCCTTTTCCCACAAGAGGGCACAAACATTCACTGGCCCAAAATGGTAAATCAAGTTTCAAAGATGTTGCTTTGGCAGAACTCAAAGAAGAAAGTGATTGTCTCATGGAATTAATTACCTGTTCAGCAACAGATGTTCTCCTGTTGGGATCCAAGTCCCGACCCTCTAACTTGGCTTTGACACGTTTCCACACACTTACTGCATACGAATTCCGTTCTTGCACAGCTTAAAAAGGGAAAGCCCATTGAAATCCGTTAAGTGCGTTACTCATTATAAAGGGGAGTACTCCTACCTGCTTTCATCCGACGGCTTACCTTTGCCTGTTTTAGGATCCCTGATGGCCTTTTTCGGACTAGACACAACGCTCTTAGCAGTTCCTGCGATTGTGCCAGGAGGAGTGTCCGCTGAGGGTGCAAGCGTTTTCTGAACTAACTTTCTTGTATTCTGTGACATGACCTCTGGCTGAGTTTTCTGCCCCGTATTGCTACGAACCGCTACCGAGACACAAAGATAGGGAGAATGCCATTAAAAGGGAAATGAAGGTCACTTATAAACTGAGGACAAGGAAGCATAGCCAGGGTTGTCCCAGAACAAAATAAAAAATAAAAACATTTACACAGTTGGAATATGGCAACAGTGTAAGTTACAAGCTATATATATAAGTTTATAATATATAATTTATATAACACTCAGAAGGCTGGAAGGCTGAGTCGACCTTGAGCCGGATGCTGGAACTGAACTCCCAGACTCATGGTCAGAGCTTCAGACAGCATGTCTGCTGCCATACCACCCTGCACCACAAGAGGCTCTTAACATATGTTATATATTTGTTATAAGATGCCTGCATATTGTACCACAAATTTTTATTGTGCCTTCATCTCTCTGTTTTCACTGTAAATGCCCCGAGGCTCCATTTTCATTGTAAACCACCCTGAGCCACAAGGGAAGGTAGAATATAAAGCATATATAAATATACTAAAACAAAAATAAACGTACAGGATTTTTCCAATAAAAAAGGAAAACATTTGCTCTCCTATGTGAAGCAACTGAATTCCACGATGTAAAGTGATAATTTTAGTTCTTTCCATTTTACTTTGGAAAATTTATTTATTTATTTATTTATTATTTCGTTTTGCATTCCGCCGCATTTCCAAGGAACCTGCGGCGGTTCACAGAATAAAACATTAAAAGATAATAAAACCCCCATAAAACCCCAACAATCTATCCCATCCCATCTTGTTCAGAGGGAGGCTGAGACTTCTTCCACTAGGAGTGAATAGGTGCAGATTTAACAGCCTCTAATGCAGGGGTAGTTAACCTGTGGTCCTCCAGATGTCCACGGACTACAATTCCCATGAACCCTTGCCAGCAAATGCAGGGGCTCATGGGAGTTGTAGTCCATGAACATCTGGAGGACCACAGGTTGACTACCCCTGCTCTAATGGACTCTGTCGTAATGCTACGACAGCAGGGGGCAATCATTCATCACTTTTGCCTGAGTGCTGCTTCTCCCACCCTCACCAAACCACAGGCCAGGAGTCAGGCCAGGAGCATGAGGACTACATCTGAAGATATATATATATTAAACATAAACTGTTAATTCACCTGCAGCAAATGTTGGCTGACAAGTAGCAGCAGACGTTGGACTTGAGCATTCGTTTGTTGTATCTGTGACTAAGGGCGATGCAAAACTCACTAGATTATTGTAGACACTAGAAATACAAAGAGATAAATCAATTTTTAAGCTATAAGTAGGAAATCAATGCAAATGCCTGCATCAGAAAACATGTGAAGTCAGAAATATTGCAACGTATTTCAAGTCAGAAGGTTAGTAGAGACCATTTTGCCACATATTTTTATGTGATGCGCAGCAACATTTATCCTAGGACAGGGGTAGTCAAACTGCGGCCCTCCAGATGTCCATGGACTACAATTCCCAGAAGCCCCTGCCAGAGTTCGCTGGCAGGGGCTTCTGGGAATTGTAGTCCATGGACATCTGGAGGGCCGCAGTTTGACTACTCCTGTCCTAGAAGATGCTGAATCCAATTTGTCTTTCAGGTTCTGCCAACTTCTGCCAGCATCTGAAAACTAGAATATGTCAAAATTTGACTGAAAACAGACATCCAAGACAGCAAGAACAACAACTGGGTTTTACACCCTGCTTTTCACTACCTGGAGTCTCAAAGCAGCTTACAATTGTTCCACAAGAGACACCCTGTGAGGCAGGTGGGGCTAAGAGTGCTCTGGGAGAAAACTGCTCTGTGAGAACAGCTGACAGGACTGTGACTAGCCCAAGTCACCCAGCTGGCTGCATGTGGAGAAGTGGGGAATATCAAACCCAGTTCTGCTGCTCTTAACCACTACATCAAGCTGGCTCTCACACAGACCATACCTGGAAACTTACCTTTGACTCTGGGATCTCAGCTCTTTCAGGGTGGGCGTGATTTCCTGCAGCATTTCAATATGTTCCTGGCTGCGAACCTGGCCCATAGCCTGAACTAACGTGAATAGAACCGTCTGAATATTGTCTTGCCATAATTTATATTCACCCAAGAACTGCCTAACACTGTTCTCATAAGGAACGTCTTCTCCGTCAGCCAGAGCTGCCTCTTCGTCCTAGAATGAAATAACGACGCATTAGAGACCGCAGACCGTTCGAATCTCTTGGCACGGCTAACAGTGGAAAGCATATTTGCTAAGAATCATGGAAATGGCTAGGGAAGTCATAGAACAGAATCGCAAGAGCTGGAAGAGGCCATACAGGCCATCTGGTCTACCTCCCTACTCAATGCAGCATCAAGTCCAGGCCCAATGCTTCTGTAACTTTGTACCAACACACAGCCCCTACTGCTCCATTCTTTCAAATTGGTGCAACAGTGTAGCCATCGGGTCCTCAACGTACTGATGATCTGCATAGATGGCCCCCTCACCTCCCAAAATGTTGGGGTGAACTCTATGGTCCCCCCCTCCCCCAAATGTTGAGGTGAACTCTATGGAATCAGCTCTCAATATTAGCTTCTTGAATGATCTGAGTTGACGGGAACAATGAGACACTAAACTACTAATAAATTATTACATTTATTTCCCACCACTCCTGAGACTGGCTCGTGGCGGGTCGCAATTGTCCTGAGCTAAAACCTCAATATGAGCCTCTTGTGGCGCAGAGTGGTAAGGCAGCCATTTGACAGCTTTGCCCATGAGGCTGGGAGTTCGATCCCAGCAGCCGGCTCAAGGTTGACTCAGCCTTCCATCCTTCCGAGGTCGGTCAAATGAGTACCCAGCTTGCTGGGGGGTAAACGGTCATGACTGGGGAAGGCACTGGCAAACCACCCCGTATTGAGTCTGCCATGAAAACACTAGAGGGCGTCACCCCAAGGGTCAGACATGACTCGGTGCTTGCACAGGGGATACCTTTACCTTTACCTTTAAAACCTCAATAAAAACCCCATTAAAATTAAAATGCAGGACATAAAAACATAACAGCAGCACAGAAACATGGTGGTATTTACACAATCACCCATCCCCCCAACCCCCCCCCCCAAAAAAAAAGTCTAATAACAGGGGTGGGAAGAGGGAGCCATCGATATCACCTGGCCTAGGGGCTGCCTGGCACCGGAGAAATTGAGGGAGAGTCATTAAAAGAGAATTTCATCAGAGAAGTCACCTGGACTTCTTAACCAACAGCATGGCTTCTGCAGTATTTGACCTAGCAGGAAGATAGCTCTAGCTTTTTCTTGCTTTCTTTCTTTCTCTTTCTTTCTTTTTTTTTAAGGGGAGGCTTAGAGCTGCCTCATGGTGAGCATTCATTAGTACCGCAACCAGGGGTCACAAAATTGTGTTGAATGTTCCTATAGGATACTTGAAGCTCCTCCGATAGACTCACTCTCAATACCAATAGCCATTCTTAAATTAAAACTTGATGATGAAGCTTGGGAAAAGGGACGGGTCCAAGTATAACTGCTTCAAAAACATCCGATATCAAAAAAGCCAGATCAATCCTTCAGACCAGGGGTAGTCAAACTGCAGCCCTCCAGCAAACGCTGGCAGGGGCTCATGGGGATTGTAGTCCGTGGACAGCTGGAGGGCTGCAGTTTGACTACCCCTGTTCCAGACCCATCCCCGTGAATATGTCCAGTCTCCTTACCTTGGCCATGGCCTTCAGCAGATGTTTGACATCTCCCAGTTGTCTGTTATGGCCCGTGAGCACCGTTTTAATACTATCGACTAGATTCTGAATGGTTTCGCACACCGTCTCCGTCTGCTGTTCCCTTTCGGCTTGGACGGTTCTCTGCGTCGCCATGTCCTGCGTCAGCTGCTTGTGAGCTGAGAGAAGCCATTCGGAGCTCCCAATGGGATGCTCGAGATTGGTGCCCTGAAGCAAAGGGACATTTCAGACACATCGGCCAGCTTTGGGAACTCATCTGCAGAAGTGAAGCCGGCCCAGGTGGCTTGCTCAGCCGTGAAGCTTTGAGCCTCAACCTAACATCCGGGCTTCTCGGATGAGACAATCACCATCTTATGCCAGCATTTTATGGAAGGAATGGCAAGGCATAAATGTGGCAACCCAAATCAACGTATTTAAAACAAGCCAGTTTACATGTTATAACCCCTTTTTGTTCCCCTTCCCCCATTAACATTAATTTCGCTCCCAACAATTCATTGCTTAAAACTGTTTTACTATTTTAATACTCATGGAGCAATATTCTTGTATATATTAACTTCTATTATTAATTCCAGTTTTCTGCATACGTATCATTTATATGGGTCAATTGACCGAATAAACGTAATCAACAACAAAACAAAGCAAGCCTAAAAACCACAATCTAAAACATGTGTCATAACTAACTGGCAATGGCTCAACCCAGCCTTCGTGTTAAAACTTTATTATGGTTTGGCACGGCGCCTGAAAGGACACGTTAGACCAGGGGTAGTCAAACTGCGGCCCTCCAGATGTCCATGGACTACAATTCCCAGAAGCCCCCTGCCAGCATTCGCTGGCAGGGGGCTCTTGGGAATTGTAGTCCATGGACATCTGGAGGGCCCCAGTTTGACTACCCCTGCGTTAGACTTACAGCACCTAGAGTGCTGAGCGGGCAGGAAATGAAGTCAGGCAAAGCAACGAAGGAGCCAGCCATTTGGATCCCGACATCTGTCCCACTGCTGGCTTTCCAACCCCGCTTACCATTCTGTGAAGCAAACGAAGCTCCAGTTCCGACACGGAGCTGTTAAACTGGGATGCAAACGAACACATTTGTTGGCAACGCTTGACCAGTTCAAACAAGGCGGCGTCTAAGTTTAAGGCTTCGGCTGTTCTGGTACGCAGACTTTCAAAATGAATGATGTTGCTGCAGAGGAAAGTGACCTGCAAGATGGGGGGGGGGGGGAGAAAGAAGCTTAACACGGCATCGGAGGAGACACAAGCATTTGCAACTTAAACCATCTTCAAATATTTAAAAGGGTGCAATGTAGAGCAGGGGTAGTCAGCCTGTGGTCCTTCGGTAGTCCATGGACATCTGGAGGACCACAGGTTGACTACCCCTGATGTAGAGGATGGAGCAGAGTTGTTCTCTCTTGCCCCAGAGGGACAGACCAGAACCAATGGGATGAAATTAATGCAAAAGAAATTCCGTCTAAACATCCAGAAAAAGTTCCTGACTGTTAGAGCGGTTTTTCAGTGGAACAGGCTTCCTCGGGAGGTGGTGGGTTCTCCATCTTTGGAGATTTTTAAGCAGAGGCTGGATAGCTACCTGATTCTGTGAAGGCTCAAGGGGGTGGCAGGTGACAGTGGATGAGCGACAGGGATGTGCGTGTCCTGCATAGTGCAGGGGGTTGGACTAGATGACCCACGAGGTCCCTTCCAACTCTATTTTTCTATGTTTCTATGTTTCTTTCTGATCAAATGGACAGAGGATGAAGAATGCTGCCTTCATTTAAAGGCTGTCACTCTTTCCCATCTACAGTTTCCAGATTTGACCCCAAGCCGTACTGCTGCAACTCAACATACGAAATTTTAAAAGTGTCCAAACGGCTAATTTAGATTATTGGAGGAGTCGCCCAACTCTTTCCATGAGTGTGAAGAGAAACAGATAGGGATAGGTAATTCCAAAACATGTATTATCACCAGGAGCTACCTGGGGCTTCCATTTTGCTGGAGTTAGGGAATGGTACCTGGAGATGGAATAGCCGTTCTACTCCTCACTGCTGCCAATCAAGAGTGTGGTCTGCACACCGACTCCACAGCTTTATTTGAGGCCATTTAAAATCAGGAATTTGGAACAGTTTTGCATATTACAATCCACTGAGGTGAAGAGGGGACCCAGTACATGAAGACCAAACTTTTCTGCCAGGCACCATTGACTATATTGTTCATCCTCACATGATACTAAGTTTCTTTCCCTGGCAAGGAAATTTACCACTTTCCCTGTCTTCCGCTACAATAATACTTCACCCATTTTTCTCCTCTTAAGAACCTGATCATTCTTGTCTGGAAGACAAAATCAGAGCCCCAAGAGAGCCCAAATGACTTTAGGCAAACAATGGCATTCAGATGTTGGGAAAGGACAGCAAGCCGCTTTCCGCAAAAGGAACTGGAAATATTAACGGATTCTTAGAGCACACGACACTCTGATCAAGCGTCTCCATACATTTGGGATTCTCTCAGTACAAAATACCTCCGTGGTAACTCCACGGATAGGACAAATACTGTTCTGAAATCTCTCTGGAAGTTTTTGCTAAGTGGCCTGCATGCCAAAAGACAATTTTTAAAAAGTTTTCCAAAGAGGCAGATGCTGATTTCTGTCAATTCTTTCCTCCACTGCAACTCCCTGCTCTTTCTTCTATACTAGTTCCTGAGGTTCGGATGACCAGAGAGCCAGTTTGGTGTAGTGGTTAGGCGTGCGGGACTTCTAATCTGGCATGCCGGGTTTGATTCTGCGCTCCCCCACATGCAGCCAGCTGGGTGACCTTGGGCTCGCCACAGCACTGATAAAACTGCTCTGACCGAGCAGGATTATCAGGGCTCTGTCAGCCTCACCCACCCCACAGGGTGTCTGTTGTGGGGAGAGGAAAGGGAAGGCGACTGTAAGCCGCTTTGAGCCTCCTTCGGGTAGGGAAAAGCGGCATATAAGAACCAACTCTTCTTCTTCTTCTTCTACAGAGTAAACAGTTCAGGGGGCTGCAGCTGGAAAGGGGAGAAAAGCCTTCAGGACCCTGTGACCGGAAACAGGCGGCTAGTCTGGCTTCTCTCTCGCGTGAAGTGTTTATGTTACTGACATCAACCAGAGCTTCTCGAGTCCCGTCCCTCACAGTACCTGGTTGGCTCGTTGACCCTCTTTAAGGACGAGGTTTCTTCTTTCCGCAATCGTGGCATCAAAATCTTGGAGGACCGGGGCTAATGCCGGATTGGCGCCGCCAGCCCATTTCAAGCGCTGCTCAATACTGGCTTCGAGCGCGGCCAGCTTCTCCTGAGAGAGTAAACAAAGTGAAAAATCGAGACGCCCTAGCCGGCCTAGAAAGTTTCCCTTAGCATTTTCGGGGGGCTGCTGTCAGTCAGTCAAACTTTATTGCAGTCATTCAGAGCAAGTTATATAAAGCCAGTGCATAAAAGACCAAAAGAATATGGTCATTTAATATGACACGATTTGGAGCATCGGGTTTTTATGGCATTGGCACAGAACTTAGCCAGCTGAGTTGTGACTTGGGGGGGACTCATCACTTAGTAGTCTCTTTGCTCGATTCACATCCTGGTGTTCAATTCAAATTCAAATTGTGTTCTGAAAACATCAATCAAGTTGCTAGGAAGGTCTGTATTAGCAGGACAATGGAACAATATATGCTCTCTTGAGTCAGTTTGGCCACTCCCACGGAAACGTCTCAGTGTGAGGAGAATGCTCTTATAACGACCCTCTACTAGAGCTGAAGGCTGCTGTCGTGTAGTCTGATTTTTCTGGCTACGTGAAAGTAGTAACGGGGAAATTATGACGCTGAAAATATGACAACTCTGCTGACACAGATTGCATCTTGGTAACACCTGCATACTCGTCTGGGATTTAAAACGATTCAGTAATAATTGTTGTTCTGAATCAGGGGTAGTCAAACTGCGGCCCTCCAGATGTCCATGGACTACAATTCCCAGGACCCCCTGCCAGCGAACATCTGGAGGGCTGCAGTTTGGCTAAAGGTAAAGGTATCCCCTGTGCAAGGACCGGGTCATGTCTGACCCTTGGGGTGTCGCCCTCCAACGTTTTCATGGCAGACTCAATACGGGGTGGTTTGCCAGTGCCTTCCCCAGTCATTACCATTAACCTCCCAGCAGCAAGCTGGGTCCTCATTTTACCGACCTCGGAAGGATGGAAGGTTGAGTCCACATTGAGCCGGCTGCTGGGATCAAACTCCCAACCTCATGGGCAGACAGCTTCAGACAGCATATCGCTGCCTTACCACTCTGCGCCACAAGAGGCCCGTTTGGCTACCCCTGTTCTAAATAGAATCACTCACACTACTGTGCTGGCCCCCAACAAGTGCTTGAGATTTTTAAGACAGGAGCATCGTGTCTCTATGGGACTCCATCACGCGAGAAGAACCCTACCTGGACGGCTGCGATCGAGGCTTCAATCTGGCCAAGGGTGTGAAGTTTCTTCTTCATATTCGCCAAAATCGCAGAGCGAGGTGGAGGAGTGACTGTCATGGTTTGGGGGTGACTGATAAGGAGATCTTCATGCTGCCACTGTTTTTTTTGGGGGGAGGAGGGTGATACATTTTAGTTGCGATGGAAATCAACAGCAAATACACGCAAAAATTGTAGATGCCTATTCTTAGGAAGAAAAAATCAGAATTAAATGATCCAGCAGTTCCCTCAGCGACTGGAAACGTTTACAGAATTTAAGGAACCCTGATTATTAACCTATGCTGCTAACAAACGGGGGAAAAAACCTCTTCTAGAAGGCACAGCCAGATTTCATTATTTAGCTGCTGTTTTTCTATGCTCCTGGTCAAAGCAGCTTTCAACCAAACAAGCAAATTAACCGATTAAATACCAAGTCAGGAAAAGGCCTCCCTGAACTATACAGCTTTACAATGCGGCCTAAAAGTAAAGAAAACACACACGCCCTGGCACACAGACCCTGCCTCCTTCAAGGAGGAAAGCGGCCAAAAACCGTGCGGAGAGCCTCTTAAGATCTGGCCAGGCTGACGTGGGGTAGGGGAGAGGATTTATATATTTAAAATATACATTAGCTCTATTGTAATTTTAAACTCTCTGAATAATTGAATTTGGTGCACTCCATCTTCCCGTTATATAAAGAAAGGACAAAAAGAGCTGGTATTTTGTATCTTGCTATTTACTATCTCAGCCAGTTTGGTGTAGTGGTTAGGAGGGCGGACTTCTAATCTGGCGAGCTGGGTTCGATTCTGCGCTCCCCCACATGCAGCCAGCTGGGTGACCTTGGGCTCGCCACGGCACTGATAAAACTGTTCGGACCAAGCAGGAATATCAGGGCTCTCTCAGCTTCACCCACCTCACAGGGTGTCTGTTGTGGGGAGAGGAAAGGGAAGGCGACTGTAAGCCACTTTGAGAGTCCTTTGGGTAGGGAAAAGCGGTATATAAGAACCAACTCTTCTTCTTCTTCAGTAATCTCAGGGCTCTCTCAGCACCACCTCCCTCACAGGGTGTCTGTTGTGGGGAGAGGAAAGGGAAGGCGAATGGAAGCCGCTTTGAGAGTCCTTTGGGTAGGGAAAAGCGGTATATAAGAACCAACTCTTCTTCTTCTTCAGTAATCTCAGGGCTCTCTCAGCACCACCTCCCTCACAGGGTGTCTGTTGTGGGGAGAGGAAAGGGAAGGCGAATGGAAGCCGCTTTGAGACTCCTTCTGGCAGAGAAAAATGGCATATAAGAACCAACTCCCTTCTCCTCCTCCTTCTTCTCCTTCTCCTCCTTCTTCTGAAGGAGCCTCCAAGCAGCTTACAATCACTTCCCCTTCCCCTCCCCACAACAGATATCTGGTGAGGCTGAGAGTTCTGAGAGAACTGTGACTGACCAAAGATCACCCAGCTGACTGCCTGTGGGGGAGTGGGGCATCATACTCAGGTCTCCAAATTAGAGTCCACCACTATTAGCACGCTGGCTCTCATAGAAAAAAAAAGTAATTTTATCTTACTGGGCTACACAAGTGAATTGCACACTGATAACATTGACTAATGTCTTCCATGTGCTGTCAACGTAGCAATACAGCTGCCTCCACTTCATGCCAGTGATCACTTCCATCCGGAATAAATGAAGCCAGGTGCAAAGCCAGGGGACGGCATCTGCCGGAAGAGTCCAGCAGGGCAGCCACATTAGCCTTTTGTGCCACAATAGGACAAAAGTCTGGGGGCACTTTAGAAACTAGCACTAGTCATCCTGGCAACCTACTATATTTTGTGAGGACGGAGTGGACGTGCAAGGAGGTGAGGTGAGAGTGCGGCCCTAAGGAGATGATCCAGAAGGGCGTGTTGCTGTAAACAGCAGCCGCCGGTCCCATGTTCTTGCCGATGCTCCCAAACGCAGCCTGAAAGGCTTTCCAAAGACAGAGCCTCCGAAGGCCCCTTACCTGGAACATCGCGATATGCAACTGGACTCTCTGAAGGCTCGTCTTGCAAGAAGAAATGCTGGTTTCGAGCCTCCGGACCAGGTCGTGCTTCTTCCAGGCAGTGTCGTAGGAGCTGGCCAGCACCGTTGCCCGGTTCATGACCAGCTGTGAAAACCGGCCCACCTGGATGTTGTGCTCCACCGCTTTCTTGCACAGGTCGTCCACGGACACTTTGCTCTCGGCCCCAAAGTCCTTGGCCTCCACCTGGGCGATTATGTCCACGCCCAGAGCGCTGATGAAGCTGCACAGGGTGAGCCCCAAGGCTTGGTTGGGAAGGCCGATCAAAAGCTGCCGCACAAAGTCCGCGGTGAAGGCTTTGATCGGCTTGGCCATTTGGTCCTCGCTGAAGCAGGAATTCCGGTACAGGGCTTTCACGTTCACCATCGGCACCGGCCCGTTCACTGTGTTCTGTCCTTCGATGGAACTGATACCTTGGAAAGGAAAATTATTCCAGAGTAGCACACAGAATCATAGAATCCTGGGTCATCCTCCTGGGTCATCTAGTCCAACCCCCTGCACTATGCAGGACACTCACAACCCTCTCGCTCATTGTGAAATGAAATGCCATTCCAAACCATCACCCACCAACGTTTCTCAAATTTACACCTGTAAAAAGTTCTCTGTACTTACCTGAAAGCGTTTTAGAAAAAGTGCTGCAGAGTCTGAAAAATTCCTTAATTGTCTGCAGTCGTTTCAGAAAGAAAATCTCTTCCAAAACTTGCCGATTGTTGTCGTCGTCGAAAAAGTTCGCCTGGGTACTGCGAGCTTCCCTGATGATGTCAATCTTGCGCCAGGCCATGGGGATCTCCATCTTATTGAGCTGCATGGGGTCAAACAAAGGGTTAATCAGCGTGCCCCGCCCTTCCCTCTCTCCCACGCCTTACTGACAATCCTGGCCGTCTCAGGCTGTACCTTTTCGACCAACAATCCGAATGCTGTATCCACTTGGGCGAACATGCCATCAAAGGCGACCAACAGCATCTGGCCAGCTGACATTTTGGGCGTTTCATCCACTGAGCCATTCCTCGGCTGAATGAGTTCACCGTACTGGGCATGAAGCATCCTACGCCAAGGAAGAAAGGGAAGAACTTGTACTGACAACGGTTTGGCTTGTTGGATACACACTTTTCTTGGATGCTTTAGGATGCTTTGGGCTGATCCTGTGTTGAGCAGGGGGTTGGACTAGATGGCCTGTATGGCCCCTTCCAACTCTATGATTCTATGACTAGATGGCCTGTATGGCCCCTTCCAACTCTATGATTCTATGACTAGATGGCCTGTATGGCCCCTTCCAACTCTATGATTCTGTGATTCTATGATTCTAATCCAAAGACGTATAGCAATGGAAGAAAGAGATCTTGGTTGGTTACTCAACAGGGCAGGATGCTGTTCCCATTGGCTGCAGAGGAGAAGACACGCAGTAATGGGTTTAAACTATAAGTACAACGATACAGGCTAGATATCAGGGGAAAAATTTTCATAGTCAGAGTAGTTCAGCAGTGGAATAGGCTGCCTAGAGGTGGTGAGCTCCCCCTCACTGGCAGTCTTCAAGCAAAGTTTGGATACACACTTTTCTTGGATGCTTAGGGCTAATCCTGCGTTGAGCAGGGCGTTGGACTAGATGGCCTCTATGGCCCCTTCCAACTCTATGATTCTATTATTCTATGAACCTGTGTTGAGCAGGGGGTTGGACTAGATGGCCTGTGTGGCCCCTTCCAAGTCTAGGATTCTATGATTCTATGAACCTGTGTTGAGCAGGTGGTTGGACTAGATGGCCTGTGTGGCCCCTTCCAACTCTAGGATTCTATGATTCTATGATCCTGCGTTGAGCAGGGGGTTGGACTAGATGGCCTGTATGGCCCCTTCCAACTCTAGGATTCTATGATTCTATGATCTTGTGTTGAGCAGGTGGTTGGACTAGATGGCCTGTGTGGCCCCTTCCAACTCTAGGATTCTATGATTCTATGAACCTGTGTTGAGCAGGGGGTTGGACTAGATGGCCTGTGTGGCCCCTTCCAACTCTATGATTCTATGATTCTATGATCTTGTGTTGAGCAGGTGGTTGGACTAGATGGCCTGTGTGGCCCCTTCCAACTCTAGGATTCTATGATTCCATGATTCTGTGATTCTATCGTTCCTATATAATGAAGAACCTACGTGGGCAGGGGAGAATCCAAAGCACAGTGAAAAGACCACACAAGCCCCTGGACTTACCTTGCAACATCAATGTAATGACTGTGTGTTTCTTCCTCAAGCCCCATGGCGGCATTTCTTAGATAAGCCTGAAGAGACTCCACCAGGGTTTGCAAAGGAACGTCGGTTGTTTGCTCAATGAGGCTGTCGAGTTCGTTCAGCATGCTTTCCAAAGTGTATTCGCCCTTCATCAAGCACCTGAGAGCCTCGGGGAAAATGATCTGGCGGAAATTGGAATTTAATTCCTGTCGTGAAGAACACAAAATATTATTCAACGTTTATATGCGCCCTCTTGCACAGCTGGGTCCAGTGGGATAGGGCTGGGGTGTCACGAGTATGTTGTTGATGGGCAGCTGAATTATTGGGTAGATGCCTGGAGGCTGTGGTGGGATGGCTCCGGCAGAGCTGCCTGAAGCTGAACCACTCGAAAATGGAGGCCCTGTGACTGGGGAAAGAAGGGACAAGTGTGTCTACCCTGCCTTGATAGAGTACAACTAACAGCGTCACGCACTGTTAAGAGCTTAGGGGTAACCTTTGAGGCTGGCTTATCAATGGAGGCGCAGGGTATGAGTTTAGCTCACCAGG
Organism: Paroedura picta; assembly: GCF_049243985.1. Lineage (NCBI taxonomy): Eukaryota > Metazoa > Chordata > Lepidosauria > Squamata > Gekkonidae > Paroedura > Paroedura picta. The sequence continues at coordinate 4,517,376 of NC_135385.1, read as the reverse complement.
TGTTTTATACCAGGTGAAGCTACTAGGTGCCTTATCTTGCCCCCAGAGGCCTTGTCACAGTGATCCATGCAACTCCAGGCTAGATTACTGCAACTCGCTCTCTGTGGGGCTGCCCTTAGCCCAGATCTGGAGTTTGCAGCTGGTGCAAAATGCACCATGGGTCCTTATGGGGACCGCATGAAGGGCCCACATTAGATCTGCCCTCCAGGAGATGCACTGGTGACTGGTGGCATTCCAGATCAGGTTCAAGGTGTTGGTATTGACATTCAAGATCTGGGCTGCCTCTCCCCACAGAGCAGTTAACCAGTGCATCTCCTGGAGGGCAGATCTAATGTGGGCCCATAAATCCCCGCTAGGAAAAGAATGTCACAACAACTATTTCACTGGTTCCTAGTTTGGAATATCCATTCATAACACAAACAGTGCCATGAGAATCATGAGAAAATCAGAAAGGCCTGCAAACTTTGAGGACGGGAAAAACCTTTCGCTGGCTCTCGGTGGGCTTATTCTGCGTTGCAGGCCCAACCTAAACGAGACTCTGTGTTAACCTTGACCTTTTCCCAACCTTTATTTGGACCCGACAATGCACTGCTGCCACTTTTCACCTGAAGCGAGATGTAAACTCCATTTGCGAGGTGAATGGCTTCGGACGCTTCAATGGGGTTCGGGATGTCTAAATCCTGGGGGACCAAATGACACTGCTTCAGCAGCTGCACAAGACACGTCACGTTGCCGCTCATGCTGCACAACTCCTCCAGGAACCAGGCTCCGTCCCGGGAAGTCAGGTCTACCAGCTGCTCTCCGGCACTGGATGCCGCCCCTTCCATCATCAGATTACGCCTAAAGGGAGAAGTCAGTTCATTCATAAGGAGGGGCCCGGACTCCACTTGCCGCAGCTTCCTTGGAAGCGATCATTAAGACTCGGGACATAAAGGCAAAATAACATCACCAAGTACAGCATTTTAGAACCAGGAGGGGGAAAAAAACGATACATGAGAAATCAACATTGACATCTCAAATGTATTCACTGCTCAGCAAGTCTCCAGTGTCAGGGATCTGATTCGTTAGTGTCAGGATCCTAGGAAAATAGACCCTACCTGACCATTATTGAAGATTACTCCCACAGGAAAGCTTTCCTGCTTGCCCGGCTGAACTCTTTCCCTTTTTTAATGTTCTCTTAGGGAGGTTTAACCGTATTCATTTAGCACAGGGGTCCCCAACCCTCGGTCCGCGGCCCGGTACCGGGCTGCAAATGCCATCGTACCAGGCCGCCAGCGGCCGCGCCTGCCTCCCCCCCTGCAGTGAGAGGGGGGGAAAGAGGCCGGCACGGCAGCCGGCGCGCCGGTAACGCGCACACATGGAATTGCTGCCCCCTGGTGGCCAAATTGTTTGTGCCCCCTGGTGGCCAAAACGCGCATGCACGGCAGTTACGCGCGTGCGTGTTTTTGAGCAACTGCGGCAGCCGGGCCGCTGGCTCACCCCCACCCCCGGAGGCGGTCCCTGACCAGATGAAGGTTGGGGACCGCTGATTTAGCGGAGAGACTGTGTTTTCATGGTTGTATGGTTCCCGATCTTCTTCCTCATATTATTTTGTTTTGCTCCAAGTTTTCTTTCTACCGCTATGTGATATCTGACATTCTATCCTCCCTTCAATTCCACTGTGATGAAATTGTAATAAGTTCATAAATTACTTGATGTAAGGATCCTGCCCAAACGGCCCGTATTGGAGCATTTTTAGGCAAGGGTTTTAGAATTAATTCCTTGTTTTTAACAAAACTGAGTAACTCTGCTTGATTTTTTAAAAAATGTTTACTTTGTAGCTCCCTACTTGTATTGGTCATTATGCCAATAAAGGTTTCTGTATCTATCGACCTAGGAAAACAGCCTGCAGCAAAATCCATCTTTAAGACAGAACCACGATGACTCTATTTAGTCCAAAAGCAGTACAGCCTTTATTAGGAATAACAGCTTAGCATGGTTCTTCAGAACTACACAGAGCAGGGAAATTGGCGAAGAAAGGGAACAAAGAGAGAAGAGGGTTTATATCTACTGGGGGTGACAACCCCCAACAAAAACGCGGGAAGACCAGTTTCCATACACTGCCTCCCCTTTGATCTAACAGGGCGAGAAAACCAGAGACTAAATGTCTGGGTTCCCCAAGTATCAATCCAGATGCTAGGTCAGCCCAGGCTGGGAAGCTTCACACTTTCAAGGACAAAGAGAAGGTGGGGAGCTTCAAAGGAATGCCTGGCAACAGCAACAAAAATCAAATATCCAAGTATGGAAGGAAGAGTGAATTAAACCATAAGACTCCAGCTCCTGGGGAAAACTGGGAAATGACCAAATTTAAAAGCTAGTTTCAAGGAAAGAATTCTCACCCCACCAATCTTCATCATGGGACCTGCCCAGTTCAGGACGAAGCCTCTCCCCCCTTGATACCTTCCCTTTTGTCCACCCCTAAAAGAGGCAGACCAACCACACCAACCTCCTCAACAGAGAAAGAAAAGGCCTTTCTGATGGGAGGGACCACCCACTCAGGTTATATTAGCACCTCACCTGGTAAGCGTGCACAGAGCAGAGATGATGACGCTCGCTAAGCTCAGAGAGCCCTCTTCTCCGTTTTCGTGGAGAAAGACCTTAATGCAGCGCTCAATTTCTTTTAACTGCTCCTCACAAACGGGGACCGTGACGGCTTCCTGCTTCAAGCGCTCCACCTGCCTGATGAGCCTGGCGTTTATGTCGGCCGCATACCTCTGCAAAGTCATTTCCGTCGTGGTGATAAACTGGCAGACGGCTGGCGGGGGCTGGGGAGCATACTGAATCTCGTACCTGGGGGAATAAAGCTAAGAATTATCATACGTTTTCCAAAGGTTCGGAAGTTCTCAAGATTCACAGCCATTGAAGCCTTTCCGTCTCCCCACGGGCTTCGGCTGTTGACTTAGAACAGAATCATAGAGTTGGAAGGGGCCATAGAGGCCATCTAGTCCAACCCCCTGCTCAACGCAGGAACAGCCCTAAGCATCCTAAAGCATCCAAGACTTACTTCCTATAAAGCTCCTGACAGCGGTCGATGGTCATGTTAACTATGAGCTCTTCCATCCAGGTCTTCCACTGCTCAACACGGTGCTTCTGAAACACGGTTTTGGGGTACTGGAGCGCCACAGTCGCGTAGTTGTGCAGCTGCTCAAGACACCCGCGCAGAACCGACCGTCTCTGCTGAAGGAAAGCGCCAACTTCTCCTTCTAATTGCTCACACTGGCTGATCAAGTGGGCCTGACCGGCATTCTGGAGGAAGGCAGTCGCTGGCACGTAGCTTGGGGGGCCTTTAAAAGAAGTCACGGGGGGGGGGGGGAGGAGAGACAGGGGAATCAGCATGTTCAAGTCCATAAGTCCATTCACTTTATTCCCCCCCTCCCCGAGTTATCCAGGAACTCTTCCTGTAGCTAGTAAGGGCTACATACACTGAATTGTCTGCTATCAAATACAATCGTTAACTGGCCACCGGTCCACACGTAAAATTACTTCATTCCTTGGGGGAAGATTCAAGTGGGTCGCCGTGCAGGTCTGAAGTAGCCCAATAAAATCAGAGTCCAGTCGCACCTTTAAGACCAACCAAGATTTATTCAGGGCGTGAGCTTTCAAGTGCAAGCACTCTTCCTCAGACTGAATAAATATTTGTTGGTATTAAAGGTGCTACTGGACTCTGGTTTCCTTGGGGGGGGGGGGAAGAGATGGGGCTGCTTAGCACCAAACCCAAGGGGTGAGACCCCCACAATCAGAGCAGATCTCACATCTGATGGGAGAAGATTTACATGCTGCTTCTCTGTAGAAAGCTGAGTGGCACTGAGCTGCAAACGACATTCCTTGACATGTTGTGTCCAGATATGCACAGGCTGGCCACGGAGAATAATTTCTAGCTTCTGAGGGATGCCCGGCTCTCAAAACAACTGCATTGCAGCTGACAGGAATGCCTAGTGGAGGGTTTCCTGGCCTGGATGAGAACCCCCCGATCACCCTGGGAGAAACCACCCAACATGGGTAGATCCTCCACGCTGCACAAGGTCTTGGTAAGGTTCTCACCCTGCAGTCACCAACTCAGGGACTGTAAAAACCACCCCTGGAAGCCAGAAGTGATGATAGGGTGGGTGGAAGGGTTATATTTCTTAATGAACCATAACTGCAACTCCCTTATGACACCTAGTAAAAACGGACTACCGATTCCTCATAAATGATCTGGCCATTCCGCAAAGCATCCTGGCTTTTTCACAGTTCTCACTAGAGGCAATTAAGGAAGGAGGTGAGACTTTTCTAGGCTTACTATCAGACCTAACTTACGAAGCAGGTCCAGGACTACCCCAAGCCGAACCATCAAAGATTCACGGGAGTGGGATACTAACAGCCAATCATGCAAAAAGGGAGAACGGTGCAAACAAAGAAGCTCACCTAGCAATAAAATTCAGTTTTTAGATGCGCAAAATAGAAGTCAAGGCCAAAATACCACTCGTATGTAGCACACTAGAAGTACATGTTCCCTCACAGTGGTGGAGAAGGAGCTGAGGGAAGAGGGACATCCTGCCCTCTGAGCATGTGATGCAAACAGTGGGGAAACCTGTGCATAAGCAGCTCCAACTGGAGGCGGGATGCCCCATTGTGGAGCTTGAAAGCTAGAAATTGGCCTGTGGCCAGCCTGTGCATGCGCCGTCCCAATGTTGGGCTGCAGAGCAAGATGGAAGATGCTCAAGACACCTTACAAATCAGAATAGCATTTAAAAAAAAATCTAACAATCCACTAAAATATCAAAGCAATTAAAAGCCCAGCTGGAACAGAAAAACAACATTATTCAATCACTGAAAGTGTGCAACTTTTCAGAGGTCTGCAGCCAGCCAGGCCTGTGGGTGGGAGGGGAGACCACCTGATTGCTTCGTACCAAGGTCCATCTGGGTACTGATTTCCTGGAGAAGGCTTGCGAGCTGCGTTGCTTCCAGGTTGTTGAAAGCCGCTTGGTAGTGAGACATCCACTGCTCAGATTCGTTCAGCTTCACCTGGATTGCTTCTTGCACTGCTCTTTGCTGGGACTGCAGCTGTGTGTGCTCAGAATACCTGGGTTGGAAGGAAATGGCAAAAAGTCAAAGCACCTTATGAGATGGTCATGTATTAAACTTTCATTCCTACAGCAATCTCCGAACGGGATCCAAAGGTGTCCTTCCAAATGGTGTGGGCCAGTTTAGAGCTAGCAAACCATATACACCCCTCCTGTCACATCATGTTAAACATTAAATCCACTACCCTGCCTGGCCATAGATGACACTAAGACAGTTGTCAGGCAGATCATAAGTGTGAACACACAGCCTGATTCTGCCTTCTAGTAACAGCCTCTTTACGCTGCATCATACATTTCTTTTTGGATTTGCTGTGGCAAATGATTCCTGAGAATCCCCTCAAAACAGGAGGGGAGGAGATGCAGTTTTTAAACTTCAGTACAGTGCCCTGTATAAGAGCCTCTTGTGGTGCAGAGTGGTAAGGCAGCAGAAATGTTGCCTGAAAGCTCTGCCCACGAGGCTGGAAGTTCGATCCCAGCAGCCGGCTCAAGGTTGACTCAGCCTTCCACCCTTCTGAGGTGGGTAAAATGAGTCCCCAGCTTGCTTGCTGGGGGGTAAACGGTAATGACTGGGGAAGGCACTGGCAAGCCACCCCGTATTGAGTCTGCCGCGAAAACGCTAGAGGGCATCACCCCAAGGGTCAGACATGACCTGGTGCTTGCACAGGGGATACCTTTACCTTTACAGTGCCCTGTGAACTGAAGGCCTTATAAAGACAGCCAAGACTCCCCCATACCTGTGCTGCAGGGTGTGAGACGGGTGATCTACCCCTTCTGCTCCCTCCAGGTAATCAAGCTCTTCCGAGAGTCTGCCTTGCAGTTTCTCCACCTCTGTCAATTGCTCTTGCAGGTTCAAATATTCTCCTAGGCCGGCATCCAGCTTCGGAAGGACAGTCACCATTTCATCTCTGTTCTTAAACCAGTTGACCTAGGAGACAAGTATTTATGTCAGCAGAAAAACAAGACTTGAGTACTCAGAGAACTTTATTGCGGATTATTTTATTGCCATTCTTGTCTGGCTGATATTATTGACGCTTCATTTGCTGTTGAGGCTTCTGCTTAAATAATGTATTTTTACCCTGTTTACCACTAAGGATGGAGTCACTGAAGCAGTCGGTGCAAACTTAAATGGACTCCGGGGAATGGTAGAGGACAGGAAGGCCTGGAGGATCATTGTCCAGGGGGTTGCGATGGGACACGACTTCGCACCTAACAACAACAATAACAACCACTAAGGAAGACTAGGTTTTGGAAGTCATGGGGAAAGTTTAATATAAATATATCTTTGTGTGCAAACTTTTTTTTTTACATAGGGAAGTCTTCCGTTCCATTCACTCCTTTTGGGTAATACAGGATTTTATTGTTCACAGCTAACCGAAAGGGAGGTACTCTTAGTCTGCACGGCTAGAAGGAAGTAAAACTGCTGGCAGAGGTGAGGCACGAGCATTTGGTGTTGACCAAGAAAGCTCAAGAAGCTTTTGTGTCTCCCCTGGTCTGTTCACAACACAGGAGCTGCAGAGAACACAAAAATTTACTTTGGTTTCGAGGCAGGACAGAAATACTTCCGGCCTAAGACCATGCATCACTTCCATCTGACGTTTACTGGACAGATGTATCAATATAAATTAGCATTATGACTGACAGGCAGAAATCACACACCATCTTTAGCAATGGATGGTTTATTTGTTTAATTTACTAGCTATCTCTCCTGGTCCAAGCCGGCTTGGGGTGGCTTACAATAAAACCCCAGTAAAATAACAAAATACAAATAGAATCATAGAATCACAGAATCATAGAGTTGGAAGGGGCCATACAGGCCATCTTGTACAACCCCCTGCTCAGCGCAGGATCAGCCCAAAGCATCCTAAAGCATCCAAGAAAAGTGTGTCTCCAACCTTTGCTTGAAGACTGCCAGTGAAAAAATATAAACCTCCTGGCAGCATAACCCCCCTTCATCCCTCCCAACCCACCCATCCAGTGTGGGCCAAAAACGCCTGCTGCCTACACTCCATGCCCAGCCGGCCTCAGGGGACGGAGGCACCTCCTGCCCTAGATGTACTGGACATCCTGAGGAGAGACCCCAGATCTTCCACGGCCTGGCCTCAACCAAATGCCTGGTGGAAGAGCTCCATCTTGCAGGCCCTGTGGAACTGTGATAGCTCTGTTGGGGCCTTTAGCTCTTCCTGGAGCTTATTCCACCAGGCAGGGGTCAGGACCAAGAAGCCCCTGACCCTGGTCAAGGCCAGGTGCAGCTCCTGTGGTCCAAGGACCACCAGCAATTTTAAACTTGCAGAGCGAAGGGCCCTGTGGGGGGAGCGTAAGGAGACAGGCGGTCCCTCAGATATGCAGGGCCCAAACTGCAAATGGCCTTGAAGGTTAAGACCAAAACCCTGAACTTGATCCAGAATGCGATTGGCGGTCAATGCAGCTGCCTCAGAGGCAGCAGCTGGCTGCCTGAAAGGTATAAAAGCGCATGAGTTTGCCTGTTTTTCTCTGTTCGGTAGCTGTAGGCTGTGGCTGGAGCTGCTAAATTAAAAGAGCTGTTCTGAAGAATAGGAGTCTGTGACCACTGAGCCCGCAGACTTAATTCCCAGGAGGGCACTGGGTCCCACAGGGCATCCAGGAATCCATCCAGATCCATGTCTTTGAAGGTAGGCTAAAATACACCCATTGCCCAAACAGGGAGGGGGTGGTATCCCCGGCTGGGACTTCAGGGCATGGTGGTCTGAACAGGGGACGACATTAGATGGCATCAAATACACCTCTACCCCGGCATCAAAGATCAAATTGAGAGTATGACCAGCCTGACGCTTGGGACCAGTAACAAACTGCAAGAACCCCACCAGTGTCACCATGGTCCGAGCCAAGTCCTAGAGCCGACGAATCCACATGGACATTGAGGTCTCCCAGGTTTGTGAGCCTAGGGAACTGCAATGCCCAGGTGGCCGCCCCCTACAGCAGGCCCGATAGGGCGGCTGATGTTGCATTGGGCACGCAGTACACCAACCAGATGGCCAAGTTCTCGACTGAGTTCCACCCCAAGCCAACACATTCCAGTCTGGGGATCACTGGTGCTGCAAAAGCCCTATAGGAGTAAGCCTCCCAGAGAGGGAAGGTCACCCCCTTCCACTTCTACAGAGTTGAGACTGGTGAAAGACTGAAAACGCAGATGGGGCTACACCTTTCAGGGCGTCAGTTTCGCCTTCCTGTGCCCAGGTCTCGCTCACGCACACCAGGTCTACCTCATGCTCTGCGAAGTAGTCTCACGGATTCGAGGATTTGTTGTTAATCGACCTGGTGTTGCACAACATCAGCGTCGGCTCCACCCTAGCCCTCACCACCCCGTTTCTGGGGATGGGACGGAAGTCAGAAGGGCAGCGAGCATGTCCAGACCCACAGCTGTGAATCCCCACGACCGGGGCCTACCCGGACCTTTATATTTCTCTGTCCTTCTCTTGGAACTGTGGCACCGATGACCTCAGCATCTACGATGGTGGAGTGAATATCTAGAGCTGGAGCTGAGAACATTTCTGCAAGACTATTTTCAGGAACGCTCACTACGGAAAGCCGAGCGCTAAGAGGACATGAGGCAACAACATTTGTGTAACAATTAATTTTTAAAAGCGAGAGCTGCACTGTCTCAATAGAAAAGACATGATGGGGATCACACCTACCTTGATTTCGGCTACCCTGGAAGAGAAGAGGCTGCGTGTGATGTCTCTTTCCATTTCTCTTTTGCTCTGCTTGTTCTCGGCTTGTTGCCCACCTCCTCCGTAAACAGCTCCAGCAAACCCAGCTTCCCCTCCCGCAGTCCAGTCCACAAGTGGGTCGTAAACAAAAGCTTCGAGCAGCGTCAGCAGGGTCTCTCGGCCACGCCGCATAATATGCAGGACCTGTTTTGGGGGAAAATATCCCCCCGGATCATTTAAGTTTTGCAACTTCTGTAGCAAGCCCCAATTCTGAGCATTGAGACCTTAGCTTTTTAAGGCCTGACAATACTATTTAAATATTTGTATCTTGCCTTTCTGAACAATGAGACGGCAAAATATTAAGAAGACATTAAAAATCAAACATTTTATTCATTTATATATATATATATATATATAGACACACACAGAAAGGTTCAAGTCATGCAACAATGGATGAAACAGAAAAGTGTTCACTCAGTGGTGGAACGTAACTATCAAGGGGGATAGATACTCTCCCTAAGGAGAGATTTCCACAATTTTGGTGCCACAACCAAGAAGACTCTTAAGCAAGCTACAGCATCCACTGGATTTCTAGTAATCAGAAGCAGAAATTAATTGCTGCGTATAACTCTTGACCTCCCCTATATGTGCCTGCAGCAGAAGAAAGAGCAAACCCTTCCCAAATCAGCATGACAAGTGAAAAGGGGGGGGGGCAAACAGGGTACAATATATCTTGCCACTTACTTGCTCACAGGAAAGCCTGAAAACCCCTTCCACTCCGGTCACTCCAAAAGCCGTTTCAATGTTTTGCGTCATCCGAAACGGGACCTTCTCTGGCACGCGGAGGCTTTTCCCTGCAAGAGGAAAAGTTCAGCCCCAGCATGGCACCCCACCTCATCAACGTCAGGTGCGTGTCGTTTTTGCCCTTTACCTTTTTCAAAGCAAACATTATAATCTATGTGAACGACTTCTCCGGTGGTCATATCAATAAGGACGTTATCCAGATGTCTGTCTCCAAGGCCGATGATGTAGCCGACCATAGACATAACCGCAGTGGACCTTGCGTAAGACTTGGGAAGGGGGGGGAGAAAAAAGAAGCTTTATTTATTTATTTTATTATTTATTTATTTGGGTTTTTATACCGCCCTTCCCTATGGCTCTTGGGCGGTTTGGTCAAGTTATGAATCTGACCCTTCACCACACAACACTTAAAACTATAATCTCGTTTACCGGAGGCCTCTACCTACCTGTGTAACTCTCCACCACTCATCAGGCGTAGTACAAGAGGACCAAAGTTCTTTAGCGAGGAGATTTGGTGGGGTGGTTTCCATTAACTCTTCCAAGACAGACTTCATCACGTTCATAGGCCAATCTCGGCGAGACACATCCAAGCTAAGCCCAACTGCCTTCAAAGCCGGTCCTATTTTACTGTAGTACAGTTCACTGGGTCTTGGAACGATTCCGGGATTTTGAGGTGTCTGGTAGGAATCTTGGGCCTGAAACATACGTTTTATTGTTATTTACACAGTTTGGTGACAGCGACCTATGCTGATTGGAATGATTATCCCATAGATATCCCATATCTTGACTGGATGGAGATCTGCACCATATAAAACAAACCTAAGTGGGGCGTCCCATTTTTCCTGATTTCTATATCCTATCCAGAACAATTTAAGAAGAATGATCCAAACTTATTGTGGGAAAAAGTGCTTCAAATCAAATTCAAATCAAATCAAATTTATTTTAATACAGCACTGCGGCCAGATAAAACAGATAGCAAGAAAAAACATTTCAGAGTAGGAGATTGCAAAATCAGGGAGCCAGTACAAAATTTAAAATACAGTATTTGCTGGCATATAAGACTACTTTTCCCCCTGAAAAACATGCCTCCAAGTGGGGGGGTCGTCCTATACGCCGGGTGCACTTCAGTTGGGATAGACATAGCTGCCCATAGTGGCCCATAGTACTGTTTTTTGAGTGGAAATGTTGGGGGGTCGTCTTATACGCCGGCAAATACGGTATATAAAATTGTATAATTTATAGGTACATTATTTAAAAAATGCATAGTAAAATTCCTCTAAAAATCTTCACTTAAGCTTAAATTGTCTTTCCCGCACATGTGCACAGAATTTGGCAACCTGCTTAATCATATGGCCCCTACTCTTCCACAGGAGGAATTTTACTGTTTCTTTGTTTGAGTGGGATAAAGTGCTTCTTTCAAATAACTCGAGATCTCTTTGGAACTTGATCAGATTGGTCCAGAGGGTAGCATCACCCTATCTAAATCGGTAACCTTTTTTCTAATGGCAAATCGGAGCAATTTCTGGATCTTTTTCCCCTCCCCAATTTTGCAAGAATCTTCTATTGCACTAAGGACCACAATGACAGCTTCTGCCTCTCTTTCCTTGTGCTGCTTACTGAGAAACACCACCAACAGCAGGGCTCTTTGCACCTCAAAGTACCAGCAGACATGACTTCTTCTCTGGGCCAAATATATCTATTCTCAGGAGCCTCAAACTTAGGCAATTGAGGGGGGGGGGGACAAACAAACAATATAAGCACCCCCCCCCCACTCCTGGAACAGGCTACAAAACTCATTTAGAACCTCTGCCTTGTTCAACCCAGTGTGGCTGTCAGAGGGACCAAAGAAAGCATACAGCAAAAGGAAGGCTGCTATTTATTTGAAATATCAGGGGGCTTGTTTTCTCTGTCAAGCGTGCCAAAGGCAAACCCCCCCCCCCCTCAACGAAGAATACTATTGCATAAAGCAGTGCTGAACCAGGGCACGGAAGCTGAACCAGGGCACGGAAGTTACACCCACATATGATTTCCTACGTTTGTGCCTGGATTTGTAGCACAATTTTTTTTCCTTTCATGGGTTAGGGCATTCGCAACTGTCACAATCATCTGCTTGCGCAATTCGAGCAAGTGCCGCCGATAACCTGATCCGGCGAATCAGGTCTCCGCTTCACAGCCTGCTGGTTCACCTGTCGATGGCATTACCTTCTGGGCTTGCAAAGTCGCTTCTCTCTGCTGCCACCTCTTATACAGGCCAAATAACGGGGTGGCTCCGTCCACCCACTGAATCAGACCGGATCTTGTTCCCAGCGGCGTCACGGAGTAGTGCCTGGCGTGGAACCGCGGTGCCTCCTGGCGATTGATTGTCGCAAACATCGTATTGACAATGGATAGGAACTGCATGATTCGTTCGTCGAGATGCAAGTCCTCCAGGCCTGCGTGGAGAAGCAGAAGGGTATTTAAGTTCATCGACAGGCTTCCTTCGTTTCCGACTGAAACGGCTCTTCTCCAGCCGCATGCAGAAAAGCAGGTAAGAAAGTCAGGCAACTAATCGTGGTCCAAAGCAGCCTCTCTGCCTGGGATGCCAGACTCCTTTCCTGCCAGAAACAAGAAGGCTTAAATCAGGGGTAGCAAATGCTGGCAGGGGCTCCTGGGAATTGTAGTCCATGGACATCTGGAGAGCCGCAGTTTGACTACCCCTGGCTTAAATGAACAGCATCAAACAGAGTGTGCCATAAGAACATAAGCAGAGCCATGGCTGAATCAAACCAAAGGCCCTTCTGTTCAGACTCTGGCCAACTAGCTGCCTCTGGGCAGCTGTATCCTTTTGACCGGAGATGCTGGGGATTGACTCCAGTAAGCTTCTGCAGGCCAAGCTGCGCCAAAGCACGTACCTTTGAAAAGGTACGGGTAGTTTTTCCCATCCGAGCCCAGGAAGAGGAGCTTTTTGGGCTTTGTTTTGGTAGGCAGGATGGTAATGGTGCTCCCCACGCTGTGAATGGTGACCGTGTCTCTGGCGGACACTTCTCCGGGGAGAGCAATTTCAGTGTTGGTCATGGCGGCCAGCCACGGGCTTATCTCCTCGAGGCGCAGAATGTAGCTGGCGCGTTTCTGAGCTCGCTGCTGGAGATTGAGCATGACCTGTTTTTTTTTTTTCAAAAGTAAAACAAACAAACAGAATGCTTAGATACAAGTCATCCTACAGTTCCAGCGGCTGAATTATGACTTTACTAGGTTTAAAGCCCGTTGTATCTGCAAATACAACGGGCGCTAGCATCCCCTTTCCTCGCTCCCCCTCTCCCTGGGCAGCCCAGCCGCCAGCACTCCCCCGTGCCCCGAAAAGCCCTGCCACCGCCTCTCCAAGCCTCGGCAGGATTTTTCGGGGCGGGGAACTGTGCCCCTGGCCAGCCCCCCCCCCCCCCCCGATCCCCTCTTCTGGCAGTGGTCAGGGGCACAATAGTGGTGATTGCGCCAGATTGCCCCTTGCCAAGTATGTTGGGGGCCGGTCTGGCTTCTGTTTCTGGTCTACGGGCCAATCAGGACACGCACAGCAAAGCAAAGCTGTGCGTGTCCTGATTGGCCCGTAGACCAGAAACAGAGGCCAGACCGGCTCCACCCAGGAGGCTGCTGTTCAAATATTAAAAGCAGCTACGTAAGTGTTAAAGATTACCAGACAGGAGGCAAAGTTCCTTTGGAGCTGCCTATTCTCTGCCATGTTTTGAAGATTTATACCCTGCTGGCCTCTTTTTTTGATGCCATACCTCTTTAAAAGGGATCCAGCTGCTCCCAGGCTTAGCGGGATTCGAAGGGTTCTTCAGTTTCTCCAGAGCGCTCTCGATGGCATCTCCATAGCTGTCCTGAAACCACTTCTCATGAGGGGTTTCTGCAGGCGCTGCGGTGATGCTCCACACGTGCTCCAGGGCAAATACGATGGGCTTCATTAGGGCTGTGTGCTTTTCGCGCATGATGGCAATTTTTTCCTCTCTGTGAGACAGAAGCGCAGGGGCAGAAAACATCACTTGCCTTCTGAGGACGCTGACATTACGGACAACATTATTTTCGCTCCATTCTGATTTCGTGACATGGTTTCAAAGTTCATAACAAGAAACTTAACCCAATGCTGCTAAGGAAACAGCCACCTGCTGTTCATCGACAGTTTCTGTGCCGACAAATTGGGGCTCCACCTGCTCAGGGCGGGCACAGAGATTTTGTTCCTAGCTTAAAAACTCCTAAAGTGGGGTGCCCCACCCCAGAGCTGACGCATGCACCATATTTCCCACCACAGGTATCATATGTTCCATGGGCTGCCGCAAGCTGTGTCCTAGAGCAGGGGTCGCCAACCCCAGGTCTGCGGCCCAGTACCGGGCCACGAAGGCCTCAGTACCGGGCCGCCAGCAACCGTGCCTGCCTCTCCCCCCCCCCCCCCGCTGAGATCAACCATTAGTAGTTAGTAAAACATGCCCTGCTAAATGTGCTCGACTGCACGTTTGACATGCCCACAATAGGGATCGCTCTCAGAACAATGCCAAGATCCAAGGCCACGTCCCAGGTAAGCAGTGCCTCGGGATAGAGCAACAGGGACCCTGTGCCCCCCCTGCTCGTTGAGGTAATACACAAGGGTGGGCTTACTTCCGCAGGGTGTTGTTGTTCTGGACTCGCTTCACCTCATCTTCCAGCTGCTGAATCCGCCGGAGGACGTACATGTGCTGTTGCAGCAGGACTCCCAGCCACAGCTCGTCCCAAAGGACAGTGACCCTGCGCAACTCCGCCACCAGCATCTGGACCTGGATCCAACAGCAAATAGCAACAACCACTGAGCTCTTTGTGATTTTTTCCCCAATAATCAGCAGCCATCTCAGTGTCACAGAGTAAGTGCAAGGGGCCACCTAGACAGCTGAGAAAATCAAAAGCCCTGAAATGCGAATCAAAGGCTGAACCATAGAATCAAAGAGTTGGAAGGGGCCATAGAGGCCATCTAGTCCAACCCCCTGCTCAACGCAGGATCAGCCCTAAGCATCCTAAAGCATCCAAGAAAAGTGTGTATCCAACCTTTGCTTGAAGACTGCCAGTGAGGGGGAGCTCACCAAATCCTTAGGCAGCCTATTCCACTGCTGAACTACTCTGACTGTGAACATTTTTCCCTGATCTCTAGCCTATATCGTTGTACTTGAAGTTTAAACCCATTACTGCGTGTCCTCTCCTCTGCAGCCAACAGAAACAGCCTCCTGCCCTCCTCCAAGTGACAACCTTTCAAATACTTAAAGAGGGCTATCATGTCCCCTCTCAACCTCCTTTTCTCCAGGCTGAACATTCCCAAGTCCCTCAACCTATCTTCATAGGGCTTGGTCCCTTGGCCCCAGATCATCTTCGTCGCTCTCCTCTGTACCCTTTCAATTTTATCAACGTCCTCCTTGAAGTGAGGCCTCCAGAACTGCACACAGTACTCCAGGTGTGGTCTGACCAGTGCCGTATACAATGGGACTATGACATCTTGTGATTTTGATGTGATGCCTCTGTTGATACAGCCCAAAATGGCATGTGCCTTTTTTACCGCTGCATCACACTGCCTGCTCATGTTTAGTTTACAATCCACAAGTACCCCAAGGTCTCGTTCACACACAGTGCTACCTAGAAGCGTATCCCCCATCCAGTAGGCATGCTTTTCATTTTTCTGACCCAGATGCAGAAATTTACACTTATCTTTACTAAATTGCATCTTGTTCTCATTTGCCCATTTTTCCATTGTGTTCAGATCTCGTTGAACTCTGTCTCCATCTTCCGGAGACACGACCTGAAGTTTTACCTGCATCACCATTGTGGGATTGGCGGTCGACAACTTCTCAACGATTTTACTGTAGCAGTCTTGCATCATGGCCTGGTCTTCATTTAAGCCCATTTTCGCCTCGTCTTTGATGCTCTCCTGAGAAGCCGGGGGGCTTCCCCCATCACACTCCCCACCCAGTAATTCCTCGCCTTGGATGTTTCCCAAAAAGGTCGGGATTGCAGAAGGGAATTTGCTCCCTACGTTTGAGAAAGAAGAGGAGGAGGAGGAGGAGAGAAAGCTCATTTCGGTTTGGTCAGAATTCAAGCGTCTGCCAAAGCCAGCAAGCTACAGCCCTGACCGAAATGACAAAGAGATTGCCCATTACTACAAAACCCATACAGTTCCTTACATTGTGATTCTGTTCACAGTAAAAATGGGTGATCATGCAAGATGCCGTTCTAGAGGTGACATGAGCACCTGAAAGGGACTCTCCCATAGACCATAATTCTGGCAACTTCAGTCTTTGAGAAACCCCAGAAGTGGCACAATCATACAGAATTTGGTTGGGAGGCAGAGCTGTGGACACGCCCGCCTGGGGCCCCTCCCCTTCCCACCCCCTCCAGGCCCATCATTGGCCATGGAGGAGATTTTTAAGGATATATTAAAATAATTAACTCCCACGCATTAAGCATTCAGGAAACCCTTCCAGGACTGTCAAGAAACCCTGGTCGAGAAAGCCTACCATAGAATCTACACAAATGTGTACAGCCCTCCCTGGAGAGAAAGTGTGACCTTATCAGCTCAGATGGCTTCCCCCACTGATGGGGAACAGCAGAAAAGGTTGGTCAAAAACTACGACAGTATTCTAACACAGGGGTAGTCAACCTGTGGTCCTCCAGATGTTCATGGACTACAATTCCCATGAGTCCCCTGCCAGCGTTTGCTGGCAGGGGGCTCCTGGGAATTGTAGTCCATGAACATCTGGAGGACCACAGGTTGACTACCCCTGTTCTAACATACAACGATAAATGCAAATTGTCATATTGCAGTTAGCCTGTACAATTTCCACTAGCCCACACCTGAAGCTTGAGATTCACTGCTAAGGGAAATAGTTCCCACAATGGCAGGGTACAATATAAGGTGAGGAGAATCTTGTGCTACTCGACAAAGAAGGTTACAGATGCTCTGCCGGACGTAGACTTCGGGGTGATTCAGACGAGAGAAGAGCTGAGGGATAATACCTGAATGAAGATAAAAAGGAAGGAACACAAAGGTAACTTTATATCTTGTACCAAAAAAGAGCCCACAATTGTCATCTTCATATGTGAGAGCATATACGGTAATAGTTCTTGTAAAGTAACTGTAAAGAAATCTAATCTTTCTCTATATCTCAAGCAAGAAGAGGTTTATTTGTTTGTTTCTTGCAACTAGTTAAAGGCTGTCTTTCCTGCTCAGGTAGCTTATCAAGGTAGCTTATCAAGAGTGAGTTCTTATAAAAGAAAAACAAAGAGCAAGCCCAACAAGTCAGGCACAAACAGTCTTAAGAAGAAGAAGAGTTGGTTCTTATATGACGCTTTTCTCTACCCGAAGGAGGCTCAAAGCGGCTTACAATCCCCTTCCCTCCCCTCTCCCCACAACAGACACCCTGTGGGGTGGGTGAGGCTGAGAGAGCCCTGATATCACTGCCCGGTCAGAACAGTTTTATCAGTGCTGTGGCGAGCCCA
This sequence comes from Paroedura picta, assembly GCF_049243985.1. NCBI lineage: Eukaryota > Metazoa > Chordata > Lepidosauria > Squamata > Gekkonidae > Paroedura > Paroedura picta. The sequence goes on along the minus strand of NC_135385.1, from coordinate 4,500,302 downwards.
AGGTCACCCAGCTGGCTGCATGTGGGGGAGTGCAGAATCGAACCTGGCATGCCAGATTAGAAGTCCGCACTCCTAACCACCACACCAAACTGGCTCTTAAACCCCAAAGGGATATACTGCTTTGATTATCTAAAGATTCTAAGGCTAATTAAATCAATATCACCAGAGTTCTATCTTAACAACCTGAATTAATGGGTTATTACCCAAAAAGCAATTAGATCCATGTGGATAATTTCAAAAGGATGCACTGTAACCGTCTGGTCACAGCGACCGTTTCACAGGCACAGAGAAGCCCAGCCAGAATGTCTTCTGCAATCAGCTAAAATTATACAATGTGATGATAGATTCAAACATGTAGCCGTGTTGGTCTGAAGTAGCACAATAGAATCAGAGTCCAGTGGCACCTTTAAGACCAACAAAGAATAAATCTTTGTTGGTCTTAAAGGTGCTACTGGACTCTGGTTCTATTATACAACATGATGATGTTATCCGGTAAGTCGTGTCCGACCCTTGGCGATTCTATAGGAAAGTTTTCACCATGTGCCTCTGTCTCTGACTGATACTTTTAGTTGGTTATACAACATACGAGAGTTTTAATCCAAAATCCAATTAACTGCCTTTAGACACAGCACAGGGGTCTATATTCTTCTAGACTAGAAGTATTGAAAGGAGAAAGGGTAAGATTTATTAAGTTTATCGGTAGGAAAGCGCTAAAGAAAAAAACCCTCAGAGGTCTGTTGCAGAAAAACAAAGGAATTATTTGTTATACGATTATGATAAAAAAAATCTGTTTAGAATATCTTAAAACTATGTGATGCTTCCCTTCCAATGAGCTATGCTCCTATAAAGGTGTGCAGTGTATTTAACTTTATTTCCAAAAAAGAGGGACCAATTCCAGCTATACATGCATTTCCATATTCCTGGGAAGCAAAGAGCCAATTTCTTCCTTCTTAGGGCAGGATGGCAACTTCACTATATCTGACGTCGCACAGGAGCCATCGGTTGGCAAGTGTTGGTTCAAGCTTTGCCCATTTTGGTTTCTAAGCTGCTAGACACGGAAGGCTATCGCACCTCTCCACGGGGCTGTCGGGGTGGTTTCGAGCCCATGTTCCAGATACTGCCTAAGCTCCCCGGCGTGTTTCACAAGCAGCCGCAAGAGCCTCAAGGTGGCCATAACTATCACATCGTCCGTGCTTTGCTCAGCGGTGTTTCTGAGATGCAGCCTGGGGTCATCTTCGTCCAGCAGAACCTACACGAGAAAGAAACCGCTCGTCCGATCAGATACACGTCACTCACAAGTGCAATTCGCTGAAATATCTGCACAACAAATCACAAAAAGAACTCTGAAAGACAGCTCCATCCTGGTTTGTTAAGTAGACAAAAGTTATGCCTTTTGAACACAGTCAGAGTAGTTCAGCAGTGGAATAGGCTGCCTAAGGAGGTGGTGAGCTCCCCCTCACTGGCAGTCTTCAAGCAAAGGTTGGAGACACACTTTTCTTGGATGCTTTAGGATGCTTAGGGCTGATCCTGCGTAGAGCAGGGGGTTGGACTAGATGGCCTCTATGGCCCCTTCCAACTCTATGATTCTATGATTCTATGAACGTTCCACCAGCCGCTTCGCCCAGCCCCTTCCTGTGTCCTTGTAATACCAAGCCAGTCTGCAACCTATTGCTTGTTTACTCTTCTCCTTTCCCCCTTGCTTTTCTTTGGGTTTTATTTATTTATTTATTTATTTTTGGGGGGGGGTGACTGGTTGTAATAATAATTTTTAAAAATTAACAAATCACGAGGGGAGTCTCCAGATTCCTCAGAGATAGTTCAGGCACTCTGGAACAGGAAGCACCAGGTAATCGAGGCGCGACCAAGAGCCCGAGAAAGAGATAAAATGCTGAGAAGGGGAGGAAGGAAAGGGAACTACTCCGGATCAGGTTTAGTTGTCTGGCTCCCCTCTCCCCACATTGAGAGCCAGTTTGGTGTAGTGGTTAGGAGTGCGGACTTCTAATCTGGCATGCCGGGTTCGATTCTGCGCTCCCCCACATGCAGCCAGCTGGGTGACCTTGGGCTCGCCACAGCACTGATAGAGCTGTTCTGACTGAGCAGGAATATCAGGGCTCTCTCAGCCTCACCCACCCCACAGGGTGTCTGTTGTGGGGAGAGGAAAGGTAAGGCGATTGTAAGCCGCTTTGAGCCTCCTTCGGGTAGGGAAAAGCGGCATATAAGAACCAACTCTTCTTCTTCTTCTTGACATGCCCAGGATCAAGTGGAGATACCGCTCCTGAAAAAGTCAAGGATCGGTAATCCAAGAGGTGAGGTTACCTTGCAGGCAGGAACGCCCTCCATGTGCAACAAGCCTTAGCCAGCCAGTATGTTTATGGCAGAGGCCCCTCCTCTACCCAGCCCCTTCAGGCCATTTTGTGAGGGAGGGCAGGTTAGCTTTACCATATATGAGTATCTAATGGAGAGATGTTTAAAAATCTATAAAAAAATATTTTTCCTTCTCGATCTCATGAAACCCCTTTGGGGGGCCCCGCAAAACCCCAGGGTGTTGCAAAACCCCAGTTGAGAAGCCCTGGAGAATGTTCCAACCTCCTGAAGATTGCAGAAAATTTGCAGCTACCTGCCCACCCACAGTGGTCCTAATTTCATGCCGATGATGCCTCCTCCCCCAAAAATCCCAGAATCCCTGGCCAGTATGGCCATTCAACCCCTTGTCTTTGCTTCCTCCCCTTCAGGGGGGAGCGAAACCAACAGGGTAAATACTCAGGTATTCCTCCTCCCCTTTCTCCTGGCCTCAGTGAGGGAAGGACCTTCCAGGGAAGTCCCTGCCCCCTTTCTCACATCAGTGACTTATGGCCCAGGAGAAAAGGGAAACTGAACTCACTTCAGTCAGCTCGTGGTTAATGCAGGGGCGATTCTAAGCAAGCCATTCTGCACCTCTTTGGGTTGGTTCGGGGACCATGAACCGAACCACATCGGGGGTGGGGTTGTTCATGCTCATCCCTACTCACACAATTGATAAACATGCATAAATAAAAACAATGCAACCTACCTGGCCCGCGTTGAGCTTCAGGAAAGTAAAGTAAGCACTGCACGAGAGTTTATAGAGGCTGAAGATCCTGTCCACCACCTTCCTCCACACCTTGATCAGCCCCTCGGTTGAATTCTCATCCAGGTCCGAAAGCCAGGGGCAACTCGACAGCAACTGGCGCCAGATCACATCCACCATGTCATCTTCCTCGTTGTCTTCGTTCTCTGCGATCTGGAGGGTCATGTCTTCGTCCTACGACACAGATCACCGTGGAAGAATATTAGGCAGCACGTGCAACGCAGGTCACAAAAGGCATCCGCTGCCACTCAAAGCCACAGAGCCTGGATAGCCCCAGTTATAAGTCAGAACTTTAATCCACTGTGAACTTTCAGCCTTTATCATCATCTTCATTTTGCATTCTTTCCCTCCCAAGAAGCCTCCAACATCACCTTCTCTTCATTCCTTTAGACCAGGAGTAGTCGACCTGTGGTCCTCCAGATGTCCATGGTCTACAATTCCCATGAGCCCCTGCCAGCATTTCCTGGCTCATGGGTATTGTAGTCCATAGACATCTGGAGGACCACAGGTTGACTACCCCTGCTTTAGACCACTCACTCTTTTCCAAATCCTTTGAGGCCTGACGCCTCCTCTGATTCTGCGCCTCCTTTTTGAGACCATCTATTATTATGTATTTATCTTTATTTATTAATTTGATTGATATACCACTCTCTCAGTACGCCAGCTCAGGGTGGTGTACAACATACGGTCAATAACAATATGGTTAAAAACAAAAACATATAAAACCACTTAAACCTGCACCAATAGTTAAGCAGCATCACCACACACCCCTTTTAACCCTTTAAACCCTGCCATGCTCCTCTAAGGTCTTAATAGTTCAGACAACAGCCAATGGTTTTCTTTGCCCCATGGGCCTTAAGAGGACTTGAGTCTGTGAGTCCTTTTATTTATTTATAAGATAAATGCACCAGACTACATACAGTGTGGTATCCCATGCAGACTTACTCTAGTCCCACTAAATCTGTTGGATAAAGAAAGTTATATAGGTTCTTTTTGCCGTCATCAAAAATTCTAGTATTTTTAAAGGAAAAACTTTGCACGTTCTCCTGTATTTTATCATAACACAATACAGAAACTTCCTTTGCTTCAAAATGACAGTGGAACTGGTTTATTAATGCATCTGGCTAATTAACGGCAGCATAGAATATGAACTATCATTTCCTGACCGCTGAGCTATGCTGACCTTAGGTAGCAGTTTAATTCAGACATTCAGATCCATTAAAAGCTCTTTTCTAATGTTTCAGTGGTTACAAACTCCCACCTGTCTAGCAACCGCAAATGAAATGAAGTGTTGCACAGATTATTTCTCCTGCAGCTAACCTGAATTCCAGCTGGCCGGCACACCGCCTGTCCAAGAATGCTGTAGATTTTCTCTCTGTCCTCTTCCACAATGTTTTCTGGAAGCAGGTTTTGAACTTCAGATTTCTCTCTTGGCAGAAGGCGGACACCTCCCTGGCTGTAACACCACACATTTAGTCATCTTCAAAAGCCGGAGAGATGGGCCCTACTGAACACTGTTTCAAATCTAAGTGTTAATTGCTTGGTGCTTTAGGGCAGTGGTCCACAACCCCCGGTCCGGAGACCCACACCGGTCCATGGATCAGCCAGTACCGGGCCGCAGCTCCTCCTTGTCCTCCTCCCCGGCTGCTGCCTCGGGGGCTGCCCTGCCACTCTGCCGCCAGCTCACCTTTGGTGCTCTCTAGTGGCCGACATGGCTGGGGCTCCCCCCTTGGCCGTGGCACTGTGCAGCTGCTGCTGGCAGCGCCCCCCAGTGGGCGGCGGGAAGTCAGGAGCGCCAGCAGGAAAGCAAGCAAAGCAGGGGCTCAGGCAGCGGTGGTGACGTCCCTCGGCAAAAGACTAACCCCCCCCCCCCCGGGCCTCAGTAAAATTGTCAAGTGCTGACCGGTCCCCGGTGATAAAAAGGTTGGGGACCACTGCTTTAGGTCACCACCAACTGGAAACAGGTCCCTACTACGTAGCCACAACCAATTCCCCAGAAGACATACATTCTTATAGAATCATAGAGTTGGAAGGGGCCATACAGGCCATCTAGTCATAGAATCATAGAGTTGGAAGGGGCCATACAGGCCATAGAATCATAGAGTTGGAAGGGGCCATACAGGCCATCTAGTCCAACCCCCTGCTCAACGCAGGATCATAGAATCATAGAATCATAGAGTTGGAAGGGGCCATACAGGCCATCTAGTCCAACCCCCTGCTCAACGCAGGATCATAGAATCATAGAGTTGGAAGGGGCCATACAGGCCATCTAGTCCAACCCCCTGCTCAATGCAGGATCATAGAATCATAGAAGAGTTGGAAGGGGCCATACAGGCCATCTAGTCCAACCCCCTGCTCAACGCAGGATCAGCCCTAAGCATCCTAAAGCAATTCTTCCCGGTTTCTCTTTTCCCACCCAACCCCCCTGAATCTGGCAGCTTGAACTGGACTGAAAAAACAGACCACTGGCTTGTCAACTCTGACCAACAGCAGCTCCTCGTCCATTATCCTATTATTTTTAACTGGAGATGCTGGGGTTCGGACCTCCGACCTTCTCCACGAGAAGGAAACGCTTTGACACCCCCCTGTTGCACGTTGTTTGATTTAACAAAGCGACAAATGGCGAACACTGCATTAGTCGACATTAGCAGAGTCAGACAGAATACCCGACTAGTAAAGAATTAGGTAAGAATAAACCAAACAGGCCACATTGAAGAAGAAAGGCAACAGGTTGCAAGACAGGAAGTTCAACACTGAGGGGGAAACTGCACAGGCTTTTAAAAAATATACAAACTAATCATGATAGGGAGATTCAAACATGGAACACACAGATATTAATATTCACTAGGTGAATCTTTAGTATTCATGTTACTAAATCATTACTATGGCACCAAACTGATGTTTAGCCAACACCTTCAAATACTGGTCCAGTAAGTAATATTCTGATTATTTATCTGAACAGCCCTGATTTGCAGTAGTCTAATGATTTACCTGAACAATGTATTAAATGTTTATTAGCTGATAGGATTCCTGAAGTTACTGAGTGGGTAGTAGAATTCTTGGCTATTATATTTTTTAAAAAGTGTACACCCCTGTAGACTGTGGTCTAAACTTTATTTCATAATACTGCTTAGAGAATCGCCCTGGACCTTCTGTGCATAACAGAGAAATAAAAGGTCTGAGACATGCGGAGCACTGATACAATAACTGAGATTTACTGAACATAAATTTTAAAAGTTTTTTAGGAGCTTATGTTTTATTATTATGGTTTTTGGTCTGATGTAACCTCGTTTATTTCACCCTTAAATTTCTTCCTTTCCTTATGGTATGCCAATGTTCGTTGAACATCGAACAAACTAACATCCTGAAGGACAGTACATCCATCCACACTTCACTGAAATCTTATAGAACCACAACACTTCACTCCACACACACACAGCCCACCAAAAAAACCCCACTATCCTGTATTTGGTCTGCCAGGGGTAGTCAAACTGCGGCCCTCCAGATGTCCATGGACTACAATTCCCAGGAGCCCCTGCCAGCGAACGCTGGCAGGGGCTCATGGGAATTGCAGTCCATGGACATCTGGAGGGCCGCAGTTTGACTACCCCTGGTCTAGCCCATTCTGCAGTTCACTGAGAACCACATCTGCTATTGCCATTAACTTGAAAAGCCCTGTTTACTTCCATCCCTGGCCCGTCTATAGCCACTAATAACTACAAAATGAACTGGATTATGAGCCTGCACTCCTTACCCTGCCAGTACTGGGAGACCCACTGTCTTCCCCATCCCATTCCACTGCCTTTCTCAGTTTTCCATCCATTAAAGCTCTCAGGCATTGGCAAGAGCTTCCTTCATCAGCAGAGGCAAGCGTACATCAAAACACACAACTTGTCCTTAGGGCTAAAAAAAATTTACCTGGCGTTATCAACTACCTTTCGGCCCCATCGGTAAGCCCAACTGGCCAGGGCTGCCCAGGATTTGGCGACTTCCGGCGCTTGTGCGGAAGAGAGACGGTAGAGCTGCCCCAAAATGAAGTCTGGTTCTCCAACGCCAATGTTCACTAGAGAGAATCAAGGACTTGGTTTTTTGGTTTTTTAAAGGAAGAGACACAACTTACGACGATGTCCTAGTTCCATATTATGAGACTGCTCAACGTTTCCGATTTGGTACCATTTTAACCTTCTATGGGATTATTGATCCACGTGGAGCCCCCCTCCTTTATCAAGCATCAAAGCCAGCAAACTGGAAAGCTGGCAGGGGAGCCTTCTCTACCTGTGGATTCATTTTCAATCCTGGGGTAGTCCTCTTCGATAGCGTTAACAGCCGGCAAATCGATCAAGGCATAGATGTTTCTGGAGAGCGTCGAAAGGCCGGCCAGGTTCTGCTGCTGCCGTGCTCGGTAGACCTGCTTCAGCTGCCCCGAAATCTCTTTCCATTCCGCCTGGATCCACTTGGCCAGCGTGAGGATGGACTTGGCGACAGCAGAGTCCGCTTTGGCAGACTTGCAGAAGCAGAGGGCGCAGGAGCTCAGCATCTCCATGGCATGGGTGGACTGACCTGGCAGCGGGCAAAGTCCCAATATTAGATTTGTGGGGTGATTTGAAACTCGCGTTCCGTATCTTTTGCGCCCTCCCCCATCACAATGGTTCTCTTTCTTATGATTATCCGTTTGCATAGGGAAACGTTTTTGGAGCCCAAGGAGAAGAGTTGGGTTTTATACCCCACTTTTCACTACCTGAAAGCGTCTCAAAGCGGCTTACAAGTACCTTTCCCTCCTCTCCCCACAACAAGGCCACCTGTGAGGTAGGTGGGGCTGAGAGAGCTCTGACAGAACTGCTCCGCAGGAACAGGACTGGGACTAGTCCGAGGTCCTCCAGCTGACTGCACGCGGAGGAGCGGGGAATCAAACCCGGCTCTTCGGATTAGAAGTCACATCTCTTAGCCATCACAACCAGGAGCTGGCAGCATCTTTCCCTTAAGGCCACACAAAACCTGATTTACCTTTTTAGACCATTTTATTTGCCACTTTGATGCCATATTTAAGAAGAAGCAGGTTCTTTGCAGTTGGGGTTATGTAGCCAACTATCACACTGCCAGCACAATGCCCCATTGGCATCACTGAGTGAAGAAATCTCCACTTGAGCTGCTCAGGTGACCATCACTCCCCCCCCCCCCCCGCTGCTACTATGGCCATTTTTGAAAAAGACAACAACCCACTCTGAGATCTCAGGGCAGTGGGGGATGGGAGATTTGCCCAGCAAAGTTTTAAAAAAAAACTTTCACTACAAGGTATGTCTAGCTGTTTCCTCCTGACCCAAGTCTCCAAAAATAATCACACACACCCCAATTTTGGGGGGGAGGAGGGGGGCTGATAAATTAATCTTTTGCTTATTATTATTATTATATTATTATTATTATTATTATTATTATTATTATTATTATTATTAAATTTTTAGACTGCCCTTCTCCAAATAGGTCTCAGGGTGGTTTACAACATAAGTAGTTAAAACACAATAAAATCCCCATAAAAACCCCAATTAACATCAACAAAAGTTACATATAACATATAAGCGGCGGTGGTCACTATTCTGATATTAGTTACCTGAGTTCCCCCCAAGTTCAGCCTGGTGGGGAGAATAATATTCAGAAGAGGGTGGCGCCAATGCAATAGATCTAACAATGATCTCGATGTTGGAGATCTCAATATTGGAGGGGATCCTCTGATGGATTTGTGGGAGAGCTGCCCTGGCCTCAACCATATGCCTGGCGGAAGAGCTCCGTCTTACAGGCCCTGCGGAAAGCTGGTAGATCCCGCAGGGCCCTTAGCTCTTCTGGGAGCTCGTTCCACCAGGTTGGGGCCAGGACTGAAAAGGCCCTGGCCCAGGTCGAGGCCAGGCGAACATCCCGTGGGCCCGGGACAACCAGTAAATTCATACCCGCAGAGCGGAGTGCCCTGCGGGGGGCATAAGCAACCAAGCGGTCCCGCAGGTAGACGGGACCCAGGCCGCGTATAGCCTTATGCAAAACGCAGTTCAGTGACATGCACACTTTCCCGCTGCTCTGTTCAAAGCTCTGCCACGGAGACTTACCGGCTGTGTACAACAGCTTGGTCTTTTCAATTTCAAGCTCGGGGCCCCATTTCTCGTCCATCTGAATGGGCGCCGAGAGTTTTTTGAAGTGCTGGACTAAGTCTTGGGCCGTGGTGGTTTTCCCGAGCTGGACTTCGCTACACTGGGCAAGCAGCCGGGTGGCCAGCGCCACGTTGCCCCGTTTCCGAGCGAATTTTGCGGCGGTCAGACCCAGCTCCATCAAATGGCTTCGCACTGGGACAGCTTGCTCTGAAAAATACAGAAAGCACCTGGGTTTGAAAATATCTTCCTTGTATGTGACACCAAAGGTGATCGCCAAAATTGCTAAAAACCGTGGTAACGAATGTTGGAAATGTGATGGTAAAATAGGTTCTTTCTTCCATATGGGGTGGAGATGTGAAAAAGTTTATAAGTTCTGGGCAAAAATGTTGTGCAGAAAATGTGGGGTCTTAGATTTCCTATGAAAGCTGAATCTGTGTTATTTTAAGTGTACCTCCGCAGTGCCTCCCAACCCACACACAAAGCTTATTCTTCTACGCGACGACGGCAGCAAGACTAGAATTGGCCAAGAAATGGAAAACGCAAGAACTACCTTCGATAGAAGACTGGTTGAATAAATCAGCTGACTTTGCCAAGATGGCCAAACTGACACTGATAGTCAATGGAAGAACAGAAGAGGCCTTTCAAGGAGAATGGGGCCCTTATCTGAATTACTTAAGAAAATAATTTAAAAGGGGATCGAAACGGGGAATTAAGTGTATCAAATGAAGAGCATAACCTACTTTTTCCTGTATTAATAATGTAGATTACTTGTATTGTGTCATCTTTAATCTTGGAAAATAAAATAAAAATCTTGCTAAAAAAAAATAAAAATAAAAATATCTTCCTTTAAAAACAGCCAGACAACAGCAATACTGGCCTTGGTTTGAGGCTGTATTTACCATTCCTTTCAGACACTTAAATAAATAAATAATAATAATAATAATAATTATTATTATTATTATTATTACTACTACTACAACTACTACTACTACTACTACATTTATATCCCAACACTCCCCTGAGACTCGGGGCGGTTAACAACAGTCTTAAAAAAAAAAACCCATTAAAACTCCCCATTAAAAGACTCTAAAACTCATAACATGGCGAACGAAAAACCAACCCACTCCCCGGCCCTACAATCGAGACGACGAGAGAATGGAGCAAGAATGATGTCCACGTAAGCCCCAGTTATTACCAGAAACATTTCGGTGATTTACAGGGCAGGGCAACACTTGCAGGGAGGGCCAGTATAAAAATCTAATAGATAATAATCATGCAAAAACTCCAAAGTTACTCCAATTGGCTTAGTGGGGTAACTCTACCCACGTTTGCACTGTGGCATAAAGACCAAAAAGCATCTCGTTCTCATGAGATGTGCTCGACTTCCGTTTTGGGGAGGAAAAACAGATTAAGGAGAGGCGGTGTTTCTAAACACGTCCTTCATTGGGGGATAAGGAGATGCAATCCCATCCGCAAATGCTGCGCTTTAACGTAGGTAAATTAGGAGAAAAGTGCTTTTGGGTTTTACGGCATATACCTTTTAGTTTCATCAGCAACTGATTCTGGTACATTGTATATCTAAGGGCATGCATCCAGGGTCTCACGTCGTGCTGCTTGCATGACCGCAATGCTTCACTGAAGAGAGGAATGAGACAATCCTATGTAAAAAGGACAGAAGTTGTGTTTAACAGGTCTCTGCAAACTGTTTACGCTCCCTCTGAGCTGCTTCAAGCTTCAAGTACAAATACTCCTGAACAGATTCCATGCACTCTGTCCACCCCCATTTAGATTTATGGCTAGACAACCCAAATGTACATAATGTGAATCCGTTATCTCTTAATTAGTGTTTGAAACACACACTGTGTATTCCAGAGGTAGTCAAACTGCGGCCCTCCAGATGTCCGTGGACTACAATTCCCAGGAGCCCCTGCCAGCAAATGCTGGCAGGGGCTCCTGGGAATTGTAGTCCACTGACATCTGGAGGGCCGCAGTTTGACTACCCCTGGTTTCTTCGCTAAAGATGAACAAAGAGTGGATTGCAAACTGAGATTATTTTTATACGTCCAGATTGAGAAGAAGTTGGTTTTTAATACCTCACTTCTCACTGCCCGAAGAAGTCTCAAAGCAGCTTACAATTTCTTCCCTCTCCCCACAACAGGCCCCCTGTCAGGGAGGCTGAGAGAGCTTAGTCAGAACAGCTCTATCAATGCTGTGAGGAGCCCAAGGTCACCCAAGCTGGCTGCATGTGGAGGAGCGGGGAATCAAACCCAGATTAGAAACTGCCGCTCATAACCACGACACCATGCTAGCCCTCTAAACCAGGGGTAGTCAACCTGTGGTCCTCCAGATGTCCATGGATTACAATTCCCATGAGCCCCTGCCCGTGTTTGCTGGCAGGGGCTCATGGGGATTGTAGTCCATGGACATCTGGAGGACCACAGGTTGACTACCCCCTGCTCTAAATAACTGCTGAGGCAACTTAGGCTAGAAGGTTGGCCTTTTTTATTTCAGTATACCACAAACAGTTTTGGGGTTCCCCTTGGATTTTAAAAGTGTTGAAAGGGAGCTGCTGCCCGAGGGGAAAAAAATCAATCCCTGCCCGCCCACCCAGAGAACTAGGGCCTTTGCATCACAGTTGCAGTCTAGAAGCAAGAGTTAAACAGCAACAGTTTATTAAGGGCACTCTTGGTTGCTTTTTCATGTGCTTTCATTTACACTGGTACAATGCTTTATTGCTGCCTTCCAAGCCAGTAGTCCATTACTTCCTCTCAAGCCAATCTGTTTGCAATTCATACCCCTACAACACGGCGTGGCTGTTATAATGGTGCACTCAAAGACTGTGAGCAGTAAGAACAGGTTTAAGTTCATAGGCACAAGATCATTGGCATCTCTAGTTACAGGATCTCAGACAGAAGTCATTGAAGAAGAGTTGGTTCTTATATGCCGCTTTTCTCTCCCCGAAGGAGTCTCAAAGCGGCTTATAGTTGCCTTCCCTTTCCTCTCCCCACAACAGACACCCTGTGAGGTGGGTGAGGCTGAGAGAGCCCCGAGATTACAGCTCGGTCAGAACAGCTTCATCAGGGCTGTGACTAGCCCAAGGTCACCCAGCTGGCTGCATGTGGGGGAGTGCAGAATCGAACCCGGCATGCCAAATTAGAAGTCCTGAAAGCTGCTGCCAGAGCAGGAATCACAAAGCAAGACGGACCAACGATCGGGCTCTGTAGAAACCAGCTTTATAGATTCATTTAGGTTCACCCTCTCTAAAGACAGACTGCCCAGGGCTTTCCTGTTGCGAGTCCCATCCTTAATGTGGCCTAATTGTAGGGCATGGCCGAACCTTGAGAGGTAGAAGCATTATGCCAAAGTTTACCCTTACTTCTCCCTTCATAGTGACATCTAGGTAAGTTTCAGAGACAGCTGCGGACAAAAGGGGGTGGCAGGTGACAGTGGATGAGGGATAGGGCTGTGAGTGTCCTGCATAGTGCAGGGGGTTGGGCTAGATGACCCAGGAGGTCCCTTCCAACTCTAGGATGGAAGTCTGCAAAGTAACCCATAAGGACACAAGTGAAATAAAGCAGAACGATACCTCTGAGGAAAGTCGATTTGACACTGTATTTTCCAAAGCAGATGAACAGTACAGCTGCAAAGTGCTCAGCACCGGCAGAGACTGAGACACAGTCAAGGTGGCAAGCTTGAGAGGCCCAATGGCAATTCGGGATGTCTGCTTCAGGTACTTCACGAGATTCCTGAAAGAAAAGGGTTCAAGCTGTTGCGTTTCACCACAGAGACGAAACTACATGATCCAACTGTCTGCAGCAGGGGTAGTCAAACTGCGGCCCTCCAGATGTCCATGGACTACAATTCCCATGAGCCCCTGCCAGCATTCGCTGGCAGGGGCTCATGGGAATTGTAGCCCATGGACATCTGGAGGGCCGCAGTTTGACTCCCCCTGGTCTACACCGTGAACTTTCACGTATCTTTTTAAAAGGCACCATTTCTACACGGACGGTTTGGGGGCTTGAGATAAAGCGAAGGAATATGAGAAACTGTGCTAGATTCGTTTCATTGCATACTTGAAAATTTATGTCGAAGATTCAAAAGGGAGGTCGGGGGCTCTCACTCAGGAAACCGGTTCACACTTAATCTCCCCCACTGTGTGTGGCTAGTGGATTAAGGGAAGGAGGAGAGTTTGCCCGAGTGCAGGGACTGATATCGTATACCGTGCCCTCCTGCAACTCTGAATGCTCTAAATTAGCGATCCCCAACCTGTGGGCCGCGGACCACATGTGGTCCTTCAACTAATTGGAGGTGGGCCCCGAAGGATGCCTTCTCCCCCCCCCCCCGGCCCTTTATTTCATCCCCCCCAGCCCTTTACAACACACTTCATTGTTGTGGCGTGTCTGTCTCTTATTTTGAAGGGATGTTAAAACATTACCATAGCGATCAGAGAGCTCCACGGCAGTGGTTGAGAGTAGAGAAGTAAACTACACTGGGCCTCAGTAAAAGGTGTTGAGTGGTCCCCGGTGTTGAGTGGTCCCCGGTGATAAAAAGATTGAGGACCACTGTTCTAAATCACTAGGCTTTGAGAAGAAACAATGGATGACAAGGCTACTGTTCCAACACATCCCTATCTGGAATCTCAGAACAGACAACGCAGTTTATACATTTGGCAGGAGAAAAGGGGGGGGGGGATTCCACTTATACACCCAGCAACTGGCTCCAAGCTGTGATCATCTGGCTAGAACAATGCTACAGACAGCTGTATTCCAGGCAGCTATATTAAGCACTTAGAGCCTCTTGTGGCGCAGAGTGCTAAGGCAGCGACAAAAAAATATGGTTTTGCACCCGGTTAAGTTCTCAATTTGGGTTAGGGGTAGGGATAGTACACTTCAGAATGGGTAGGTTATTGGTTTCATGAAAGCCTTAGGTCTGGGGAGGATGATGTGACGTGGTTGTGAAAAGCCAAGGAGAGTATAAATATTTTTTCACAATATTTTTCTTGTAAGAATTATGTAAAAAATAGGAATTTACACCCGGTTAAGTTCTCAAGTTAGGGTTAGGGTGAGGGAACGTATGCTTCAGGATGGGTAGGTTTTTGGTTTAGTGGAAGCCTTAGGGCTGGGGAAGATGCTGTGACTTTGTTGGGAAAGGCCAAGGAGAGTATAAATATGTTTTCACATTATTTTACCTGTAAGAATTATGTAAAAAATTGGATTTTGCACCTGGATATGTTCTCATATCCGGGTGCCTCTTGTGGCGCAGAGTGGTAAGGCAGCAGACACGCAGTCTGAAAGCTCTGCCCATGAGGCTGGGAGTTCGATCTCAGCAGCTGGCTCAAGGTCGACTCAGCCTTCCATCCTTTCGAGGTCGGTAAAATGAGTACCCAGCTTGCTGCTGGGGGGTAAAGGGTAATGACTGGGGAAGGCACTGGCAAACCACCCCGTATTGTGTCTGCCATGAAAACGCTGGAAGGTGTCACCCCAAGGGCCAGACATGACCCGATGCTTGCACAGGGCATACCTTTACCTTTATATTAAGCACTTACTCAGTAATGGGCTGCCACTTCTGTTCCTGCTCCACGTGGTTTACAGATGTTGCAAGACACACTGAGCTTCTCAGTAACTGAACCTCAAGAGCTTTCTGGAGTTCTCTTGGATCAGGAGACAGCATGTTAGGCAGGAGCTTCTTCATATCTACAGAAATTAGATATTGGATATTAACACAGCAGTGGCTGCTGACATTCATTACACTGATGGTTGCTCCCATCCCCACCCCCACCACACACAAGGGTAATGCCACTATTTAAGAATGGTATATCAGAAAGCCAAAGTCCACTGATCTGGGAAGTCTTCAGACATCCAGCAGAATTTCAGATAATACCTATTTTTTCCTTGGATCCTCCAATAAGGAGGTTGATGTCTTCCCCAGGAAGTAATTCCAGCTGTTCTGTGCATCCCGTAAGCTCTCCAGCACCAAAACTGCTAAGAGATCTGAAATAAAGTTTTAATTCAGAAGGTTTACTTTTATTACCCCCAACATTTTAACTGAAAAAAAATCCAAAGAAACACAGCAATTTATTTGCCAAGAAGGCTTTACACAAAACTGCAAAACACACACTCCTGTAGATCTTGAACATTTCAGAATTCATTAATCCCATGAGTTTCCCAATTCAACTCAGCTTCGAGAGTATTTGCAAGCACAGGCACACCCCACAATGCTCTCTTTAACTGGGCTAAATATGTTGATAAGGTCACTGATTGTTTTTAAAATATTCTAGCAGACCAGGCAGGGCCTGGAAGTAAAACCCCAGAGGTCTCTGGACAAAGAAGTAACACAATCCAAAATGACAAGAGTGCCAGAAGCAGAAGCTAATATTCTAAAGCAGGGTTAGTCAACCTGTGGTCCTCCAGATGTTCATGGACTACAATTCCCACGAGCCCCTGCCAGCGTTTGCCGGCAAACGCTGGCAGGGGCTCATGGGAATTGTAGTCCGTGAACATCTGGAGGACCACAGGTTGACTATCCCTGTTCCAAAGCACAAAAGCTGATGTTTCTCCCATTATCTAGAGAGACTGAAATGTAAACCACAAGGGCCGTCAATGAGCCAGCATGATGATATTCTTTGCTCTGACTCATCTGGTCTTGTTTGCTGTAGAGGGAAGACTAAAGTTCAGAGATGAGCCTTAGGGCTGGACACAGAAGCGACAAAAATCAAGCCGGTGAGAGAGAATCTAGAGGAAGCACAAACACTCTTATCCCTTAGCGCACACTATAAGTCCTCTTCTGCTCTTGAACAAGACAAAAGTTAGGAAAGACGCTCAAAACCTGCAGCAGAGAATTTTACATGTCAGTGAAAAGTTTTTCCCCCAGCTGTTATAGTTGGAAGCTTCCCTGTGGCTGGAGGAACATAGCTGTTCAGAAGGCTGAAATCTTGTTCTGCAACAATCCACTAGAGCAGGGGTAGTCAACCTGCGGTCCTCCAGATGTTCATGGAGTACAGTTCCCATGAGCCCCTGCCAGCGAATGCTGGCAGGGGCTCATGGGAATTGTACTCCATGAACATCTGGAGGACCGCAGGTTGACCACCCCTGCACTAGAGACCCAAGAACCCTTTCTGGAGCTTCAGAAGGACCGCAGGCCATAAATTTAATAAGGACCCCCCCTTTTCTGTTCTTTCATTCCAGGCAGAAGGGGCACGTTAAGATCCCCGCGCAGCAGCAGCTCAGGGGGACGATGCTTACTTGATGTAGTTGAAATCGGCTTTCAAACTGACCGAGGCACCGCTTGCGTTTTTCTTCAGGTCGTGGGTGGCGTTCTGCCACTCTTGCACCGCGGACCAGTCCGCGATGGAAATGTAGCACTCGCAGGCTTTGTTGCCCAGGTAGTTGATCACTTCGGGGGAAGAGTCACTCGGCTTGACCAGGACTGCTTTTCGCAAATCCCCTGCAAAATCAGACACAAAAATGAGTCAGGCCCACATTGTTTGGGCCAGAGTCTCTTGATACCCTTTTGGGCCAGAGTCTCTTGATACCCTTTTGGGCCAGAGTCTCTTGATACCCTTTTGGACCAGAGTCTCTTGATACACAGGCCACGAATATAGCAGATCTTTTGATTTACTTTTCTGAACTTCGCTTCTACTGAATAGAAGGGATATTTTAAGCTTCACCCAACTGCTGACAAATACAGAAACTAAATATACTACTTTTCCCATGTTGTTCCACTGTTTACAGCCATATATAGTCAGATGTTGTGAGCCACTGCAGGCTAGCTGGTCCAGGAGCAGCGGCATGTAAGTTTGACGAATAAATAAATGGATCAATCAATAACCAACTTCCTAAGCTTGTTCTTCTTGATCAAAGTAGCCCAGGGACCAAATCATGCTCTTGGGCCAGTGTCATTCTACCCTCACCCAAAGCAAGCAAGAGAGGACCCACCCTTCTCTGAGAGTTAATTAGGCAAAATGAAACAAAAACAGCTCCTGGAACAAGATGAGAAACCAGCCTGGGGGAAAGGGACACCATTTCTTTCCTGGAAATGAAAAGTAGCTCCCTTTTGCCTGGTGATGACGCAGAGCCTTTGAGAGGGACCTCTAAGCTCTCAAAAGGAAGGACACCAGCCAGAGGGCGAGCAGCACTTCGCTCCCCCCCACGCTGGTTTCAGCAAGTCAGCACTGGTGGTCTCAAGTAGGAGTGAGCGCTTCGGTGCGGTTCGGCCACCTCGGCGATCACCGAAGACCAAGGTGGCCGAACCGCTCCGAACCGCTCATTCCTAGTCCTAAGTTTACAGCACAACAGACCTTCCGGCTCTGAAAGGGGATGTGAGCTTGTAAGAAAGCAGCATGTGATTCTCACCAGTGTCCTTCAAACCGACTCGCAAAATCCAAGGCACGGCCCGTTTCTAATTTTGCAGGCGCTCCTGACGGCAAACAAAAGGGATGCCTGCCCCAAGGAGAAGGGGTGCCACACCTCCCGTGCTACCACACCGACATGTGAAGTCTTTGCTAGGGCCGCCAGTGGGCTCCGATTATCGAAGCCCAGAGCTATCCCATAGCTTGTTAACAAAAGCCTGCCCCCCGTTAATACTTACCATTCAAGGAGTGTTTGGGGCTGGCATTGTTACCGCTGGTTGAATTGGCTAATTTCAGGACGGATTTATCAAAACCTGCTACACAGCAATCCACCCCAGTCATGGCACAGAGGTGCTCCTGGTATTCCACAGCAGCTTTTTCAAACCTTAAAAAAGAATTTAAATATCACTGGTTAGCTGTACTTCTAAAGGGGATCTACCCGATTACAGCAACCTTGCCCATCAGAAAAAAACAGTAGCAAAGCAATCGTCATGCCAGGGTCAACTGCAGGCTCACTGGCCCAATCTAGATCCCATTGTCCTGCCCGCTTCTTTCTCAGAGACCAGGGGAGAGAGTTTCACGAAACATGCAGTTATCCTGGATACAGACTAACACACACACCACCCCATTCCCAAGACTCCAACGCTCGTCTCTCCCCCAACTCTGAAAAGCCATGGGGCGAGACAGATACAATCAAGGGACAGACAAGGAAGAAATCTCATCCTGGCCCTTTCATTTCGTTTCCTCCCCTCCCTACTGCTCTTCCATAATGGGAACGGCAAAGAGGAAAGGAGAGGTGGGGACAAAAAGATAACCAGGATGCTCTCTCAGCATCAGTTGCTTCTGGGTTCTGGGTCCCAGTTTTGAAAAGAGCAGAGTGGGGCAAGATCTTGTCCACCTCCCTCAACCATGATCAACAGAGCTGAAGGCAGAACGCATCGGAAGGACACCCTGACCCACCGTCCTTCTGCTTGCAGAGCGACAGAATTGATCCAGGCAAGGCTCCTGCCGACGACAGAAGACGACCAGACAGCAATGCCTTGGATGGCCTCGGGGCAATGGAGTTCACAGAGGGCTTCCACCACCATCATGATTGTCACCTCCAATTCGTTTCCCTAGAGCGGGGGAAAAAAAGCAAAACTGAGACATCAACTTAGTCAGGAAAGAAACAAGGCGATCCTTCAGGATTCTTCTCACAGCCGTTGTTTTGACAGATGATCCTGACCAGCCACACCAAAACAGCATTTAAGATTTGTATTTATTATATATATTTCTATACCACCCACCCTTCCGGCTTTGGGGAGGGCGAGGAGAACAGAAGACAACTGGGTAGCTTACAGTGATGGGCATGTGGTTCCCCATTGGCGGTTTCTATTTCATTCTCCCCTCCTCCATTTTAGGCTAACACCCACCCTGTAGGTAGGCTACACTAAGAAGGAGAGTGTGACTGGTTCAAGGTCACCCCACAAGTTTTCACAGCCAGGGAAGGATCCCAACCTGGGTCTTCCAGATGCCAATCTAGCACCATATATTCTGATCCTGCCGTTGTGGGGAACGGGGATCCGCTTCATAGAACTTTTCAGTTTTTGGGAATCTGGTTACCCAGATGTGCCACATTACCACAATGGCTCATTCTCCCTAATTGCCTCATCGTGGGGGACAGAAACAGCCCATGTTTTCACTGAGAATTTATTTATTTCGCCCTCAATTTAACCAATCCTAAATCCCGGAATACCTGCGAAATATTATTGGTCTTCATTTCGGTCAGCAAATCAAAGCCATGCCTGACAGTCACGGCCGGCTGCCCCGCCAGCAATCCAACCCGCATGATAGACAGTCGAATCCGTGTCAACCAGTCTTGGCAGGTCTGGCGGTTAGTGTAGAAAAAGGTTCTGATAACCTTCACAAATGGGTGAGAAAGGAAAATGTAAGCCAGTGAAACACAGCTACGACACAGAACAATTTATATTGCGTGGAATTCTGATAATTTTACAAACAAACAAATGGAACCTTCCAAGGAGAACTCAGATCTAGATCCCCCCCCCCTCCCGGCAGAGCTGGCCGCACCCTGATTGGCCCTGCCACTGCGGCTCCCGCCCTCCCTCGCGGAGCGCTCACCCCTTGCCTCACAGATGCAAGGGAGCCTTCTGCAGAAGCACTGCCACCAAGGGGGAAGGGGGGCTTTCCACTCCCTTTGGCCCAGGAAACGCTCTCACCATGGTGACAGCGCTTCCCAATCCAAAGAGAGACTCCCACTGCAGCGTGGCTGACAGGGGGTGGGGTGGGTTGAGCTCTCCACTCCCTTTAGCCCGTTTCGCGGGCCGCAGGGAGCCAGGGGCACATGCTCACACCCTGCTGCCCCTTTCAAAGCCCATTTTTTTAAACGGGCTTTGATACTAGTCTAAATACATTGCAGCGTTTTCAACTCAGCAGTTGCTACTGGAGCTCAATTTTACTACTACGGTCCCGTTTGGATGAAATATCAAGCTTTCCTTAATTGTATATGCAATGTTAATTCAATATTTCAAGGACATCTCAGAAGAAGAAGAAGAGTTGGTTCTTATATGCCGCTTTTCCCTACCCGAAGGAGTCTCAAAGCAGCTTACAGTCGCCTTCCCATTCCTCTCCCCAAAACAGACACCCCGTGAGGGAGGTGAGGCTGAGAGAGCCCTGATATCACTGCTCGGTCAGAACAGCTTTATCAGTGCCGTGGCGAGCCCAAGGTCACCCAGCTGGCTGCATGTGGCGGAGCGCAGAATCAAACCCTGCATGCCAGATTAGAAGTCCACACTCCTAACCACTACACCAAACTGGCTCTCAGTTTGGTGTAGTGGTTAAGAGTGCTTAGGAGAAGGCTTCCTACGGGGGGGCGGGGGGGACATAAAAACAAAGGAAGAGATTTTCAAAGCAACTGAAAGCTACACAAATGTGACCCATACCAACGGGAGAAAAACTACAACAGTTTCTGGCAGACACCTACCTTGGGTGGGGAGGTCAGGGCATTAGCGCATCCCTCGTAAGCATTATACATCAGCTTCTCCAGGTTCTCCAAGTACTGCAGAAGCAAGACTAGCCTCAGCTGGTTGCTGCTGTGGCCTTCGTCGTTGTCGGCTGTGGTCCACTGGCTGACGTCTTGGTCGGGGTTTAAAGTATGGGCCGCGAGACTCCGAATGATACCTAGCGGGAAACACGGGCGACATTTCAAAAAGACCGCGGGGCCGGCCGGCAGCTTTAGCCACAACCCAGCAACCCACCAATGGTTTGCATCCTCGTGGTAAAGGGAAACAAAATGTTTAAATGTGTTAAGTCATAGAATCATAGAGTTGGAAGGGTCCACACAGGCCATCTAGTCCAACCCCCTGCTCAATGCAGGATCATAGAATCCTAGAATCCTAGAGTTGGAAGGGGCCATACAGGCCATCTAGTCCAACGCCCTGCTCAACGCAGGATCATAGAATCATAGAATCCTAGAGTTGGAAGGGGCCATACAGGCCATCTAGTCCAACCCCCTGCTCAATGCAGGATCATAGAATCATAGAATCATAGAGTTGGAAGGGGCCATACAGGCCATCTAGTCCAACCCCCTGCTCAACGCAGGATCATAGAATCATAGAATCCTAGAGTTGGAAGGGGTCACACAGGCCATCTAGTCCAACCCCCTGCTCAATGCAGGATCATAGAATCCTAGAATCCTAGAGTTGGAAGGGGTCACACAGGCCATCTAGTCCAACCCCCTGCTCAATGCAGGATCATAGAATCCTAGAATCCTAGAGTTGGAAGGGGCCATACAGGCCATCTAGTCCAACCCCCTGCTCAATGCAGGATCATAGAATCCTAGAATCCTAGATTTGGAAGGGGCCACACAGGCCATCTAGTCCAGCCCCCTGCTCAACACAGGATCATAGAATCCTAGAATCCTAGAGTTGGAAGGGGCCACACAGGCCATCTAGTCCAACCCCCTGCTCAACGCAGGATCATAGAATCATAGAATCATAGAGTTGGAAGGGGCCACACAGGCCATCTAGTCCAACCCCCTGCTCAATGCAGGATCATAGAATCCTAGAATCCTAGAGTTGGAAGGGGCCATACAGGCCATCTAGTCCAACGCCCTGCTCAACGCAGGATCATAGAATCCTAGAATCCTAGAGTTGGAAGGGGCCATACAGGCCATCTAGTCCAACCCCCTGCTTAATGCAGGATCATAGAATCCTAGAATCCTAGAGTTGGAAGGGGTCACACAGGCCATCTAGTCCAACCCCCTGCTCAATGCAGGATCATAGAATCCTAGAATCCTAGAGTTGGAAGGGGCCATACAGGCCATCTAGTCCAACCCCCTGCTCAATGCAGGATCATAGAATCCTAGAATCCTAGAGTTGGAAGGGGCCACACAGGCCATCTAGTCCAACCCCCTGCTCAACGCAGGATCATAGAATCATAGAATCCTAGAGTTGGAAGGGGCCATACAGGCCATCTAGTCCAACCCCCAGCTCAATGCAGGATCATAGAATCATAGAATCATAGAGTTGGAAGGGGACACACAGGCCATCTAGTCCAGCCCCCTGCTCAACACAGGATCATAGAATCATAGAATCATAGAGTTGGAAGGGGACACACAGGCCATCTAGTCCAACCCCCTGCTCAACGCAGGATCATAGAATCATAGAATCATAGAGTTGGAAGGGGCCACACAGGCCATCTAGTCCAACCCCCAGCTCAATGCAGGACCATAGAATCATAGAGTTGGAAGGGGCCACAAAGGCCATCTAGTCCAGCCCCCTGCTCAACACAGGATCATAGAATCATAGAGTTGGAAGGGGCCACACAGGCCATCTAGTCCAACCCCCAGCTCAATGCAGGACCATAGAATCATAGAGTTGGAAGGGGCCACACAGGCCATCTAGTCCAGCCCCCTGCTCAACACAGGATCATAGAATCATAGAATCATAGAGTTGGAAGGGGCCACACAGGCCATCTAGTCCAACCCCCAGCTCAATGCAGGATCATAGAATCACAGAATCATAGAGTTGGAAGGGGCCATACAGGCCATCTAGTCCAACCCCCTGCTCAACGCAGGATCATAGAATCATAGAGTTGGAAGGGGCCATACAGGCCATCTAGTCCAACCCCCTGCTCAACGCAGGATCATAGAATCATAGAGTTGGAAGGGGCCACACAGGCCATCTAGTCCAACCCCCTGCTCAACGCAGGATCATAGAATCATAGAATCCTAGAGTTGGAAGGGGCCATACAGGCCATCTAGTCCAACCCCCAGCTCAATGCAGGATCATAGAATCACAGAATCATAGAGTTGGAAGGGGCCATACAGGCCATCTAGTCCAACCCCCTGCTCAACGCAGGATCATAGAATCATAGAGTTGGAAGGGGCCATACAGGCCATCTAGTCCAACCCCCTGCTCAACGCAGGATCATAGAATCATAGAGTTGGAAGGGGCCACACAGGCCATCTAGTCCAACCCCCAGCTCAATGCAGGACCATAGAATCATAGAATCATAGAGTTGGAAGGGGCCACACAGGCCATCTAGTCCAACCCCCAGCTCAATGCAGGATCATAGAATCATAGAATCATAGAGTTGGAAGGGGCCACACAGGCCATCTAGTCCAGCCCCCTGCTCAACACAGGATCATAGAATCATAGAATCATAGAGTTGGAAGGGGCCACACAGGCCATCTAGTCCAACCCCCAGCTCAATGCAGGACCATAGAATCATAGAATCATAGAGTTGGAAGGGGCCACACAGGGCATCTAGTCCAACCCCCTGCTCAACACAGGATCAGCCCTAAGCATCCTAAAGCAAGTCAGTGCTACTCAGTGGCACTGCAGCCCCACAGGGCTTTTCATCGTGCCACTGGTAGCTCCTCTGAGCAGTGTTCTCAGATATGGAACCTGCCCCACGTTTCAGTAAATTAGGCCAGTTGGTAGTCAGCAGCTGGCAAGTGATTTCCAGTTGGAGGTGGTGGACAAGCCTGCTTAGGGCTGATCCTGCGTTGAGCAGGGGGTTGGACTAGATGGCCTGTATGGCCCCTTCCAACTCTATGATTCCATTATCCTGCGTTGAGCAGGGGGTTGGACTAGATGGCCTATATGGCCCCTTCCAACTCTATGGTTCTATGATTTTAAGCCGTGAGCCTCCCTAAGGTGAAGGCCTCACATCAAGAATGCAAGTCTCTTCTGGTTGGTGGTCATGGTTAATGGGGCTCACTGTGAGACACAGAGTAAATAGCACTGTCAGTCAGTACCTTTAATGGCATTACAAAAAGTGACACTAGCAGCGAGTAACCTTCATGGCAAAGTGTTACAACTGAGACAGGTGCCCCCATACAGCTATATACCTAAGGAATAACACTCCCAAGGACAAATATCCTTTAGACCCGAGTGACAAAACCATAGATTAAAAATTCCGCAACCTGCTCAGTAATTTCCGGGGACTTATCATCCAACGGCCGGGTGATAGCCTTATCATCTGAGACGCTGACAGACGGAAGCAGAGGGACAATCAAACGTGGATGAAATTGAGGGTAATTGCTACCAGGTAGTGTAAAGTGATGGGAGCGAACCTGGTTCACTGTGGCAATTACTGCAGATGCTTTCATTATGGGGAATGTCCCTGTTATTTGCCTGTCACCATAACCGAGGGGAAGAGGCCGAATAAAAGCTCTCCAATATAAAGGGGTTCTTAGATTAGACAAGTAGCAGGCCATGAAATTTGAAGAAGAAGAAGAGTTGGTTCTTATATGCCGCTTTTCTCTACCTGAAGGAGGGTTACAATTGCCTTCCCTTTCCTCTCCCCACAACAGACACCCTGTGGGGTGGAAGAGGCTGAGAGAGCCCTGATATCACTGCTCGGTCAGAACAATTTTATCAGTGCCGTGGCAAGCCCAAGGTCACCCACAGCTGGCTGCATGTGGAGGAGTGCAGAATTGAACCCAGCATGCCAGATTAGAAGTCCGCACTCCTAACCACCACACCAAACTGGCTCTCTTGATGGACAAGGAAGTCCCAGGGAGCATGAACAGCACGTCCCACCCGCTCCTTCATGCATCAACTGGCCTTCGACATCCCAAATTCTTCTTTGAATTACCATGACTATATGATCATTGCCAGAATTGGCCAGGGAGTCTCGGTCAATGCCTCAAGATGTGATTTTATAAGTTATTAGTTGGGACCATTTCAAAACATACGGGCCTGCAAATAAACCAGACTATATGGTGGAGCACTAAATTGTATCCAGAGCCAGTATCTGATGGTAGCAATCCACGTGTGCATCAATGGAATGGTGGCCCAACTCAGCACATAAGGAAAAATAGGCTACAGAGTTGGGGACATCCAAAGTCTGGCGTACACTCAGCGTCTTTGTTAAATGACTGGATGCACAAAGGGATCCCCCATCAAGTAGGGGTGACATCACGGTGGCCTGAAAGATCCAGATAGCAGCAAGGACATATTGATTCCCTTCCTGGTGGCGGAAGTGGGTTGTGGCCTGGCTGAAACCACTTCTAGTCCCACTTTTCCAACTCCAAGACCCTCATAATGGACATACTCTTATCCTCAAACCACAGTGCATGATCAAATGAACCAGTCACCCTAAAGGACTACAATTAGAACTTCATTATGGCTCGTTACAATTACGGATAAGATAGCGGTCAGTGAAGAACTGAAGGGGGAGGGAGTGCACACAGGCTGTTCTGGTACAAATATGCTGCCCATTTGTGGATTACTGGAATACAGTTAAATCAGAAGAGGTGATTCAAACTGCAGTTCTGAGATACATGTAAAAGCCATTAGAGTTGAATGATAATGTTTTATCTAAAGGGTATGATAAACTCAATGGATACAATTCATCCATTGGGTATAAGGAAGGCTTGGTTTATGTTTAAGTAGCTGACTATCTGTGCTTCAGTGATATAACTTAGTAACTGTAATAACAAGAATAGTAATTTAATACTTTTAATACACACAAAAGCTCAAAGGGGTGGCAGGTGACAGTGGGTGAGCGAGAGGGATGTGAATGTCCTGCATAGTGCAGGGGGTTGGACTAGATTACCCAGGAGGTCCCTTCCAACTCTATCATTCTAAAAAAAGGTCAACAGCTCCTTAAGTGCAGCTTTGCCTTTTAACACACTGTTTTCTGTAAAGTCTCAAAGAAAGCTATCTTTCTAAGCACAGATTCACACGCAGACAAATGCTTGCATGCATTAAGCTGTGAAAAGGTTACCTTCAATGGTTTGGAACGTGTCCTGAGCCCTGCCCAGCGGGGTCCTCAGTTTTGAAAGGACAGTAAACTGTGCTGCTTCCCAGATAGCCCACTGCCAGAGCACGGCTTCTGTTTTCAATAAATTGCGTGGAATACTAGACTGTTCACGTTTATCCAGCCTCTGGCAACTGTAAAACAACCTTTCCAACCAGCTCTCCTTCCTGAAGACAAAATCGAGCATCAAGACAGTTATATGTATGTCTGAATAATATATTTCACTTGGAACCAAAGAAGAATGTCTAAGTGAGCAAATGATAGTCAAGGAACATTTTGATGGGTACTTGGGGCAAAGGGCAAATAAAATCCCAAGTAATGGTCAGTCCAGGAGCCTCTTGTGGCACAGAGTGGTAAGGCAGCAGACATGCAGTCTGAAAGCTCTGCCCATGAGGCTGGGAGTTCGATCCCAGCAGCCGGCTCAAGGTCGACTCAGCCTTCCATCCTTCCGAGGTCGGTAAAATGAGTCCCCAGCTTGCTGGGGGGGAAACGGTAATGACTGGGGAAGGCACTGGCAAACCACCCCGTATTGAGTCTGCCATGAAAACGCTAGAGGGCGTCACCCCAAGGGTCAGACATGACCCGGTGCTTGCACAGGGGATACCTTTACCTTTATTCTTTGGTGAGGAGAGGATTGCCTTTGACACGCTTGACAGAGAAAACAAGCACCCTGATATTTCAAATAACTAACAGCCTTTCCTTTTGCTGTATGCTTTCTCTTTGTCCCTCTGAGAGCCACACTGGGTTGAACAAGGGGATAGCTTTAATGGCCAGTCCACCTTTACGGCATGGTAAAGGCCATTACAGAACTCCCACGAGAGCAACGCTAGCAGAAGGCAGAAAGAGCAAATGCGATATAGAAGGTAGAACCTGCAGAGCAATCACCCTTAATCAATCACCCTTAATCAATCAGTGCAATCACCCTTAATCAAAGCATTGGCTGCATTTGCATCATGGATGACACAGCAGGCACCTCACCAAACTGCTCACTACATTAAGCTATTCACCGATCCCAGCAAAGTACTCATGTTTCCCAAAAGAAAAAAAGGGAACCGTGCACTATTTGTTGTTCTATGACTGACCCCCCCCCAATACCTTGTTTGTAAACACAAAAACAGAGAGCTCTTACCCTGTTCGGTGAGAGCTCCCGTACAAGATGAAGCTGATGATATCAGAAAAGTCCTGCGGGTGGAACGTGTTGCTCGGGGCTTTGCTCATGTGACTCCGTATGGCCAAAGAGATTTCTTGTATTTCTGTGTGATGGTTGTTACTAGAAAGCCAGAAATAACTATACCGTTAGTTCCCCCTGCCCGCCCGCAAGCACCCGAGGGCGAGGCTTGGAGGTGGATGCAGGCCACGTGCAGGCAGGTCCCCCTCTCTCCCAGGACCTCCTCCCTGCCTCCCCATGGAGACCGCCCCCCACCCACAGTGCTCTGGCTGGGGCTTGCCTCCCCTTCCCTCACAGCTCCCACCCACTGGCAGCAGCGGAGGCCTCAATGACCCCTGGGAGAAGGATTACCGTATTTGCCGGCGTATAAGACGACCCCCCAACATTTCCACTCAAAATATAGAGTTTGTTACGTTGCATTACAGTACTATGGGCAGCTATGTCTATCCCAACTGAAGTGCACCCGGCATATAGGACGACCCCCCCACTTGGAGACATGTTTTTCAGGGGGGGAAAGTAGTCTTATACGCCAGCAAATACTGTAATCGACCCCCCCCCCAGGTTGAGAACCGCTGCTCTAACCCATCTTGTTCACGCATTCTGCTTCCCTCTGACACGCACACTCAGGGAATTCTCGTTTCTACTGCCTGCCCTTCCACTGGAAAGCACCTGAAGGTACACAATCCCCTACCTTGCCTGCAGGTGACCAGTTTCACCGCCCTGTTCATAGGAACTCAATCATTGTCTGATGATGCTAGGCTGGGGTGATGTCTGAACGTGGGCTATCTGACTACAATACAGTAACAGAACTGGATAGAGCTTCCCGGCACTCCAAATCTCTCCTTTCAAAATCCAGCCACTTACCTTAATACTACATCCAAAGGAATAGATTTTAAGAGTTTTCCAAATGTCTGCCTTATGCGAGCACTGCTGTGAAAGAGCTGGACACGACATACGTCGACACATCTACGAGCCCCCACGCAAAAAGGAAAGGAGACACAAAAACAAATAAGAATTATTTTTATTGGTTCTTATATGCCGCTTTTCTCTACCCGAAGGAGGCTCAAAGCGGCTTACAGTCGCCTTCCCTTTCCTCTCCCCACAACAGACACCCTGTGAGGTGGGTAAGGCTGAGAGAGCCCTGATATTACTGAAGAAGAAGAAGAAGAGTTGGTTCTTAGATACCGCTTTTCTCTACCCGAAGGAGGCTCAAAGTGGCTTATAGTCGCCTTCCCTTTCCTCTCCCCACAACAGACGCCCTGTGGGGTGGGTGAGGCTGAAGGAGCCCTGAGATTACTGAAGAAGAAGAAGACTTGGTTCTTAGCTGCCGCTTTTCTCTACCCGAAGGAGGCTCAAAGCGGCTTACAGTCGCCTTCCCTTTCCTCTCCCCACAACAGACACCCTGTGGGGTGGGTGAGGCTGAGAGAGCCCTGATATCACTGCCCGGTCAGAACAGTTTTATCAGTGCTGTGGTGAGCCCAAGGTCACCCAGCTGTCTGCATGTGGGGGAGCGCAGAAACGAACCCGGCATGCCAGATTAGAAGTCTGCACTCCTAACCACGACACCAAACTTGAACATGATTTTTGACGTGAGAACAGAAAGAATTGCCACAGTACCTCTGCAACAGGTCATCAGGCAGAGACGGTGACAACGCATGGAGGCTGCTACAGGCCTGAAGACAAATATTTATATCTTCTAGAAGGGCTGTGCAGAGGATAAAGAAAGACTAGCGTTATTTTCCATCCGAATAGAGCAGCCCCTTTTAAAAACCTTTCTACCATGAAATCAAAGATGCACTGAAGATCAAAATCAAAGACTGCGCTCTCTTTCTGTACCTCAACCCTCTATTCCTACATGTAAGCATACCCACAGCATCGCTAGTTCAAGACCCTCCTATGACTGGTGCTTCCAGGGTCGGCCGATGTTTAAAAGTTTATGCCATGATGACGTTTTTACTCTGGTCTCTCCCCCTCCGAGGAGCTCAAGGCCACAAGCCTGCTTCTCCTCGCCTCCAGGTTATCACACAGGAGTGATTGTGAGAGGAAGGTCAAGCAACAAGCCCAGGGTCACTCAAGGGAATTTGAACTAACCACCCGGCCTATGCAAAAGCCTGTTCCAAGAGACGCAAGCCGCTTAACACAGGGCGACTGTGAGCAGCTGACCCCCACGGGCACATCTTAAACCACATTTGAAACATCCCTCGGTTCCCAGGCTGGCTTGCAAGGGAGCACAAGGGAAGGAGTGTTGGTGAAAGACGAGAAGAAGCCCCACGTGCCCTCGGGCTTACCGAACTCTCCTCACAATCCTTTGGATTTTCTATTCCATTTTCCCCCATGTGAAAAAGGCAGCACAGAAGTGCACAGCCTTGTAAGATTATTATGGCCTTTACGCCCACGCTAAGTTATCTCACTACGGATCACAATTAATTCTAATCAATTCTTGAAGAATGACATTTCAAATTGGACTGGATGAGCAAAGCAGGGACAGCAAGACTGGGAAGAAAAAGGAGCCTCTTACTGTTTGCTAGAAGTCCTTTGCAGAATTTGTGAAAAGACGGCAGGGAGAACAGCGGGGCATACGTCTCGGATTTCTTCATTAGAACAGCCACCTCCAAAGCCCACGTGATTAGCAGTTTCCTAGAAACATATTAACATGACCGTCATTCTAGACCAGGGGCAGTCAAAACTGCGACCCTCCAGATGCCCATCGACTACAATTCCCATGAGTCCCTGCCAACATTCACTGGCAGGGGCTCACGGGAATTGTAGTCCATGGACATCTGGCGGGCCGACGTTTGACGACCCCTGTTCTAAACCATAATAAAGTCACAGATTTATCCGCCTTCTATGAAGTTGTTTACAATATAAGGCATGAAATCTGAGTGACATCAGGAAGACAACTTTTTTGGCCTATGGGACAAGAAAGCCACATCCTCTCTTAGAATAACAGAGTTGGAAGGGACCTCCTGGGTCATCTAGTCCAGCCCCCTGCACAACCCTGTCACACTCATCCCCTGTAATCTGCCACCCCCTTGAACCTTCATTAAGATGCTGGTCTGGTGAGCAAATAGAGTGAGTGCGGAGATTAGGATCGAAGCTGAGCCCCAGCAGCACTGGGGGACCCTCAACTTTCCTGAGACTGCGAGATCATCCAGAATTCGGACACGGCAGCATGGGCACAGCAACGAAATGGCTGCCGTGAGAGGCGGAACCAGCCACAAAATGACTGTCACAGATTAACTTCAGCAACAGTGTGTAGAAACTTGCCAAAGCAGCATTTTAAAAAATCTGGACAGCCAATGTGATCTCTTAACAATTATTCACAAGCCTCACTCCGCAAAAGGCTTGCTTGGCCTCACCCACCTCCTAAAACACTTCATGGGCGCCAGAAAAGGTATCAGCGGGTGCCACTGTGCCACATTGGGGATCCCTGGCCTAGGGCTTTGGGTGGAGAGCAAAACGCGGAGCTAAATGGCCTGATTCTGGCTTACAGCTTTACTGGTACTCATGAGTCAGTTCACTTAATCATCACGAGATGAGCCCAGCCACAATAATTTGCAGCCAACATAATTAAGAGTACAGCCCTCTGACGGCTACCTGTGGAATAGGTGCCAACGAACTCTACAGAGTTTGCATCTGAGTATGTGCACTGAGCATCAAGGTTCAGTTTAAGATGTCCTACGTTACACTGCTGACCGTTTGCGAACTGCTCTGAAACAGTCCCGCGTACGCAAACCATTTCTTATCGAAACAAACTGCTTATTTAACAAAACCCAGCTTCTACAAATTCGTAGCGCCTCCGGGATTTCAGGTCTATACTGCTGCTTAAATTGGTACTGATCTTCATGTAAGACACCGCCACTCTTCGATAGATAGACAGAAAAGCACAAACGCACCTGGTATCGTAGGTGAGGTTGTCCTTCTTCAGCAGAAGTCCCAGGAGGTTCAGTATAATAGTAAAATGCTTCTTTGTAGCTGTGGTGACCGTGCTGATGACAGCCCCGTCGAATAAGGAAGGCGAAGACGAACTCAGGCTGCTGGATATGAAATGCTCGTGCCTGAAGAGCAGAGCAAAAATAAATTTTGGCTCAGCTTTATCCGAGGCCGGGCCAACTGCTTCAAGCAAACGCGTATCAACCAGCAAAACGTGAGCTTCAGATCCCGTGCAGGAGAAGCTGTCATTGGTAAAGTGATTCTTTTGCACTGCATCACTCAGGAACAAAGTCTAGGGGGGAGGTGCAATCGTCATATTCTAGCCCACCCTGCCCTCCTTTGTCTGTAGAGACCATTCTCTTCAGGCCCTGCTCCTCGGTCTCCAGCCGGAGGCCATAAGCATCTTATATGACATCTTCACGCAACCTTTGGCCCAGCTGGTGCGGAGGTTTGGGCTAGGATGTCATCAATATGCAGATGACACCCAGTTCTTCCTCCTGATGGACGGCCACCCTGACTCTCCCCCAGCCAGCTGCCTGGAAACAGCGACGAGCTGGCTCAAGCCGTCGCCTGAAGCTCAACCCTTCAAAGACAGAGTGCCTATGACTGGGGTAGGAAGGGTCCAAGCGAGGAAGTGCGATTGCCCAACCAGGACGCGGTACAGCTATCAGTGGCTCACACCTCCAGGAGCCTGGGCATGATCTTGGACGCCTCCCTCTCCATGGAGGCGCAGGTTCTACCACCTGAGCCAAGGCAAAACTACTAGCACCCTACTTGGCCCGAGAAAACCTAAGCCACAGTGTAATGAACTGAACGACCATGGGATGGTTAACATCTTAAGATTCTTTAACCAGTTACTAAAATGCTATTGTAACCACTGTTACTGTTATGGTTCTATGCGACATTGTCACTGAGTCATGCAGTACTTGTTCCCATGTTCCCTCAGGGGAGGGTGGTATATTGAATGAATGAATGAATGAATGAATGAATGAATGAATGAATGAATGAATGAATGAATGAATGAATGAATGAATGAATTCTACCCATTATTTGAATGTTTGTGAGCAAAGCTGTTCGAGCCGACAGAAGCAGATGCTTCCTCCCAGTTTTTCAAAGGAAAACCAAGAGGGCATTAAGATATTATAATAATATGACAATACGAAAGATAGTTTTGTGAGGAAATTAATAAGCAGGCTAGTGGCTGACAGCAGTGCCAGTGTTTTCGTCTCATATACCCTCCGCTTCTCCTGGGTTTCACAGTTTCAGTTTACCGCCTTCTCTGACTTCTTCCTTTAGACAAGCGATCTCTGGGTTCCATGCCCTTGCGCAAAACCCAAGTCTACTAAATTTCATGCGCTTATCCTCCCATGATAAGCACCAGTGGTTCAACCAATTGATCCCTCAAAAGGATGCACATTACCTCCCCCACCCAATAATGAAATCAATCCTTTCCTACCTCGTGCAATGGGAATAGAGTGTGTAGAGCACAGCGTACTGGACCGCAGGGAAGTGAACTGCAATGTCCTCATGTGCAATCATCAGGTTCTTGCTCAGCAGAGCAAACACGGTTGGAGACAAAGCCCACATCTGCCCAGGCAATCATAAAGAACAAAACAGACACAGCAATTAGGCTGCTCCTGGCCCCGACCACCGCTTGGTTGCTAGGAAAAGGGTGGACAGGTGGAGAGCAACAAATACTGAGCCCAGAATTAACTGCTTGAGATTGTAGCAGCTACAAGAGGATTTCTTGTGAAGCGCAATGCTCATGCCATACAATGTACAAACCCCGAAGAGATTGGCCTTCTCCTGTTTTTGCTGCTAGTGACAATAAAAAGCTCTAGCCGCCAAAAAACCCACGCCATTCCCGATCGCAAAACAAGGAAACCTGGAAGCCTGTGCACAGTGGGAAATGCCAATGTACACAGTGTTGCCATGAACAACAGGCACATAAACGGCCTCCCCTCAAAAGTGACATCCTAAAGTGAAATCAAGGAGCTTTCGCTTGCTCACAGAATCAGTGAGTCTACCGTTGTTCAGAGTGGAATAATAAAAGGGGTTTTCTAGTCAAGCAGAAGTGTAGTCACCCCCCCCCCTATTTTCATAGCTGACCGACACCATACTTTCATTTTGCAAAGACGATCCCATTGCACTTACGCCGATCAAGGAGTTCTTTGCGTTTCCAATTGTGGTCAGGGCACTCAGGTCAAAGATCACAACGAACTTTGCATTGGCCACGTCAAACACGTGGCTCTTGAAAGCATCGTGCTGGATTTCGGAACACGCTTCCGGGAGCTGCAAGCTGCAAAGGAGACTGTTCAAGGCACAGGCCATTTCTCCCAAGATGAGCTTGTAGGCTGTTTCCAGAACGGGAATGTTCTTTAGGCTCAGCACCGCTTGATAGACAGCATGCGCTGCTGCAACCACCTGGGAGACAGAAAGGACCAGTGTGTCAGTCAAGCCCAGACTGCTTTGCAATGACGGGGTCTGCAGGTAGTTGTTGTTTTTTTTGGGGGGGGGGGGATACAACTGCCTGCCAGACATCCACCACAGTTGATAGATCCCATTTAAAATAGACTTTAGAAGAAGAAAAAGAGTTGGTTCTTATATGCCGCTTTTCCCTACCTGAAGGAGGCTCAAAGCGGCTTAGCTTCCTCTCCCCACAACAGACACCCTGTGAGGTGGGTGAGGCTGAGAGAGTCCTGATATTACTAAAGAAGAGTTGGTTCTTATATGCCGCTTTTCTCTACCCGAAGGAGGCTCAAAGTGGCTTACAGTTGCCTTCCCTTCCCTCTCCCCACAACAGACACCCTGTGAGGGAGGTGAGGCTGAGAGAGCCCTGAGATTACTGGAGAAGGAGAAGGAGAAGAGTTGGTTCTTATATGCCACTTTTCTCTACACAAAGGAGGCTCAAAGCAGCTTACAGTCGCCTTCCCTTTCCTCTCCCCACAACAGACACCCTGTGAGGGAGATGAGGCTGAGAGAGCCCTGATATCACTGCTCGGTCAGAACACTTTTATCAGTGCCGTGGCGAGCCCAAGGTCACCCAGCTGGCTGCATGTGGGGGAGCGCAGAATCGAACCCGGCATGCCAGATTAGAAGTCCGCACTCCTAACCACTACACCAAACTGGCTCTCGTATTTAAACAAATAACAAAGTACATATCTTTTCAAAGAAAAGCTGTTTTACCAAAATAAAGGATGACCTGCAAAATTACGAATTTCCATGGTGGTATTCTAAAACTCTACGCTATATGTAATTGTCATTGGGCAATTTTTTTTAAGCAATGTTTTGAAGTTTCCCGTTCTCACATCTCTCTCTGAGAATTCCTCAGACTGCTACATACAGGGCTCATATCACCTAAAGATTTAGCCAAGCACCCTAAGGGAATACACCCACTCTCTCTCTGATATGTACAACCTGACTGGCAAGACTCATCAAGTCCAGGAAAGAATTCTGACAAAGTGATTAGCAGTAGTACCCGTAAAAGGACTGGCAACATAAGAGCACTGGGGGGACGGGGATGCCTAAAGTACCAACTGGTTATAGCAGGACATAAGAACATCCCATTGAAGTCCCAGCCTGCATTGCTCAAGGTAGAAAGGCAGAATTCACTCCTCCAAACCAGAATCATAGGAGCCTCCAAAGCACATGGCAGGAGACAAACGGTTTTTTATTTAAGTCTCAACTGTGCTAAATGGAGCTGTTCTCTATTCAGAGGAAGAAAAACTGTAAGTGGTAACAGGCTGTGCTTTGGGGACAATGCTTACTAGTGGGCAGAACAAACACCCTGCAGGACAAAACTGAGGAATTGCTTGTCCCCGCCATAAATAAGTGCTACTGCAGTGGTCATTCTTCTGTTTCCAAAAGGTTAATCCTACGACAAAGAACTCTTCTTCTGTAAACTTTTCAATCGGATGAACGAAAGACTCAGTTTCTTTTGACATCCCAGAACCCTGATATAATTGAACCAGTAGCAAAGTTTTCACATCTTGCCATGAGAAAACGTGAATGTATTATGCGTAAAGCATGATATTTGCCTTTGTTCTCACTAGCAGTGGATCCTTTTGCACTTTCCCTTCTTATATTGTACTTATATTGTATTATATGCTATTAAAGGCTTGTTGTTGTTGTAAACTTTTGCGTTACATTCAGCAATACATATTTACAGGCATACGAGTCTGTCTGTTTGAAAACACTGAAATGTTCAAGTTAACAAAGCGTTTTAGATAAAACAACGAAAGCATTACCTCTTTTTCCTTATGGTACCGGAGCATAAGCAGTTTTGACTCCGGTATAAATAGCTTCTCTATAAAGGATGACGGGAGTTTTGTATTTATTTGTTCAACGATCTAAGACAAAAATAAGCACTCGTCATACCTGCAGTCCCTTATGGAGCCCCGATTTTTGAAAACTTTGCTTTTTAAGACCTACTTCCAGAAAACTGGCAACTACAACTAGCAAATTTAAAACCACTGCAATGCAGGATTCCTGCTACGTTTGCCGACTGTTCACACACAATCCAGCCTACCGTTCTTCCCTATAGCACAGTATAAGCGGCCAACGGATACCAGAACTGCAATGGTTCTTAGTATTAGTAGAGAGATTTAGTACAAGCTCCATCTACATTTTGACAGCAGAACAAGAAAGTTTGTGTGTGGAAAGAGTTCCAATCATCAGTTACGAAGCTCACTATATCAAGTTACCCCCACAAAGAAGCCCAATTTTTCCACTCCCCCCGCCTCACACTTTCAAATAACATCTAGATAACTCAAAAGTTTGCATACTGTTTTGTGTCCTTTGGCCTCAAAACAGTCTTAACGTGGATTCTGCTTTTCGATTTTCCCCCCCTGGAACAACACAGCTACCTCTAACTTCTACGAACAAGTTCGATCCTCTCAGCCCACCCAGACCTTTCCCCAGTCTACAGGGAAACCACCCCAATCCAAAAACGAAAGCTAGGTTTCCCAACGCCCTCCTCTTATTAACTTGAAGGGGGGAAGGGGGGTGTCATTTATCCAGTAAGCCCAGATATGATGAGGGTTGTATGTACCAGCATCAATAAGTTCAACACCGAGATGATATAATCAGTACCACAAGCCTGACAATTCTCCAGCTGATCCAGCCCATAGGTAATGACCATGTCGCAGTGCACATTCATGCTGGGGTCCAGGCTGCCAAGCAAGACGCCGACGCACTCGTTGGCTGCCGTCAGGACAGCCTCCGAAAAGAATACTTGGTTGGCAGCGGTCACACACCTCATTACTCTGTACAGGACCTGGGGGGAAAAGGGGGGGGGGAGAATGAGTACACAATACGGGAGGACATTTCCCTCCAAGTTAGCCCTAAAACTGCCCTGCTATTTAGAGCTTTCCCCATCATTTCTTTACTAAGAAGAAAGCACTGTATAGAAAATCATAAGCATTATTTAACCAGAAAGGAGAGAAAGGAATCATAGAGTCGAAAGGGATCTTCACAGTCGTCTAGTCCAGTGGTCCCCAAGCTTTCTGAGGCTGGGGACCGGCAGGGCAACTGCCCCACCCGCGTATCGCACACGCGCGGGCCACAGCCACGCATGCGATCATGCGCCATGCGTGGCTGAAATAGCGCGTGCGCGGCACTTTTGCGCATGCGCAGTGCGCGGCGCGGCCCTGATTCCCTCTCCCCGCCCTCCCGCAGTAACAAGCTTCCCGGCCTGGGAAGTTTTTTACTGCGGGGGGGGGCGGGGCGGGGAGAGGGAGCCGCGGCCCGCAGGTTGGGGACCACTGGTCTAGTCCAACCCCCTGCACAATACTCACAACAACCTGGCCACCCACAGTGACCCCAATTGCATGCTCAATTGATCCCCCACCACCACCAGAGTCCAACCTGGAGGAAATTCACCCACCATCCCACAGTGGTGATTAGCAATTCCCTGGGTGTGCCAGGAAGGGCCCCAAGAGACAAACACTGGCCCATCCCTTCCTGCCCACCCACTCCCCATCTGCCTAAGTTCATTAAAGAAAGCAAAAGCAGGGCAAATACATTCTAATGTTTTAAAAACTGAGAAATCTAAAGCACAGACTGAGCTGCTAGAATCTGCACCACTCAGTGTTCGTATCCAGTTCTTGTAACTCATGAACCAAACTCCCAAGCAGCAAGAAGTGCACCAAAAAGTCTTACATCCGTTACATAAGCTTCCGTAATGGGTGGCCCTCTAATGGGGCTGAACCGCTCTCCGATACTCCTCACCACCGTGCTGAAAACCCGGAGCAGCGCTGCCAGCTTGGGCAGTGAAACAGAAGGAGGCGGTATGTCTTCATCCACGGATTCTCCAGACGCCACGTGGCTGAGGTCCTAAAACAGAACAGAGCGTGTGTGTTGAATGCAAACGAAAGCGAAGACTTGATCATAAAGCGAAGCCATGTTATCATAAATCTTCTGCGCCCACACGAGCACGTTGAGATTAAATCTGGCGTTCAGGCCTCTCAAGAAAACGAAGATCGTGGCATCCGGCCCTCTCGATTCCTGGCAAATAGATGGGGGAAGAAATGGAGGTAGTGACAGATTTTATTTTCCTGGGCTCCAAGATCACTGCAGATGGGGATTGCAGCAAAGAAATTAAAAGACGCTTGCTCCCGGGGAGGAAAGCTATGGCAAATCTAGACAGCATCCTAAAAAGCAGAGACGTCACCCTGCCAACAAAAGTGCGTTTAGTCAAGGCTATGGTCTTCCCAGTTGCAATGTATGGCTGCGAAAGTTGGACCATAAGGAAGGCCGAGCGTCAAAGAATTGAGGCTTTTGGACTCTGGTGCTGGAGAAGACTCTTGCGAGTCCCTTGGACTGCAAGGCGAACAGACCGGTCAGTCCTCGAGGAGATCAGCCCTGACTGCTCCTTAGAAGGCCAGATCCTGAAGATGAAACTCCAATACTTTGGCCCCCTCATGAGAAGGAAGGACTCCCTGGAGAAGAGCCTGATGCTGGGAGCGATCGAGGGCAAAAGAAGAAGGGGACGACAGAGAATTTGGTGGCTGGATGGAGTCACTGAAGCAGTAGGTGCAAACTTAAATGGACTCCGGGGAATGGTAGAGGACAGGAAGGCCTGGAGGGTCATTGTCCAGGGGGCCGCGATGGGCCGGACATGACTTCGCACATAACAATAACAATCAGGCCTCTCCGCTTGTACACACGCTGGCAGGAGCTCGTGGGAATTGTAGTCCATGGACATCTGGAGGGCTGCAGTTTGACTACCCCTGCCCTAAAGGGCTGTCTTAGCTTGATGGTGACCCGATGGCACTTTCTAGCGCCACATCAAAGCTTAGTGAACAAAAATGGTTAAAAGCAACACAGAATCTCAGGTTATTTAATTTGTGCTACACTTTTCGTTCCAGAAGGACCACTCTCCCAAAGATGGCCTGCCTGGAATGGAGAAAAATAATCTGGAGATGCTTCCACCTCCTCTGGGGTGGCATTGCACTCAAACTCCAGTTCTTATTAAGCCTGTCTGGCCAATCCCAACCCCCTTTCATTTCTTCTCACTCTGCTGATTGCTGAAAATTGGAGGAATATACAAGTCCGGCAAATTATATGGCATATACAGCTCCATTACCATCAATCATAAGGAAAACTTGCATAGATTCAAGTGGGTAGCTGTGTTGGTCTGAAGCAGCACACCAAAACAAAATCGGAGCCCAGTGGCACTTTTAAGACCAATGAAGATTTATTCAAGGCATGAGAGCTTTCGAGTGCAGGCACTCTCCCTCAGACTAAATGCTTGCACTCAAAAGCTCACACCTTGAATAAATCTTTGTTGGTCTTAAAGGTGCCACTGGACTCCGATTTTGTGTTGAAGGAAAACTCGCAACATTAATCTTACATCTCAAGCAACAATTGTTTTAAGCTGGAAGGGCTTTTTCAAGGGTTTCGCTCATGGCTACCATGAAAGTAAGATTGAGACCAGGGGAGGGGAGAGGGAAGCCAGAAATACCAACATCTAAACCAATATTGATTAAAACATTGCATATTTTAAATCTCGCTTAATGCACTTCAAAGCACTGCTTGAAATGCTACTTTAACACGTTTTACATGCGGTCACAGTCAACTCTTTCCAAAATCCACAATGCAGTATTTGTGTGTGTGTGTGTGTGAATGGCACAGGGAGGGAGGTACCATGTCAGAGTTCGCCTAATAGCCGTCTCCTTTCCAGTCATCACCCAAGTTGTATTACCTCAGCATACGCTTCCATATCCTCAAGAAACTGACCCAAAAGTGTGGTCGAAAAGGCGAGATCAGCGACCCAAAAGGGCTCCAGGCTCTGTAGCCATCCTGCCAAAGAAGAAAAAAGAAATCAGACCACTAGAAACACAAGAAAGTTGAAAGTATAATTGGCTTGACTTATCCTTATCCATTGTTGTTCCTCTATATATTTCTGAAACAGCCTAGGGGGTGGGGCGTGTCTGGCTGTCCAAGTTGGAAAAGGGCCAATCAGGGTGCAGCCAGCTTTGTCATGATTGGCCCTGCCCTCCGGCCCTGGACACCTCAGTCCTGGGGCCAGCAGCAGGTAAGGGGAGGGGGCCCTGGGCAAAGGATCGTGGTGGGGGGCCTCCTAACGAGGGCCTCTTGGCCTGCTAGGCTGGGCCTGCTCACGAGGGCCTCCTGGCCAGCTGGCTGCCTGCTAAGGAGCTCTGTCATGGGCCTGCTAACGAGCTGGCCAGCCCCTGCCTGCCCCACTTGATTTGGCTGCGAGCTGCGGCCCAAAGCCACCTTAAGAGGACCCTTTCAGGAACGGGCTTTGAAGCGAGTATATTAATAAATAAAACTAAAGTAGCAAAAGTAAATAGCCAGCAACAATGACGCCTAGTTCTGTTGCATGTGACTACAGGACCAGCAGCACTCATCTTCAACAGGGAAATCAAAACAGTACAGAACGGCCAGCTCATCTAAAAGAAGGTATAAGGCTAGACAGGGATAAAGGAGCATATCTAAACTGACACTGTGGCCACTGCATCATCCTGGTTTGTGGCAGAGTGCATGCTTTGTAGGTGGAGGCTTCAGGCCCACTTGACAAGGCACTAAGGCTGAAGGGGTTTAGCAAAGACTCTCTGCCCAAGAACCTGGGGATCAGACGATCCTGAGCTAGGGATATATCCTGAGCTCATGTATACAGATAATTCACATCTAGTGAAGCCAATTTCACATTATTATTTTTCCCCCAGATTTATTCCCCGCCACTCCCTGCTCGGCTCGTGGCGGGTTACAACACCTTATAAAATCCCCATTAAAACACCCATGAAAAGACATCCAAAAAGCCCAACGTGGCGGAAAACTCACTCCCAACCCCCACTACTAGAGGAGTAGAGAAGGAGATCTAACCATGTCCTATTCAAACCCCGGATGGACGGACGGACGGACGGACGGGGGGGGGGGGGCTCGATCTACCTCGCTGATTAGGAAGATGATCCTGCACTGAGCACGGGGTCGAGCTAAATGGCCTGTATGACCCTGTCCGACTCTACGATTCTACACGGCTGTCGCGTACAAATATTTCATTTTTCAAGACTTACCGGACACTTGTTGAGTCAGAGAAGGTTTCTGAGTGTGGTCGATGTGCCACCCAACCAATATGTCAACCGTGTCCTTGGAAAAGCAACAAACAAAACGCTGACCCATCTGTAAAGCATTATGCGTCTGCACATATTTAAAAAGCAAGGCGAGCACGCTTACCCTGAAGTTTGTGCTGAAAATGTGAGGGTAGCAGCGAGACACGAGAAGGATGCACTTGACACATTTACAAAGCAGTTCTGGTGTGTCCACGTTCTCCAGGATAGACTGCAGGCTGGTCATGACAAGCTTTAAAAGGGGCAAAAAAAACCCTGTCAGTTTATTCAAAACACTATTTGCAGTATACAAAACAATTGATCCAATAAATCACACGGCCTGCTTAAAAATGAATCATTTAGAAAGGCTTGCAGTGAAACAAATGGCAGCTCCAGACTGAACAGTTTGCATTCTCCACAAGCTGCATGTTCAGCAAGCGAGCCATGTGAGTGGAAAGTCTTCTGACGTCTGTCAGGAACTGGTCGCTTGAGATGCGTCAGAAGACTTTCCACTTGTATGGAGGGGAATAAGACGGCAGGGCTGCTGTGTAGTCTACACCCCAGGCTCCTCCCATTTTATTCCAGCTTGACACACTTCTCCTGTCCCTCCCAGACACTACAAACCAAGCATGAGCACTTCAGCGAGGTTTGAAGAAGAAGAAGAGTTGGTTCTTATATGCCGCTTTTCTCTCCCGAAGGAAGCTCAAAGCGGCTTACAGTCGCCTTCCCTTTCCTCTCCCCACAACAGACACCCTGTGAGGTGAGTAGGACTGAGAGAGCCCTGATATTACTGAAGAAGAAGAAGAGTTGGTACTTATGTGCTGTTTTTCCCTACCCAAAGGAGGCTCAAAGTGGCTGACACTCGCCTTCCTTTCCCTCTCCCCACAACAGACACTCTGTGAGGGAGGTGAGACTGAGAGAGCCCTGATATTACTGAAGAAGAAGAAGAGTTGGTTCTTATATGCCGCCTTTTCTCTACCCGAAGGAGGCTCAGAGCGGCTTACCGTCGC
Source organism: Paroedura picta (assembly GCF_049243985.1). Taxonomy (NCBI): domain Eukaryota; kingdom Metazoa; phylum Chordata; class Lepidosauria; order Squamata; family Gekkonidae; genus Paroedura; species Paroedura picta. Next base: position 4,458,764 of record NC_135385.1, on the reverse strand, counting down.
CTTCCCATTCCTCTCCCCATAACAGACACCCTGTGAGGTGGGTGAGGCTGAGAGAGCCCTGATATCACTGCTTGGTCAGAAGAGTTTTATCAGTGCCATGGTGAGCCCAAGGTCACCCAGCTGGCTGCATGTGGGGGCGCGGGGAATCGAACCCAGCATGCCAGATTAGAAGCCTGCACTCCTAACCAGTACACCAAACTGGCTCTCAGTGCACACTACACCAAAATGGTTTGGCCACCTCAGCGATCACCGAGTTTAAGAATTTAAGTATAATGACTTATTCTTGAGTAATTACAATGACCAAGTAGATCATCATCTGGAAACTGAAAAATACTTATCTGTTATATTGCTTATTATTATACTATCTTTTTTCTTTTATGTTTTTATTGTGTTTACTGTTCTTTGGATTTTTTCTCTCTAAAAAATTTATTAAATTCATAAAATCTATACAGAAAAAGAAACATTTCAGAAAGCAGTATATATTTTGGCTCTAACACGCCAATACACAAAAGCTGCTTACGATTCTATTAATTCATTTAAGAAAATCATTCCACAAACAGAAAAATTGGTCTACTTTTACTTTTTCTTACTTGCATTACAGATGAAAAGGCTTTCTTCTCCCCCACAGTCTCCAAAGCTTTGTATGTTGCACACAAATAAAGAAGTTTAACTTCGTCTTTCGCGGATGAGCTAAATTTGCTAAAAATCCATTTAAAGATCTTCTCAGCTTCGTAGCTCAGAGAAGCACAAAGCAGACCGAGACAGCAAGCGCCCTCCTGTCTCAGCTCTTGAAGCAATTTGCTACTGCATGGACAAAGAAGACAAAAAAAACACACCTTTTACTTATGGAAACGGGATCAGAGGCCTGCACAATCGGGTATCACTTCCGCTAAGACAACTGTGAAGGCCCACAATAATTCATAGTGGGGTTTCTCTATTTGCGTTCATTTACCAAAGGTCATAGAATCACAGAATCACAGAGATGGAAGGAAGTTCCAGGGTCATCTAGCACAACCCCCTGCAGAATGCACATAATGGCCACAAGAGCCAAACACCTACACCAGCGGTCCCCAACCCCCGGTCCGGGGACCGGGACTGGTCCGTGGATCAGTTGGTACAGGGCCGCGGCTCCTCCTCCCCGGCTGCTGCCCTGCCACTCTGCCGCCAGCTCACCTTTGGTGTTCTCCAACAGCCGCCATGGCTGGGGCTCCCCCTCGGCGTGGCACAGCTGCTGCTGGCAGCACCCCCCAGTGTTTGGCGGGAAGTCAGGGGCACCGGCGGGAAAGCAAGTGGAGCAGGGGCTCAGGCGGTGGCGACGTCCCTCGGCAAAAGACTACCTCCCACCAGACCTCAGTAAAATTGTCAAGTGTTGACTGGTCCCCGGTGATAAAAAGGTTGGGGACCACTGACCTACACAATCCCTTCTGTCCACCCACTTTCAATCTGCCTACATTCACAGACTTAGCATTTCCCACAGGTATTTTCTAGGGCTTTCCTCCCAAGATCGTTCCCCTTGTGTGGAAGCTGCACGATTATGTGGGTTGCAGTTGTGCACATGGGACCAAAACTGCCTTGCCCCCCCCAGCACAGATTGTCACACCCACATACATCTACACAAACAAGCTCTCTCAAAGAGAAAAAAATATTTGCCAGATTAATTTTGCTTGTTTAGTGACCCTGTCATATGCTTTAAAAAATTCAGTTTGGGAAAAAAACCCCCGCAGAATCATCCAAACTGAATTGAAAGCATCCTCTGAACGGCTTAGATTCCTGCATTCCAACTTACCTTTCGTTAAGCACGTCATGTATGGCAGTCAAGATATTATCCAGTTGTTTAACAAGCACCTACGACAGGAGACAGAAACATCATTTAGACTTTGTGCTCTGGTGAGACAAGTTCAGCTCGCTATATCATTTTTAAAAAGGCTACCAGTGTTTGATATTCTGTTCTGTACTGTGCAACTCAATGGGTTTTGCAACAATATAGTTTGGGAGCCCTTATAAAAGCTAGGTCACCAATGACACTATGTGCAATGCTGCTCTTCAGCCGGCCGGTTTCCCACTGAACAGGATGCAGTGGTCAGAAGGCCTCCGCAGCAGTCACTCAAGATTCTGAGACACTGTCTCATTTAACACTAAAAATATTATTTCCCTTTAAGGGATCCAAGTCAAATCCCTAGTAAACCATCTTCCAACCACCCCCACCAGAAGAGGTTAGCCATCCCTTAAGTCAGGGGTAGTCAAACTGCAGCCCTCCAGATGTCCATGGACTACAATTCCCAGGAGCCCCCTGCCAGCGAATGCTGGCAGGGGGCTCGTGGGAATTGTAGTCCATGGACATCTGGAGGGCCGCAGTTTGACTACCCCTGCCTTAAGTAATTTGTTGAATAGAAAAGGTGGGACATGAGGAGCTGGTTTACGCCTTTTGCTGTGTTTATGGAGCAGCCTCCTAGTCTGAAAGAAACCTTGGTCACTGACCCATTCAATCCTCGTGGGTCCTTTTGAAAACCATCAGGAATCCAGAAGGGTGGAGGCCCACAACACTAGGCCCACAGCAAACAGCTAAAGCTGAGGAGCATATGAAGTTTTTGCTTGCTCTGGCCTCTTTCAGCTCCCAAAGGACTGCTGCATGTTTCCCAGAAGAGGAGCTGCTGTTTGTCAGAAGGGGGACACCAACTCCATCCTTGCTCCTCCTAACTGTGATGAAACTGATCACCCGTTCTCTCCCCCCCCCCTTAAAGTGCTGGGGAAGATCAGCCTCAACAGGGCCAAAAGAAAAGAGCAGGCCAATCTGTAATCCTTTCCTCTCCGTGGAAGAAGCTGCTCCCCCTGATGGGAATGCCTACACAGCAATGAGAATCCCTCATGTCAGAGCAGCAACAAAAGGTGAGGAATAAAAAAATGCATTAAGTCTTCTTCAATTCCACTGCCTTGCCCACTACTTCAGGATTCCAAGCAGTTAAGTATTAAACCAGTGTGTAGGCAGAGTGGAGAGTACTGAAGAAGAAAAAAAACACAGAGTATGTGGAACACATTCCTGATCTGGGACTCCCTGGTTCTGGCCCCCTCTCTCTCTTACAGACACACACACACACAGACTTCCCTCCCCTCCACTGGCCTCAGAAGACTGGCGGTGGTGTCACCAGAGCAGCAAATGGGGCTCAGTGCTGGGCCACACTGCTCTGGTGGCAGTGGTGCTGCTGTGGGCCATCTACTGGCACGCTCCAAAGCAGGACAACGGACTTCGCGTCCGTTATCATTTCCGTTACAGGGACCACGCCAGTAGATGTGTTCCACATCAAGAAATGAATATTCTGCAACCAAGAAAAATCCATAAATGACATAATCAAGGGAATGTGAATATGTGAGTTAGGAGCTGCACAGGGCACCACAGCCTTAACCACATACACACGCTCACCCAATCTCATACCTAAAAGATGGCCACCTTTCATTCTGAGGCATACGATATTAATATGTTGACTGAAGACAAATATCCATGCACTACTTTACCAGTTTGTTCTCTGGTTGCTGAATGAATTCTTTCAGTTGCTTTACAGTAGCCAGTCTTCGATCTCTGTCGTCTTCCCGAGTAATCCTCCGAAGAAGATTTGACAGTCGAGACTCATCAGAGTAAGACAATGATCGGTCTGGAAACAGGAGCATGACCATGGATGATATTCAATCGAAATTAGGGATGGGCACAAACCAGCAAATTCCAGTTCAGTTCAGGGCGTTCCTGAACTAAACACCCAAACCCACCCCCCTGCTCCACCCCGAAACAAACAAGTCTGGTTTGGGCCACTACGTTTCACTTCTTCCCGCATGGAAGTGGAGGGAAACCTGGGAGGGGATGGTGGTGCAGAAATGGCTTGGAGGTCTTTCGGCCTGACAGCTGACAGCCGTGCAGGCCCTACTGGCAGGCAGAATGGGCTGCAAACCTTCTCAGCAGGCTTCTCCAAAGGGAGGGAAGTGGTACCTCATGCTGACCATGCTTGCAGCCATTTTGGCCTGACAGCAGGGTCTTCCTGTGGGCCTGGCTGAGGCTGTTCTACCCGTCCTGCCCATTTGCAGGAGGGGAGGGGGTTATGCAGCAATCTGTTCTGCCCCAGTCAGAGATGCAAGTGCCATGCCTGGTGGAATGAGGAGGGCCAAAGAGGTTGTGAGCTCATTAACTGCTACCTATGTTATTCTTTTGCTATCTCCAACTTGTGGCCTTGAATTCCAAGTGAGCTCTCGATTCTTGTCTGTATTGACATACAGTGTCTTGCCTTTTGTGCTTCGTTTGATAATAACAGGGAACAAGTGGTGTACATATTGGGGGGAGGGAGCATCTGGAGACTTGGGAACAGGCAGCCAAACTGAGAGGGGGGGCTGAACATGTATCTTAAAGAGGCAAAATTGACCTAGTCTGGCAGTTCTGTCAAAGGCCTGGAGTATGTCTGTAAAACCAATAAATAAAGACTTCTTTACTGTGACAAGAGTCAGATTACTGGGCAACCTCATAGGAACCTCATAGGTCCCCATGCTAGGCCAAAAGGACAGGAAGCCTTTTCAGAGCGCCGAAGGGAAGCAAATCCAGTACGCTGAAACTCCTTGGAGCCATTTTGGGTTGTCACCCTAAACGGCTGCCACTCAACTCCCAAACTGAACCAGACAAAGGTCCGTGAAATGTCCGAGGAGGCGCCTCCTCAAACATCAGTTCAGGAGACATAAACTGAGGCCTTCTCATGGGAAGATTCGATTCATGCCCTAATCAAAATATCAAGATCAAATCCGAAGTGAGATACAAGCTAACTATTATTATAGTTACTAAGAAAGAAAAACACAAGTAGCTCTGATACTAATGGTGACCTCAAGTCATTGATTTTTACTATACTTTTATTTTTAAAAAGGACTGAGAGCAACTTGTTTTACACCGTGTAGTTTTCACACAGCTCATTACTATCGTCTGCCCTCTATCGTGACTGCTCAAGTCCAAGACTTCATCTGAGCACGGAATTATTACACACAGACCCCATCTAGTCTCATACATTCAAGACAGTGCCTGGATTCCATCACTTTATCATACTCTAGGGCAGGGGCAGTCAAACTGTGGCCCTCCAGATGTCCATGGACTACAATTCCCATGAGCCCCTGCCAGTTCGCTTACTCCCCAATAATAGTCTCGTTACTTTTCTCAGGAAAGACCACAAATACCGCTGAGAACTGAGCCTATTCCTTCTTGCAAAACTCAACTTGTTCTTCCTTGTAGTTCAATCTGTCAGATTAATTATGACAAGGATAATATTTCAATGGCTCCCCTAAACCTTTGTGGCATAAAAGAAACTGGTTCATCTAGCAAGTGTCTTGAGGATGGAAAATCCTGTTCCAGACCCTGGGGCTGCCAAGAGTAACTATAATACCCATGCTGTTGGAGCCCAACACCGCAAGGCAGAACGCATGCGATGGAGAAGTGCCGCCCTCACGCACACACATATTGGGAGTCCTCCACAACCATCTCCATCACAATGAGCATTGTTACTGTGTTAAAGCATAAAGATTCAGTCAGTTGATACAAATGTTTTTTTCTGTGGAAAAGGTTGTCCTTATAATTCACATTTCTCTTGCTCCAATTCGTTTTCTTAGAAGAAAAAAGACCAGCTTGCTTCACAGAGTCAACTACTCTGGTACACCAGGGATTGATGGCAAACTATGATCGCAGAATGTTATAGTTGCTCAAAAGTTTAGGAAGACGGCAGACACACATAAAGGGGTTCCAAATCCATTTTCTGACTTTAACCAAAAGAAATAGAATCACAGAACCATAGAGTTGGAAGGGGCCATACAGGCCATCTAGTCCAACCCCCTGCTCAACGCAGGATCATAGAATCATAGAATCACAGAACCATAGAGTTGGAAGGGCCATACAGGCCATCTAGTCCAACCCCCTGCTCAACGCAGGATCATAGAATCATAGAATCATAGAATCATAGAATCACAGAACCATAGAGTTGGAAGAGGCCATACAGGCCATCTAGTCCAACCCCCTGCTCAACGCAGGATTAGCCCTAAGCATCCTAAAGCAAATATATATGGCCCCTTTTCGACTCTATGATTCTAAATGTATTGCAGCCATTCAATCTTGACACTACACATTTCGATAGGGATGAACATTTGCTCGAGGGCCTTCCGTCAGACAATTATCCTCCAATCCAGGCACAAAGCTTACCTTGTGTTTTCCTCATGTCTTTTGCGACTAAAGCACGATTCCCATGCTGAACACTGGTAAAATCAGGATTGTTCACATTGTTAACTCTCAGCTCTTGCCCCAACGACTTCCGACCATAAGTATTTTCCCCAGATCCTCCATTGACGCTGTAGCCACCTAGAGAGGAGGATACATACCGGAAGTCACACTTGCTGATTTCTCTTGGAGCCAAATGTGACCTTATAGTTTTCCACTTATTTACTTTACAAAGATTAGCTGGTCTTTGCCGCAGAGTTTTATTTAATTTTCAGATTTGCATTCCATCCGTCCCCAAGGGCCTCTTTTAAAAGACTCTCTCAGACTGAATTAATTACACTAGCTAGCATTTTTTTTGCATATGACAATTAAGTACCCTTTTCTTCATTCTGTACATCACCGGGGACTCTGATATCATCGTGTCTATGTCGAGATACCACCGCTGAATTTGAGGGTTGTAATCCATAGGAGGAAGAAGTACTCCGGTCTCTGAAGGAAGAGTATTTTAAATTCTCTTGGTCAGCTGCTGCACTATCAGATCTGCAAAAAGAAATAGAAACGTTAAATTGAATCCAGATTGTGCAGCACTGGAAAGGACCACGGAGGCCATCCAGTCCAACCCCCCCACCTTCTTGAGGACTTAAAAACACACACACTCATCACAGGTGCTCATCCAATCTCCCCCTAAAGATTGCACCACTCTCCGAGGCAGCATAGGCAGCTCAACCAAACGCAGAATTAATATTTCATAAAAATAGACCAAAAATAGTTAAAAGTATTATTGATGTAAGTATAAATAAGTCAGTTGGTGAAAAACAGCCCCTTAGGATGTTTCCTATATGCTCCCCAGAGCCAGAATATAGTTTGGGGCTTCTTATGATGGTAGATGATACATGACAAGTAATGATAGTGGACGTTACCATGTCATTGACCCCAAACAAAAGCCTGGCAGAAGAGTTCTCTTCTAGGCCCTGCAGAACTGTATTAGTTCTGGCAGCATCCAGATATGTTCCAGGAGTTCATTCCACAAGGCAGGGGCCAGGACAGAAAATGCTTCTCAAGAAAATGCTTTTCAAATATTTCTCAAACTCCAAAGGGAACAAATCTCCTCCACCACGTGAACCAAACCTTCTCCATTTGTTAAAATAAGATCTAATAGAGCTTGTGGCATCTTCTACCTTTTGAACAATCACATTGCCTGCAAGGGAAGTAAGGAATTTGACCTAGTAGTCTTTTCCAGAGTTCAACCTCCAGCAAATATCAGAATTAAAATCCCTCATAACTACTATGACTCTACTCCTTAAAAGTTTAATCATTTGTAGCATCTGAATGATCCTAATCAAACTGAGGTGGTGGTCTAGTATGATGATGTTATCCGTTCAGTCGTGTCCGACCCTTGGCGATTCTATAGGAAAGTCTTCGCCATGCACCCATCTCTGACTGCTTCTTTCAGTTGGTTCATGGTCATCCCTGTATCGGCTTTGATCGTGTCGAGCCAGCAGATCCTTTGGCGACTCTTAAGATTTCTTTACTATTTTTCCCACTTTTAATTTCCACCCAAGTGCTTTCAACCCAATTTTCAAGATCAATATCATTGTTCTACCAGCTGGGGGCCAGGACAGAGAAAGCTCTGGCCCTTGTTGAGGACCGACGTGTTTCTTTGGGGCCAGGGATCACCAGCTAGTTGGTGGCGGTGGAGCATAATGCTCTTTTGGGGGTGCAGGCAGAGAGAGGGTCTCCCAGGTACACTGGGCCCAGACCACGTGTGGCCTTGAAGATAAGTCTGATCCAGAATTCAACTGGGAGCCAGCTGAGTTGTTGGAGTACAGGCCAGTTGTGGGATCTCCATGATGTCTTGGTGAGAATCCTGGCCACGGCATTCTGCACTAGTTGTAGTTTCTGGATCAAGGATAAGAGTAGGCCCGTGTAGAGCGAGTTGCGGAAGTCTAGTCTAGAGATGACCGTCATGTGGATCATTGTGACTAGGTGTTCTGGGGCCAAGTAGGGCACTAGTAGCTTGGCTTGGTGGAGGTGGTAAAATGCTGTCTTCCACTGGAAGCCAGAATAGTATGGACCTAGGGCCAAAATTTCCTCCAAAAATGCCAGGAGCTACTCTGCTATGGCCTTCTCAACTACAGGCCCAGGAATGCAAGATGTGATACTGAGCAGCACCTGGCAGGGTCCTGTGGGTCCAGCAAAGGTATCTTAAGTAGAGGGTAGACCACTGCTGCCTTAAGCCCATGAGGGAATTCTTCCAAAGCAATGTCCATCAAGGGGCCTCCTATCCACCGGTTGACGCCCATGAGTAGCCATGACGGACAGGGATCTAAGGGGAGAGGTGGTCTTTAGCAATTTGTCCACTTCGGTTAAAGGGAAGCCATCTGAAGCCATCAAACCTTAACCCCGTGATGGCCATGGAGCTCCCAGTTCACATTCTGTATCAATCGTGGCAGGAAGTTCACAGCAGAGCACCAAGACTTTATCCACAAAAAAGCTCACTAATGCCTCACAACGTAAATCCAACATACTAGTATTTTGACGCCCTTCCTCCAGGGCAGTAAGTGATCAACTACCCTAAATAATTCTGCCAGGCAAGAGCTTGTGGATGCGATTTCCCTGGTGAAGAAATCACGCTTTGCCACTTTCACCGCCATCTCCTACACCCACATAAGCATGTGATAAGATGTTCTTGTCGCCTCACCGAGAGTCTTCAGCCACACCTGCTCTAGCCGTCTCACTTCCCTCACTTCCTTCTTCCTCTCCTAGACTAGAAATACTCAATTTACATCCCAATTCCAAAAGAAGGAGACATTGAGGATTACGGCACCTGTCATAGCATCACCACATTAATTCCTCATTCAAGCAAGGCGACGCTCACAAATTTACAAGATTTTTATTATATAATATATGGGCAAAGCCCAGTACACCTAGGAATGCATCAGATACTAGAGCGTAGGTCTGGAGCATGGCCTTCCTGGGTACTGCCCCCCCCCCCCAGCACAGCAAAGTGAGTAAAGATTAACAGACTCAAATAGCAAGAGCTAGGTTTGTCGCCGTCCCCCCGCCACTCCTCCACGTGCACCCAGATGGTTTGCCAACATCCAGGTGGAGAAGGGAAGGAAGGAAGGAAGGAAGGAAGGAAGGAAGGAAGGAAGGAAGGAAGGAAGGAAGGAAGGAAGGAAGGAAGGAAGGAAGGAAGGAAGGAAGGAAGGAAGGAAGGAAGGAAGGAAGGAAGGAAGGAAGGAAGGAAGGAAGGAAGGAAGGAAGGAAGGAAGGAAGGAAGGAAGGAAGGAAGGAAGGAAGGAAGGAAGGAAGGAAGGAAGGAAGGAAGGAAGGAAGGAAGGAAGGAAGGAAGGAAGGGAGATGAGAGGGACCTGGAAAATGTTGCACAGGCAGGATGGCGTGCGTTTCCCAGGCCTCCAAAGGCCAGCCCAGTGCACAGCAGCCCTCGAAGAGGCCTACGGACACCGACGCAGACCCGGTTGGAGGGGTGTGCAATGTCCTCTGGGCCTCCGAGGGCTGCCCAAGTGCACAGTGGCCCTCGAAGAGTCTTGCACGTGGCAGCACAGAACTGGTTGGGGTGGCATGTGGCATCTTCTAGGCCACTGAGGGCCCCTGAAGTTGGACAGGCAACCATTTTACCCCCCAGGATCGTGGGTGAGTGGGTAGCCTTAGAGGCCTCATTGGCCTTCCTGGGGCTGGCCTGCAGCCCAGCCTCTTCCTCTCCCAAGCCACCCAGCTTGGCCAGCTTATCTTTGAGAGGTGGGCAGGAAGAGGGGTGGGCTCTTCCACCTGGAGGGAGCAGGAAGGAAAGGCAGCTGGGGCAGGTCATCACTATCTGATTGGCCCTGAGGGGAGTGAGGGCCAATCAGGTAGGGAGTGAGTTGTCCTTCCGGTCAGTCTTTGATTTTATATTGTTTTCTTATGAATGGGCGCTATTGCTTGAGGGTGGGAATTATAGAATCCTAGAGTTGGAAGGGACCTCATGGGTCATCTAGTCCAACGTCCTGCACTATGCAGGACACTCACAGAAGGAAAGTGAAGAGTGCACAGAATGGATGATGGATAGTTTAAGTCATTCTGCACACTGAGTTTTTGTGTGGGGGAGATGAATGGCCTTTCTATTCCATACAACTTTAAAAAAATTCTATGACAATATAGAAAGCCGTGGCCTTCACTATGAAAGCCCTGAGCAAGGCTGTTAGTAGGGGTGAGTGCTTCGGCATGGTTCAGCCGCCTCGGCGATCACCGAAACCTGAGGTGGCCAGCCCCCCAGCACGGAGAGGAGGGGTGGTATAGGCAGCCAGCTCCACGGCCTGGAGAGGAAGGGGTGGCCCCAGCAGCGGCATACCACCCCTCTCCTCCGTGCCACGGTGCTGTCCACCTTGGACTTCAGTGATTGCCGAGGCGGCTGAACCACACCGAAGTTCTCTCCCCTAGTGGTTAGTGCTAAGATGCTTAGGAGGTAATTATTTCACAGGGTTGGTATTAATCAGAGGCAACTAGACACCACCTAACACAGAAAGCGGCTAAAGTCATCCCCATCTCTTAAGGATATATTCCACTCTAAGGATAGAGTCTGACAGAAAGAAAAATGAAAGCCAAGAATTCCACATTGCCACCCACAGCAAAGGTCTATGAAATACCTAGGTAGCTGAGGAAAGTGGCCTTGTTAGAAGGTGCAAAACCAGTGAAGAAGGCTGCATTCCAAGGAGAAAGTTCTTACTACCACCATCCTTCAATCATAGAGTTGGAAGGGATCTCCAGGGTCATCTAGTCCAAGCCCCTGCACAATGCAGGAACTCACAACTACCTGCCCACCCATAGTGACCCCCCAATTTCATGCCACCACCAAACATCTCCAGAATCCAGCCTGGCTTGGAGTAAATTCACCCACCATCCCACATGATGATCAGGTTATGCAAGGAAGGGCCACAAGAGACAAGCAACGGCAACCTGCGTAAGTTCACAAGATCAGCCTTTCTCTCAGATGACTTTTTAGTCTCTGCTTTAAAAACTTCTAAAGGAGGAGAACCCACCACCTCCCGAGGAAGCCTGTTCCACTGAGGAACCGCTCTAACACTCGGGAGCTTCTTCCAGATGTCTATCACCTCTTTGTGGTCGTCTCTCCAGGCTAAGTAGACCAAGCTCTCTCAACCTTTCCTCGTAAGATTTGGTCTCCAAATCCCTCACCATCTTCGCAGCCCTCTGGACGCGTGCCAGTTTCTCTACATCTTTCTTCAGTTGTGGTGCCCAAAACTGAACACAGGACTCCAAGTGCGGTCTTACAAGAGCAGAGTAAAGTACAATCTCCTCATGCGATCCGGACACTACACTTCTTTTAAAACAGCCCCAAATCCCGTTTCCCTTTGTAGCTACCATGTCACACTGCTGACTCATGTTCAGGGTATGGTCAATGAAGATCGCCAGGATCCTTTTCAAACGTACTGCTGCCAAGAAAAGTCTCGCCCATCCTATACTGATGCACATGATTTTTCCTAAGTAAATGAAGAGCTTTACATTTATCACTGCTGAAATTCATTTTAGCCCAGGTTTCTAGCCTGTCAATATCACCCTATATGGGAGAAAGTGCTCTTTCAGGTATTTTCTTACATTTTAAATTCTTAAAAGCCAAAATATACCTGTACCCAAGTGCACTAAGCCCATGGACTTCAAAGACCTGCATAGTGTGCTTCATAAAGCAACCTTTGAAGGTATTATAAATATAGTTGATTAAATCTCTTTGTCAGTGTTAATATATAAATGGTAAAAGAGGTTTTACTGTTTAGGTGTTTAAATGCTGCACGATTTACTTCCTTGATGGGTTTCCTAATTCCCTTGAGGTGGCTTTCCTTCCTGGAGGTGTACAGTTTGGTTGGGTTCCGCATTTGAGCTGCATGGTTTTGGATTTGGAATAAAAAGGTTGAAGACACCTGAGGTAGTAAGGATGGCCACAGCTCTTATGTGCTGATATTGCTGCTAACTTCAAGACTCTCCTGCCTGAGATGATGTCCACCAGAAACAGAGTTTACCTTCTCATGAATTTCATTGATGCCCTGCGCAATGGTTCAAAAGGATGTTTGGTGAGGCCTTGTACGACCACCTTTTGGTTCCATGTGGGAAACCAATGAACCACCAGGGGACCTGTCGCCGCCACGCCCTTCAGAAACCTGATGACGTGTGGATGCGTTGATAAGAACTTCCCATTAACTAGCACAGCTGCTGCTGATGCCAATACCTGTCTCCTTAACGTTATTGCTGTTAATTTCTAGTTCGCCCCATCTTGGGGAAAGTCTAGCATCTCTTTGACCTTATCGGCTTTAACTAGTCTACCTTTTTACTTCTACACCAATAACCCAATAATTTCCAAGTATAATTGTAAATTTTATTTGTGAACTGTCACCTGGACGTCCAAATATTGCTGATAACTTCTGTACCTAAGTCGCCTTTCCACTCAAGCCTCATGCAGTTAAACATAAGCATTCTGGGTTCGGGTGTCAGACTGGACCCTGGTTCCTCATATCTGGTGTTACTGGGTATTCTGAGTGGTTGTTGTGTTGCCAGTTGGTTCAGAATTGAAACCCATGGCATTCTTGGTCCAAAAGGTGTTATCATAATTATTGCTGCTCTCAGACAAAGTTTTCTTTTTTCTTCTAAAGTAAACCATCGAGGTAGACTGTTCATGGAGGGAATGCATACAGTAGGGTTTCTGGCCCATTAGAACAGGGGCTCCTGGGAATTGTAGTCCATGGACATCTGGAGGGCCGCAGTTTGACTACCCCTGCATTAGAACATCCATCATTTCAGCCTCTGGGTGATAGATCCCTGAGTCTCCCTGTTAGCATACAAAGCAAACAGATCTATCTGTATGAGCCACTAAAAACACCTCCTTCTTAAACTGCCCCTCTGCTTCTGGCTCAGCCAATCTGCTGTCACAGTTTCTTTTTTTGTGTGTACTCCCTCTCTGATTGACTGGAGAGTCTTCTTCGCCCACTTCAGTACGCTCCAGGCTCCTTTGTGCAGATTCACCAACCTGGATCCCACTCAGACTGTTTATATAGTACTCCATTGTCCTATTGTCAGTTCTTATTCACACACTTCTCTGACAAGTTAGTTGAGCAAAGTGGGTCAGCGTCGGGGAAACTGCTCTCATCTGCAAGATGCCGAACGGCATTTTGCTTTTTAGTTGGGCCCACGTCCCTTGTCCCGAGTGCTTTCCTATTGTTGCTCTGAATAAAGTAAGCAAGTTGAACTTTATCCTGCAGCATTTCTTGGTTTTTACTTCATTTCACACACACACAAACCTTTCTTCCCCAACAAGGACCCCAAGCGGCTTACAACAGTCTCGCCTTCTCCATTTTATATTCACAACAACTCTGTGGGGCAGGTCAGGCCGAGAGCATGCGACTGCCCCAGGCTTACCCAAAAATATGCTATGGGAGAGTAAGTCTCCACGATCCGAGGCTGACCCCTGCAGCATACTTTGGCCTGCCTTTGAAGCATTAGAGGCCTTAATATGGTCTTCTGGTCCACAGAAATGAATAAGGTCCAAAATGTTCTGAGTATATCATCTTATGTACAGGAGCTAACGAGAATAACAATTCTTGCACTTCTTGCACTTTGACTTTATGTATTCTATGATGATTCTACATATGGTGTTTTTATGTCATGCATGACCATTGATAAAGGCGGTAACGCCAAAGTGCGTCTGGTCGGTGGAAGCATTAGTATGCACTGAGCTAATTGAGGCTACGCTATAAGGTTTTTAACTTTAATGAATATTAGTCCTAAATTTCAAATGTGTGTTCTACCCTAGAAAGGCTTACATTCATTCCCCCTATTTGGACCTTTTTAGGTTTTTACACTAACCACAACACCACACTGGTTCTCAAGAGGTTAAATATCACATGATCAGCTCTTTATAGTTGTTATAAGACTACTATAGATTAAAGGCTGCACAGGACTTTGACCCGCCCTTACATAGACTCCTTCCTCAGGTTTGTTTGTCTAAACAGTATCCTGTTCGCATGTTTTTCAAACCTTTCCTGACCAGGAGTTTCAAAACACAGAAAAGGGGAGTCAATACATTTTAAACAAACCCTTTTTATATGGACATAGTATATAAAATTAATATGAATTGGGTTAAAGGTAAAGGTATCCCCTGTGCAAGCACCGGGTCATGTCTGGCCTTTGGGGTGACGCCCTCTAGCGTTTTCTTGGCAGACTCAATACGGGGTGGTTTGCCAGTGCCTTCCCCAGTCATTACCGTTTATGAATTTGGTTAATGACCCTCAAATACTCTGCTCAGTGCCTTCCTCATAAAAGCCGATAAAAAAGGGAAGTGGATTATGAAGAACTCCACTAAATTGCATGATAAGGCGGCAACTGACTTTCACCACGAGCTGCACTCTCAAAAGCCTCACATCACCTAAATTCCCATTCCATTTGTGCATTTTATTTTATTATGAAGGGCTAAACTTCAGGGCAAAGTTCTCCAGCATAGCCTAGAATCAGAATTCTGAAAAAAATAGGGTTGTCTATAAGAATTGTGCCGGGGGGGAGGGGGGATTCTTAAAATGACAACTAGGACAGAGTGGGGAATCTGTTTGTTTAATCTGGGAATTCAAGACTATTTTTGGTCTCAGAGGACACAACAATCCTGATAAGACAGGCCTCTGCCACAGAACAAATATAAAGGATTTTTTTGAAACAGGAAGCTCATGTCGCTCTTGCACCAAAGAGTGCCCTGACCTGGATGGCCAGGCTAGCCTGATCTCATCAGATCTAACAAGCTAAGCAGGGTCAGCCCTGGTTAGTACTTGGATGAGAAACCACAGAGGAAGGCCAGGATTGCTATGGGAAGGCAGGCAACAGGGAAAAAATTTTTTCACAGTCAGAGTAGTTCAGCAGTGGAATAGGCTGCCTAAGGAGGTGGTGAGCTCCCCCTCACTGGCAGTCTTCAAGCAAAGGTTGGAGACACACTTTTCTTGGATGCTTTAGGATGCTTAGGGCTGATCCTGTGTTGAGCAGGGGGTTGGACTAGATGGCCTGTGTGGCCCCTTCCAACTCTATGATTCTGTGATTCTATGATCCTGCGTTGAGCAGGGGGTTGGACTAGATGGCCTGTGTGGCCCCTTCCAACTCTATGGTTCTATGATTCTATGATCCTGCGTTGAGCAGGGGGTTGGACTAGATGGCCTGTGTGGCCCCTTCCAACTCTATGATTCTATGATTCTATGAACCTGCGTTGAGCAGGGGGTTGGACTAGATGGCCTGCATGGCCCTATCCAACTTTATGGTTCTATGATTCTATGATCCTGCGTTGAGCAGGGGGTTGGACTAGATGGCCTGTATGGCCCCTTCCAACTCTAGGATTCTATGATTCTATGAACCTGCGTTGAGCAGGGGGTTGGACTAGATGGCCTGTGTGGCCCCTTCCAACTCTATGATTCTATGAACCTGCGTTGAGCAGGGGGTTGGACTAGATGGCCTGCATGGCCCTATCCAACTTTATGGTTCTATGATTCTATGATCCTGCGTTGAGCAGGGGGTTGGACTAGATGGCCTGTATGGCCCCTTCCAACTCTAGGATTCTATGATTCTATGAACCTGCGTTGAGCAGGGGGTTGGACTAGATGGCCTGTGTGGCCCCTTCCAACTCTATGATTCTAGGATTCTATGATCCTGCGTTGAGCAGGGGGTTGGACTAGATGGCCTGCATGGCCCTATCCAACTTTATGGTTCTATGATTCTATGATCCTGCGTTGAGCAGGGAGTTGGACTAGATGGCCTGTGTGGCCCCTTCCAACTCTATGATTCTATGAAACCACCTTCCAATGGCTTTTACCGCTATGGGGTCACCGTAACTGGAATGCCATGTGATAGCCCTTTCCGCCACCACCAAACAATAGCCGGTGTCAAGAAGTTATTTACTGGGCAACTTTTAAGTTTCTCCGGCAAAACCACTGGTTCGAAGCATGCCAGGAATGACTTGCTAACAAAGGTTACAGCCAGCAAGCATGCTTCTCACAGCCTGGCTTATGAAATAAGTCTTTTTTTGTTTTTTTTTTCATGAGAGAGAGAAAAGGGAAAAGTTGTTTGAAGGCCCAACTAGTTTGACAGCTGAAAGTAACATGTATGCCACGAAGGAAGGAAGGAAGCAGGCACAGAGGACTCCAGAAGGTGCAGGGCATGTTTTAAGGGTCTGTGCATAACTAGGAAGGAGGAATAGTGGATTAGAATCAGGAGGCCTCTCCTTGAGGCCAACTGACTCATAACATCTACAGGTCCCGTCCCCCCCAAGACTGAGAGGTCGAACCTACCAAGGGAGTGTCAAAGTTATAGTTATTGAAATACTGCTCTAGTTGTTCTAGTTGGTATGTTATTGTTCTTGTTATACTGAATCATAGAATCCTAGAATTGGAAGGGACCTTCTGGGTCATCTAGTCCAACCCCCTGCACTATGCAGGACGCTACTGATAGCGTTCTATGTAAATGTTCCAACATGTTTTATGTAAACCGCCCAGAGCCACAGCAAAGGGCGGTATAAAAATCTACATAAATATTTAAAATTCACGGTGTCAGAGGTAAGTAAACGGAGTCTGTTTAAACTCTCCAATAATGTTGTCACTTATTCCTGTTGGCCGTGCTCCTAAACCTCTAATAACGCCCCAGCACCCACACAAAATTAGCAAGTGAAGCTTTCTCACTGTAAAGCAAGGGAGATGACAGTGCTAATTATTACCAAGAAAAGGCTGGACATTATCTTAAACATTTAATCCTTTTCAGTAGTTAAAGAATGGGCTGTGGCAGCCTTATCTGCAAAATCCCTACAAACTTCATGTCTGATGTACATAGAGATAAGCTGTTTCAAATGAGATATGCATTTGGGTATCCTCTCTTCAGAGCCTCTTGTGGCACAGGGTGGTAAGGCAGCAGACATGCAGTCTGAAAGCTCTGCCCATGAGGCTGGGAGTTCGATCCCAGCAGTTGGCTCAAGGTCGACTCAGCCTTCCCTCCTTCCAAGGTCAGTAAAATGAGTACCCAGCTTGCTGGGGGTAAGCGGTAATGACTGGGGAAGGCACTGGCAAACCACCCCGTATTGAGTCTGCCATGAAAACGCTGGAGGGCGTCACCCCAAGGGTCAGACATGACCCGGTGCTTGCACAGGGGATACCTATACCTTTACATAAAGTTTAGAGCCTCTTGTGGCGCAGACTGCTAAGGCAGCAGACATGCTGTCTGAAAGCTCTGCCCATGAGGCTGGGAGTTCAACCCAGCTCAAGGTGGACTCAGCCTTCCATCCTTCCGAGGTCGGTAAAAGGAGTACCCAGCTTGCTGGGGGGTTAATGGTAATGACTGGGGAAGGCACTGGCAAACCACCCCATATTGAGTCTGCCATGAAAACACTAGAGGGCGTCACCCCAAGGGTCAGGCATGACTTGGTGCTTGCACAGAGGATACCTTTACCTTTATCCTCTCTTCATTTCATACGCATCCCAATTTCACAGGATTTTGTACAGTAGCACTATAGGCGACAGTGTTTACTTAAATGCAAGACTGGGTTTTTGCATTTGCATATCAGTTACACCCAAAAACAACTTTTTGTATATGTAACATTTTAAAGAGATCACACTCTTTGAGTAAATCTGGTAAATCTGGCATGTAGTTCATCTGTAGGACCAGTATTCATACTCCCCGGCCAATCTAAGAGTTACGCTGCTGTTTACGTATTTGAAGGGACCAACGTTAATTCTGAAGCACTGAGCCTCTTCCAACGGTTGACATGCACATTTCTGATTCTCACACAGGCTTTCCTGGTGTCAATACTGTTTCGGTGATACAGCACAAGCCCCTTGTAACTGATTTATAGAAACAAATAAGGTAACATTTTTCAACTTGTCCATTGTCATAAGAGCATGCAGCCCTCTACACCTGCCTTGCTGTTGTGGCTTGGCAATTCACAAGCTAGCTCTAACAGACCTCTCGGGGATCCTTGGACTGCATAAAGTTACAGGTTTCCACAATTCTGCATGGCTTTTATGCTCAGAAGTGTCACTGTAAGCCTGGAATCACATGCACGGCCCAAGGAAGTCAGTGTGACTTACTTTCAATATGCACAGAATTGTACTGTAAATACTGTATTAAACGGGTATGCCCTATTTTAGAGAGCTTTGGAGCTATGTGCACTTTTTGACTAACACATGCTTCATGAACACTGCTTGGCTAAATAAATGTATTTGCCTTCAGAAAACATAATCTCTAAATCTTAATTTACATTCTAAATACTGTATGATTTTGAGGGGGTTTTTTTGTTAGAGATTCTACTAAGATTTCACAATTAACGGAAGAACAAAGGCTCAAAGCTAAGTCTTGCATGTCACTCAATCCACAGCACTTTCACTGAGATCAGTGTTTCTCAATTTTTTACCACCGAGAAACCTCTGAAACATTTTTTAGGCTTCAAGAAACCCCAGAAGTGGTGATCAGACAGAATATGGTTCGGGAGTTTAGCTGCGTACATTCCCATCCGGGGTCCCATCCCCTTCCCTCCTCCACCAGGCCCAACACTGGCCATTTTGGGGGGAGGGGTGGGTTGACATGACCAGGTATGGTCATATCACCTGATAATCACCTTTTCAGCCCTGCCCCCCCCCCCACCTGGTGGAATGAGCTCCCTGAAGAGATCAGGGCCCTGTCTGAACTTCCACAGTTCCGCAGGGCCTGCAAAAGAGAGCTCCTCCACCAGGCATTTGCTTGAGGCCGACTGACCCATAACATCTACAGGTCCCTCCACCCTCCAGACTGAGAGGTCGAACCTACCTAGGGATTGTCAATGTTATTGTTTGTTGAAATGTTGTTCTAGTTTATATGTTATATCATGATCGTATGTTATATGATTGCCAACTAAAGTGCGTCTAGTCAAGGCTATGGTCTTCCCAGTTGCAATGTATGGCTGTGAAAATTGGACCGTCAGGAAGGCCGAGCATCAAAGAATTGAGGCTTTTAAACTCTGGTGCTGGAGAAGAAGACTCTTTCGAATCCCTTGGACTGCAAGGCGAACCAACCGGTCAGTCCTAGAGGAGATCAGCCCTGCCTGCTCCTTAGAAGGCCAGATCCTGAAGATGAAATTCAAATACTTTGGCCACCTCATGAGAAGGAAGGACTCCCTGGAGAAGAGCCTAATGCTGAGAGCGATCGAGGGCAAAAGAAGAAGGGGATGACAGAGAATCAAGTGGCTGGATGGAGTCCCTGAAGCAGTCGGTGCAAACTTAAATGGACTCCGGGGAATGGTAGAGGACAGGAAGGCCTGGAGGATCATTGTCCGTGGGGTCGCAATGGGTCGGACACGACTTGGCACCTAACAACAACAATCATGATTGTTATCTATTATATTGTTATATGATCTATGTAAATGTTCTACAATGTTTTATGCAAACCGCCCAGAGCCGTAAGGAAGGGCGGTAGAAAAATCAAAATAAATAAATAAATGTTTAACAAATGTAAAAAAACGATAAAAATTAATTAACTCACACCCATTTGGGAAACTCTTCCAAGGCTGTCAAGAAATCCCAGGGTTTCACAAAATCCTAATTGAGAAAGCCTGACTGGGTGTGCCTGCCATCAATTACTAATTACTAACAGACAATTTTATTTCTCCAATGTTTTTGCAAACTACAATTGAACTCAAGAGGACTGATTAGCTGTTTTAGCAAAGAAGGATTATATGGCATCTTATGGCTTAATTTGGATATTAGAACACAGTTTACAAATTTTTCCACAATTTGCTTTTGCCTTATATCCCTACACTTATGATGGCTGTAGAAGAAGAAGAAGAGTTGGTTCTTATATGCCGCTTTTCCCTACCCGAAGGAGGCTCAAAGCGGCTTACAGTCGCCTTCCCATTCCTCTCCCCACAACAGACACCCTGTGGGGTGGGTGAGGCTGAGAGAGCCCTAATATCACTGCCCGGTCAGAACAGTTTTATCAGAGCCGTGGCAAGCCCAAGGTCACCCAGCTGGTTGCATGTGGGGGAGCGCAGAATCGAACCCGGCATGCCAGATTAGAAGTCCGCACTCCTAACCACTACACCAAACTGTTCATTTAGTCTGAGGATAGAATGCATGTACTTGAAAGCTCACGCCTTGAATAAATCTTTGTTGGTCTTAAAGGTGCTACTGGACTCTATTTTTGTTATATGAACAGCACACCCCTTGGGGGGGGAAACTGCATTATATCCCGCTCCTGAAAAAAATATTGTAAACATTTACTGCTAAATAAGCATTGATTGATTGATTTCATTCTGATACCAGAATGTAGGAAAATAAGGTCCCAAACCAACAGAAACCCATAACTACATTCCACCCAGCCTGTGGCCCTTCCGGCTTGAAATTCTACCCCAGAAACACACCACTCCACACCACACGGAAGGCAGTAAATATTCAATTCAAAGGCACCACACGGAAGGCAGTAAATATTCAATTCAAAAGAGAAGAGACATTCAAAAGGACATAAGAGTTTGATCTGCAATGAAAAATCACAATGGGGATATCCCAGCCACAATCATTTAAAATTATTTGCTGTTTAAGAGAGAGACTTAGCACTTCTAAAGTTAAATATTGATGAGCAACTGGGAGGCTTCATTTCATACATGAACATTAATTTGGTGCAAGGAATCCAAGTAATCACCATTACACACAAGGTTTAAAGCATGCAGGTGCCAATTCCTTTAACACTGTGTGTTTGAAGTTTTTAAAAAATCTGCCCAGAATATTTAGGATTCAGAATAGCCACCACAGGTTAGAGCATTTTTTAAATAAGTGGAAGCCAAAAAAAATCCTACAAGCCAGTAAGTCTACACTTATGTTTGATAACAAAACTGAAGCTCAAATCGTTCAGTGCAAAACAGATCAGCACCTTAGTTCCCCCTCAAAAGGCCACACTGTATTTCAAACTTTTCTCTTTCAGTTAACTGTCAATAGAAAATGCCAGGGCTACAAACCATTTCACAAGCCACATGATCCTCCCCAGAGTCTTGACACCGACCCAGACTTCCACCCTTCTAGAAAAGTTAACATGGACAAAGTTAAATCAGAGTCCAGTGGCACCTTTAAGACCAACAAAGATTTATTCAAGGTGTGAGCTTTCAAATGCAAGCACTCTTCCGCAGACTATGAACTGACCATCATGACAGTGAGAATGTATATACAAAAGTTAATCCTGTCAAATTAGTAAACTGTGTCACAACATCCAAATACGGCCAATCAGTCCCCACGAATTCAGTTGTAGATGCAATTCAAAAGGTCCTGTAAATTTGTCCCTCCAGATGATGACAGCTGACAAGCCGGTAAAATTAACCCAAAATGTCAAAGAGAAATCTACCCTATTAAGAACAAACACTGGTTGGGAAGTGTTGGAAGCATAGGTGAATGCAGTAAGGTTCCTGGGCTGCTCACATAACCGAGACAGAATTAGCAGCAAAATAACTTTAAATCCTTGACATTATTCTCCATATCTCTTGCCCTACATCAGTCCCTTACAAATGATGCCACGGTTTTTTCTACCTCTCTATCAGCTATCTGTAACTCCAAGGTAGTTCCCACATCTGTCTGATGCGGCAGAAAGGGACAGGAACCCCTTCAAGAGTAAGAACCTTTTATCCAACAACCTTCCATGAACTAAACAGAGTTCACTTGGGTAGATGCGATCGATTTTCTCCACAAAGACTCTAGTGGAACTCTTAAAGCAAACAAGATTTTGTTCCAGCACATGGTCATGGACAAGTGGTCGTGGTCCCTTCTTCAGATGCTTGAGTAAAATGAACACATAAGTGAACCCATAAAGGGCCACAAAGCAAGCTTCCACTCAAAGCACCTGAATGACCGTTTCCGCACTGGGAACTTCACTGCCCCAGCTCCTGTGCAGGAGCACAAATCAGAGGCGGATCAGGTGCACCAGGCCAAATGTTCCCCCGTGTGGGTGCAGGAAGAGGTGGGACAACCTGCCATGACTAAAAATCCAGCCTGCAGCCTGGCATGAAATCCCCAGTGCGTAAACGGTCAATAAGTAGCTAGCCGCTAGTTGGCAAAAGCCGATACTGAAATAAAGTTGTCCGCCTCAGCAGTGCCACAAGACTCCGCTGCATCTATAGGCTGCAAGCGTTGATGCTGGAGGAAAGTTCTGCTCACATGAAGAAGCAGTTGAAAGCCAGAGAGCTGCACTGGATGAAGTAGCAAGTCAGGATGTGGGAGACCCAGGTTCAAACAGCCACTCAGTCATGGAAGCTCACTCTCCGGCAGCCTAACCTGTCTCCTGTGCCTGCTGGGTTGATAAGCGAGGGAAACTATGTGGCAATCTGCTTTGGCTCCCAACTGTGGAAAAAAGGCAAGCACAAACTTCTAAATGAGTACAGCGGGGCCCCACCCACAAAACCCAATACCAGAATCAGAACTTATTCATCTTTAAGAAACCACAAGGCGCCTGTCTGTTCCTGCCCCCCCCCACTAGTTTAGATTTATTGTAGCCCAGCTACAACTTACAAAACCATAATCCAGCAGTGCACAAACGTCCGAAAAACAAAAACACTCACGCACGCTCCCCAATTCATTCCCAACACCGACACAAGCCCCGCCGCCCCGCCGTCACCCAACAAGTCGCATCAATCCCACCAAGTCTCCCCCTCCCCGCAAACACACCGCAAATTCCCCTGACCTATATACCAACACCTTGTGATATCTCAATTCAACTTGCACTCAAACACACACACACACTAGCAGTGAGAAACATCCGGAACTACACAGGCCTCAGCTCCGATCATAGGAATGAAAACACAAGGAGAAAGCATGGGTGGGTGGGGAAGGTGGGGAAAACCCTCCACCCATTCCTTCCCCACCCACCCACCCACCCACCCACTCCCTCCTTCCTCCAGGCCTCGTCCCCACCTTCCCAAAACAGAAACCCCGCCTCCCCCAAACCAACCAGGAACAGGGTCCAGCACACGGGGCGGCCCATGGACTACAATCCCCATGAGCGAACGCTGGCAGGGGCTCATGGGGATTGTAGTCCATGGGCCCCTGGGGCCAAAGTGGGCGGAGCAGCCCAAAGTGGGCGTTTCCTCCCCCCCCAAAAAAAACCCCCCCACGCGGTCCTCCTTCCGCACTAGGCCGCGACCCCCCCCCCCGCGAAGCCCCAGCGCGACGCCCACCTGGGAGGCCACTCATTCCAGCTGCGCGGGTGATAGTGCTGCCTGGCGGCGGGCGACGAGGAGGCGGAGGAGGCGGAGGCGGAGGAGGCAGTGGCGGTGCCGCTCAGCCGAGACCCCGGGGCTCTGCGGCTCATTACCTTGCCCGAGACGGCATGGCCGGCCGGGGAACGCGGCGGGAGGCGGGAAAGCGCGGCGGGCGGGCGGGCACGAGCGGGCGCGCTCCTCGTCCGCCTCCTCAGGCCAAGCGGCGGCTCCTCTCGCTGCCTCACCCGGGAAGAAGAAGAAGGGCGGGTGGGGGTGGGGGGCAGCCTGGCGACGACAGCGGCGGCCCCGACTGCGCCTGCGCCGACGACGCCTCCGACGACGCCGACGCCTCCGCCCGCTGCTCCTTCGCGGCTGGTCGGGCTGAGGCGAGGCCGCGCGGCATGCCGGGAACGCAGGCCGCAGGGGCTGAGGCTGGGCCGCCGCCGCCGCGAGGCATCCTGGGAAAAGGGAGGGTGTCCTTCAGGTCCGACCCCGGCGCCGCTTTCCCGCCTCCCGCCTGAAGGGTTTTGGGTGGGGGGTCCGGCTGCCTGCCTCGGCTCTTGATAAAAGTGTCAATGGGAACGGATGAATAAATGGGAATAAAATAAATAAATGAATACATGGGAATAAATAAAAATAAATAAAAATAAAAAAAATGATATGCTTCATTTGTGCCCTGCCTCTGGCTCCCAAAGTCCAGGGGTGGCCAGATAAACGTGGACTGGAAAACTGTGGCCCTCCAGAGGTCCATGGACTACAATTCCCATGAGCCCCTGCCAGGGGCTCATGGGAATTGTAGTCCATGGACCTCTGGAGGGCCACAGTTTGCCTACCCCTGGTTTAGTCAGACACACTGCACCACGCTGGAAAGTCCTTTTTTATTTCTGACACCATGGCTGTGTTCGAAGAGGGTGCTAAGCCACACTTTGGGGGGGCTGCCTTGCAAAATTTCCTCCAGGGGAGATACAGTCATTGCCGTTTGAGGACTGTCTCAAAAATGGCTCACACACACTCCAGAATATGTAGGTCTACAAACATTACATAACTCAGGGTTTACTGGGCGATATGATCATACATGTTGACCCACCCACCCCTCCCCAAATGGCCATTCTGGGCCTGGAGGGGGTGAGAAGGGGAGGGGCTATGCTTTCCAACCACATTTTGCATGATCGTGCCGCTTCTGGGGTCTCTTGAAGCCTGAAGAATGCTTCAAGTGTTTCTCAATGATCAAAAAAGTTGAGAAAGGCTGCCACGGCTGAACAAAACCAACACAGAAAAGAAGATGACATGATGGTGACCAGCATGTCAAAGATTTTGTGTCCAGCAGCTGCTGTTCTCAGTCTTTCATTTATTTCTTCCTTTAAAATCAAGCACAGCCAGCTCAGCTGTACTGCAGGCCCATGCTCCAGTGTAAATGTGGATTGCTTTGTCCTATCCCCCCCCGCCCCCCCCCCCCAGAAGGCTGTTTGACAAGTCACACATGAGACCCAGCCATTTCCTTGGAGCAGCAGCATATACCAGGCCTCTTGTACCAAACTACAATTCCCAGGATCCTTAGGGTTTTGTTCCTATTGGACGTATCAGTTTGGTGCTCTCTTGGAGAACCAACCTTTGAAGAGGAGTCCAAACTTTTGAATGGACATTTAGAACATCCACTTTAACTTGGTGCAGTGATTAAAAGGGATAGCTTCTAATCTGGCTAGCCAGGTTTGATGCCCTGTTCCTCCCCATACAGCCAGCTGGGTGACTTTGGGCTAGTCACAGCCATGATAATGCTGTATTCATAGAACAGTAATGTCAGAGCTCTCACAGCTCTGACATTACTGCAGGTTGCTTCAGGCAGTGAAAAGCAGGGTACAAAACCCAAGTCTTCTTCTAACCTAGATGCAGGGGGCTGACAGGGACAGTGCCCCCATCCAACTTGCTCTGCCCCTGTTTGAGAGAAACAAGCTGCAAAAGCTGCAGGCCAGCCCAGACAAGGGCCTGCCGCTGGCCTACAAGGGCTTGGCCACTGCCCAGCTCCACAGCACTCCTGCCACAACTCACCTACTGGCCATCAACAAGCTGCCCTTCAAGAACGTTGCAGCCAACTTCAGCCAATGCTCGCCTGGTGCCCAGGCCTCAAGTAACGCAAATGTGTGCTTCAAACCGCTCCGGATAGACCTTCAGTTCCTTCCGTAATTAGCCAGCTCATGATTGGAATTATAAGGGAAAAGGCAAATAGCACCTCTTCATTGCAGTTAAATAGTTCTCCAGCTTTTCTGTTAGAGAGAGGACTTCAAGGCAAGCCCACCAGTTTCTTGGGTTCTTAGTGGCAGAGGTGGGGGGTCTGCTGTTGTGCATCTCTGCAGCCTTCCTCCTAGACTTGTCTGTCAGGTGTCATAGTTAGTTGTTTGAAACCTTGCCTTAACTTTCTAAAAAGGTTGAACATTGTTTCCCGCTAAAGGTTAGCTAGGGTCATTTAGGTTTCTCTAGTTGTTTAAAAACAACAACAGTAGACAGAAAGGAGCAAAAATCTCCTTAGAAGTCTTGTCAGCTTAGAGCTTTCTAAACAAGAGGGGAAAAAAATAGCTGTCATATCAAGTATTCAGAATTCTTTTAGACACAGGTGTCAGTGGAGTTAGTTCAGGGCCTCTAATTTCCCTGTACCTTAAGTCAGACAGAGTTTGGCCAAGGGTTAGGTATGAGTGGCAAGCAGGAAAACCAGAAGGGCCCTGGGGGCAAGGCCATGAGGAAGACTAGAGGGGCTGAGGGAAGGGGGAGTGGGATGGCTTCCCCCCTACCTGAAAAGAGGCCCACCTTGGCACCACCTTCCACCACTATAAAGAGTGCCCGTAAGTGTCTCTGACCGCTGGGGGTGCACCTTCAGAGGTGCATGCAGGGGACAGGTTCTGGCACTGCCGAGGGTCCTGTGGCTGTCATTGGAAGATCTGTCTGATCTGTCCCTTGGGCTGAGCTTTGGGGATGTGATCTGCATGTGCCCGAGGATGCAGAGAACCCTGGAGGAGTATATGGAGGAGTATGAGGATAGTCCACCTGTCGACTTCACGGTCTCCTTCAGGATCCAGTAGGCCTGAGTCAGGGGGGCAACAGGAGCAGAGAAGAGAAGAGAATTGGAGCAAGAAGGAGAGAGCTGGAGGCACAACCCCTCACACCGCCATCTGACCCCCTTGCCCCTCTTTTCTCTCCTCCTGTCCCCACCTTTGGACATGGTGTTTCAGCCCAGAGCTCTTCACTGGAGGCGGCTCAGAGGACTCCTGAGGCTGCTAGTTGTCCTGGAGCTCCTGAACCGCCCAGGTCTGGAAGCACTTCCAGAGTGAAGGGCACCCATTTCTCGACAAGTGTCCTCATGAACCACCTGAAAAGGCAGCACCAGGCACTGTTGCTTCGGGGGGAGACAGACGAGCGGCCACCTGGCGGTGCCCACACAGGTGTTCCAAGTGGCATCCGTTTCCTGCTCAGCCACTCCCTTGCCAGCAATGGAGATTTCTCCCCAGGGAAACGGCTTCCTGTCAGAGGATGATCCAGCAGCAATCTGGGCTGCTTCAGACCAACCAAGAGACAACGGGCCCAGGAGATGAAGCCTCATGCAGGGCTGTCTCAACTGAGGTGAAGACAGCCTTAACCTTGATCCGGAAACTACAGCTGCCAGGATCCTCACGGGAACACCATGAGGCTCCACACCCGGCCTGCTCTCCTACAACTACACTGGCTACCAGTTGGATTCCAGATCAGACTTAATGTTTTGATGAGCCTCTTGTGGCGCAGAGTGGTAAGGCAGCAGACATGCAGTCTGAAAGCTCTGCCCATGAGGCTGGGAGTTCGATGCCAGCAGCCGGCTCAAGGTTGACTCAGCCTTCCATCCTTCCGAGGTCGGTCAAATGAGGACCCAGCTTGCTTCCTGGGGGATAAACGGTAATGACTGGGGAAGGCACTGGCAAACCACCCCGTATTGAGTCTGCCATGAAAACACTAGAGGGCGTCACCCAAGGGTCAGACATGACTCAGTGCTTGCACAGGGGATACCTTTACCTTTAATCACCTTTAAGGCCATATGCGGTCTGGGCCCAGTGTACCTGAGGGACCGCCTCCCTGCCAATACCCCCCAAAGAGCTTTATGCTCTGCCACCCTCCAACTGGCTCGTGGTCCCTGGCCCTAAAAAGGCACTTCTGACCTCAACCAGGACCACAGCCTTCTCTGTCCTGGCCCCCACCTGGTGGAATGAGCTCCCCAAAGAGATCAGGGCCCTGCCTGTGCTATCACAGTTCTGCAGGGCTCTTCTGCCAGGCGTTTGGCTGAGGTTGGCCAAACCACCATCTTCTGCTGAGCCCCATGAATGGAACCCGACTCGACCAACCTATGGGACTGTGTGAAAATGTTTTTGGAACTGTTGCGAGATCCCTGTTGCTATTGTTGTATTTACTTGACGTTGCATTGTTGCGTTGTACTTCTTCCCATATTCCATGTAAAGTTGCACTGTACTTATTCCCATGTAAACCGCCATGAGCTGCAAGGCAAGAGCTGGTGGATGGGTTGAAGGGGGTGGGCACCCAGTGGGTGGGAGGTGACCATGTTGCCCTCGAATTCCTTTTGTGATGGGAAGGCCGAGGAAGTTCATAGTGGAGGTGCACAAATGCACTTACCACACAGTCAAAAAATCCAGAGCGCGAGGTCTCTTGAAAGCAGAACAGACATTGTTGGCAAGTAACAAAGCAACAGGAAATGTAAAACTATTATAAGTTTGGGTTTAAACTCCAAGTACAACGATATAGGCTAGAGATCAGGAAAAAAATGTTTCACAGTCAGAGTAGTTCAGCAGTGGAATAGGCTGCCTAAGGAGGTGGTGAGCTCCCCCTCACTGGCAGTCTTCAAGCAAAGGTTGGAGACACACTTTTCTTGGATGCTTTAGGATGCTTTGGGCTGATCCTGCGTTGAGCAGGGGGCTGGACTAGATGGCCTCTATGGCCCCTTCCAACTCTATGATTCTATGATTAGAAGTACAATGACTGAAATTGGCTAAAGCAGCCACTAGATGGTGCCATAACATCAAAAGCAAATGCAAACCCACATTTTACCAGCAAACACTCAAAATGAGAAGCGACATCTACCAATCTAATATGGAATGTCAACATGATGGCACCATCTAGTGGCTGGTTTAGCCAATTTCAGGCATTGTACTTAATTGTACTTCATGTGAATCATCATTGATTTTGAATCATCATTGGTTATACATTTCCTATTGCCTTGTTACTTGGCAATAGTTTCAATTCTCTTTTCAAGAGACCCTGTGTTTGGTTTGAATTTTTTTGGGTCACACAGTAAATACATTTGTTTTGAAACCTGTTTGTAAATCAATAGAATAACAACAGATCATTCCTTGTAATTTATAGCAATTATTACAAAGCTGAAGAAGTTTCACAATGAAACTAGACATTACCTGGGAATCTAGTCAGATGATCTTAAAGATTCTGAAGACAGCAACTTGTCTTCATTCTTTGTCTGCCTCTAGCAAAAACATAGGGATTCTTCTAAGATTTATTGAGCCCCGTGGGGTTTTCCCCCTGTTTGTAACCATGTGGATGGCACCCTTTCTCCCTCCCCCCCTCCCCAAGCCTTCATAAGGGCCCTAGGCCAATGTCTTAAGACTGCAGCCAAATGGCTGAGAAGCTAAATCTGAACTGAAGCTTAATCCAGACACAGTGTTAGGCTGGTGCCATCTACCAGCCTTAGATAAGCTTTCTTCAGTAGATCAAGTAAAAAGCTTAGGGGTTGCTTTTGAGCCAAGCCTTGCCGAAGGTAAACAATTCAGTACTATTTCTAGGGCTGCCCAAAAGATCTGAGAATGAGAGAGAGGGCCGCAAAAAGGAGGCCGGCCAGTTGACTGAAGTTATGGGGCAAAAACATTGAGGGACAGCCGGAACTAGCAAAGAGTCCCTGGAAAGGGCAGAGGTGCAGGAGATCGGTGAGCCTCTTGAACAAAGGAGCCAAAAATGAAGGCAAGAACTAAGCAGCAGAAGGAGTGTCCGGCTTGCCACCCATTATGGTAGAAGACTGAAGGAAGCAGATGATTAACCAAAGGTTGAGGAGGACTGAGGAACAAGGACTCTATGGGCTAAGCCATCACAGCAGGGATAGTCAAACTGCGGCCCTCCAGATGTCCATGGACTACAATTCCCAGGAGCCCCTGCCAGCAAATGATTTGCTTGATTTGCCCCAGACGACGCATTGGTCTTTGCCTGCCTTGACTTTGGGTGCTAACGCCTCTGCTTTGAATTCTTCCTACCATGACCTTGGACAGCTGAACAATAGTGCTTTGAACATGGCCAGCCAAGACTGTGTCAGGTGCTTCTTCTGTCCTCCTCTGATCTCCCCAGGTCGCCTTTCAACCCCCCCCCCTTCTTCCTAGAAGTGGGGATTTCTGCTCTCCTTCCCTGCCCCTTTGAAATGGTCAGCTAGTAGATTTGTGTAGCTCCCACACGGCCATATGGCCAGGGCCTCCCAGTCTGCTTGTCTCCAGTATATGCACTTGGCTAGGATCAAACAATTCTTCCATGGGAAAAGGTTCTCCCGCACTTCTGGAAAGGGGTGGAAGCCTACTGTGTGTCTATAAAGCCCAGGTTTGACCTCAGCGCTTTGTACAGGGGTAGTCAAACTGCGGCCCTCCAGATGTCCGTGGACTACAATTCCCAGGAACCCCTACCAGTGAATGCATTCGCTGGCAGGGGCTCCTGGGAATTGTAGTCCATGGACATCTGGAGGGCCGCAGTTTGACTACCCCTGTCCTAAATCAAGCTTTCTCAACCAGGGTTTCGTAAAACCCTGGGGTTTCTTGATGGCCCCGGAAGGGTTTCCCAAATAGGTGGTGGTTAATTAATTTTTTAATATATTTCTAAAACTGATTAGACATTTACTGGATGTCATGACCACATTGTCAGGCCTCTACCAGCTTCTCCAACTCTCTCCTGGAGCTAAACAGTCAATTATGTTCTGTTTTGGAATTTACCTGCTTTCCCCATCTATTTCCATAGTTTATTTTCACTGTTATCTGTTCCTGAGCGTTAGCTTGTTGTTAAACCTTCTCTTGGAATGCAGCCTTTGAAGTGAAGCCTGTTTGATGTGTAAATTGAGCTCTGGAAAAGAACTGGCTGCTAGTTGTAAATCTTGCCCCAAGGCGAGGCTGTCTGATTGTCTGCCTTTGATTAAAGACAGCATCCTCAAACCTCGAACGGGAGTCTCCAGTTTTCCCCTGGAGAACTCCTGGATTGGACATTGTAGATAAACTTCTGGAATGTCTTTCACTGTTTATGGCCCTTAGGTCAGGGCCTATTGGTCATATTCCTATCATAATGCTTAGATCAGGGGTAGTCATACTGCGGCCCTCCAGATGTCCATGGACCACAATTCCCAGGAGCCCCTCCCAGCAAACGCTGGCAGGGGCTCATGGGAATTGTAGTCCATGAACATCTGGAGGACCACAGGTTGTCAACCCCTGATCTAGGGCACTCCATCAATAGGTGATATAAAGTGTCGGGTACAATTTTAGACCACTTCCTGTAGCTGCGTTCACCCCACACTGGTTTGTGTCCACAAATCTCTCTCCTACTCTCCACTGGACATCCCTTGCCTGTCACCGCCCCACCTGACAGTGCTCACTTCACTTTTCCCTTACAACAACCTGTCCCCAGGTAAGCTACATTGCAGAGACACTGCCTCCTGCCAGCGGTTGCTCTCCAGCCCTGCAGGTAAGCTCAGGGTG
This sequence comes from Paroedura picta, assembly GCF_049243985.1. NCBI lineage: Eukaryota > Metazoa > Chordata > Lepidosauria > Squamata > Gekkonidae > Paroedura > Paroedura picta. The sequence continues at coordinate 4,427,557 of NC_135385.1, read as the reverse complement.
AGGGGCTTGGTCCTCAAGCAAAGCAAAGCAGCGGATTCAAACGGGGCTGCAAAGTCACTGAACCTTAGAGTCATTGCCAGATCGGAGAGGATGCTCAAAATAGAATCGATGACAAGCCACCTGGGGAACGGAGTCATCAAAAAGATGGAGGAGGGAAGAGGAGGGGGTCCAGGCTGTGTTTGTCCTTACTTCCCAGATCAATTCTAACTGGACGTTTCCATCTTCCAACGCTGGTTTTATGGTCTGCTTGTAGCCCGAGGACTCTGATGGATATCGTTTTCAGACACTGAGTGCTGCTCTTTATGCCCTGTCTTGTTTCTGTGTTGGTGGCTTTATGATTTAATTGAATTGGTTTTACCTTGCGAGTTGCCTGGAGCAGGTCTCACAGAAGCATGGGAAAGTCCGTCTTGCCTATCTGACCAGCAGCAGCTCTACAAGGTCCCAGACCTTTCACGTTCACCTCCTACCTCAGCCTCTTAAGTGGGGATGCTGATGGGTTGAACCTGGGACCTTCTGTGTGCAAAGCCGATCTCTGAAAGCGGCAATGAATCTACCAAGGTCAGTCTTATCTACATGTAAATTTTCTAAGCCAATAAATCCATAAATATGTATGTACATCAGGCACGTCTCCTAAAATTCTGGCCTGTCGTAAAACCAATGGACACAAGAATGTGTGTCCAGCAGTTCTAGGTCATAAATAATACTTTTAAAGATTTTTTTAGATTTTTGACAGACAGATTTTTGACGGATTGTCCCTTGTTTGTCCATTTGACCGGTAGTTGGAAGACGGACTCTTGATTAAGAAAGCTGCTCTCAGTTTTCGACTTCTGGAATGTAACATTCAGACAGTTTCCGTATTAAAATCTGCCCTTCCAGGCACAGACCCGAACTGCCCTCTCACTTATTGTGTGGTTAAGGAATTCCCATTGACAGTGGTTTCATTTTTGGAGGCGGAATCTAATTCCGGTCTGCCCAATGGAGAAATGCTGGCATTCGGGTTTTTCCCCGCAGCTGCCATTTTGAGTCATTTGTGCCCGCCCCTTTCCTCGTCACCATCCTCCCGCCCCCTCTTTTCCTCCCCCTCCTTTCCTCCATCCCAAAATCTGATTTTTTAAAAAACGGGGTGTGTGATTGTGTTACAACGCTGTTTATAACCTTAAAAAATAGAGGTCGTTTTGCTTGTTATGTTGCAGCAGCGTTGTAACGCGATAACCTACTTTTAAAAACCTCACTTGGGGAAGGAAGGGGAAGGGGATTGAGGGCACAGAATGATGGAATTAAGGGGCACAATGGAAAAAAGGTGCAAGCAGCACCGTTTTGCAAAAAAAAAGAAGGAAAAGGGGAAGGGAGCAAAGCATCATGGGAGGCTGCCTCTTTCTGACTCTCAATGTGGAAAGCTTATGGAGGATTTCAGCCTGGGAAATGAAGGGAGGAAAGCCCAGATGTGGAAAGCAAAGTATCAGCTCACAGCAATTGGGGGGGGGTATTCTCTTGAGTTTCTTTAAGCAGATATTATTCTGAGGGATAAACATCACATTATTTTTTGTCTCCTAAAAAATGGGGTGCTTCTGGTAGCATGCCTATGGATAAACCACTCTGCTTTGAACCCCCCTCCCATTATTATTAAACTTTCCTGACAGTAAGTCATCCAGGAACATTCTTTCACGTAACCACTAGGTGGCAGTGCCTCACCACTGAAATGCACCATCCAAACTATTAACATTTGGAAGCAAATGGGATGCTGTGCATTCGCTGACAGGGGCTCATGGGAATTGTAGTCCATGAACATCTGGAGAATCACAGGTTGACTACCCCTGGTCTACGGTACTTCATGAGCAGATGGACTTGGTATTAGATCGTATCCGGAAGAGCAAAATTACAGCCAAATCCTTGAGTATTAGCTCTGCATCAGGCCCCAATTCTACGAGCTGGTTTTTGTATTTTTTTACTGCCTGAAGGAGTCTCAAAGCAGCTGACCATCGTCTACTCGTTTACCCTGCAAGGTGGGTGAGGATGAGAGAGCTCTGCAAGAACTGTGACTGGCCAAGGCCTCCCAGCGGGCTGCAGGTGGAGGAAAAGCAGGGAATCAAATTAGAACCTGCTGCCCTGGTTTCCCATGCCAGACTGTACGGGAGACTGCTTCAGAACCAGTTTACACGATTATTTAATATCTCTAGAGACCAGCTGTCTATAGTTCAGAAGTTCCTGACAGAGCTGAACAGGCTTCCTCGGGAGGTGGTGGGTTCTCCATCTTCGGAAATTTTTAAGCAGAGGCTGGAGAGCCATCTGAGGTTTAGGAGGTTTAGGAAGGTTTAGGAGGTTTAGGAAGTGGCTAAACTTTCACTGTTGCCACAGGAGGGCTTGCAACACACTGAGTGCAGCATTGTGTCAGCAAAAACACGGGATAAGAAGATTCCTCTGGAGATTCCTTTGGTGGAGGGATCACTTGGGCATGGAATGTCCTGTATGTTGCAGGGGGTTGGACTAGATGACCCAGGAGGTCCCTTCCAACTCTATGATTCTATGATCCTATGATTCTAAGGAGGATTAACATAAAGAGGACAGTATAGTAGATTATGTCCTCCACAGATTGCTCCCAACAAACACCTCGCATTAAATCCTCTGGGACACAAGCAACCTGAGTAGATTTGCCTTTTACCCTGCTCTCAAACTGGAAATTTTCATTTACAGAGTACTGAAGGGTTGTTGGTGTGTCCCTTTTGCCTCCTTACTACTCATTAGCTGACATCTTCTTATATTATTGTTGCGTATCTTTAACTTTAGAAAGTATACCCAGCAATGCCCTCCCATGATTCGAAAATTAAATGGATTTAAAGCATCAGATAAATATCCAAACGAAGAGAAAACAGATAATACAGATGCATTCCTATACTAGCGCAAAAGGTCTATAAAAGTTCACATCCATGCTCCAATGCATATTTATAAATTTAATCAGGGGTTGCCATGGTAGTTGGAACATCTCAATCCTCTTCCTTCGATCTTTCAGGCATACATACTCGAGTTAATTTAGCCATTTCAGCTTGGTTCCATATGTTAGCAAACCAATTTTCCAACCCTTTCTTGCAAAAACATCTCTACCATGCCTCTCTGCAAAGGACTCGAAGGCAGCTAGCCAACAGAAATCAAATGATAATACTTTTTAAAGGTACTGAAATGTTTTTTAAAAAATATCTAATCCATCAATCACACTTGAAAACAAATAGCCACCCTTCCGGGTACGTTTCATGGCTCAGACGGAAAACACAACCAATACCACAGAATAGAAAAAAACACATTCACACTGGCCACCGGGTTGATCTGAAGCAGTAGAAGAAAGCTGAAGTTCAGGGGCACCTTTAAGACCAACAAAGTTTAATTTAACTCATTCCTCAGACACAATGAAATGGGAATTTACCAGTCCCCCCCAGAGATAGAATCAAACGGTTGAACCCAAACTAAAGATAACCTTATTGCCATGAATCTACTGTCACATGTTCATGCCATATTGATTTGCTCTGGACCTGTATTTGCCATTTTATCCTCATAATCTCAGTTGTGCCATCCATGATCTATTCCCCTGCTTTTCTGTGCTTGACCAGAGAACAGGGGCAGCTGGGAATTGTACACCATGGTATTCTAACTTTGTGACCCTGGGAGGCTGGCAGTAAATTTCCAAAAGTTTCCTCAGTGCTTGTTTGCTGACTCATCATGACCTTGGGTAGCAGACAGCGGGCTCCTCTCCCCTTTTGCTCCTTGCGTGGGAAACAGAATGAATGCACCTGGGATTTGGTGCCAAGGGTGCTTGGGAAGGGGGTGGGAGAAGCTTAAAGCCAGGAGTGTTTTCATGTGCATCTTTCGTTAACCGTTTAATAGAATCATAGAATAACAGATTTGGGACCTCCTGGGTCATCTAGTCCAACCCCCTGCACTATGCAGGACACTCACATCCCTATTGCTCATCTACAGTAACCTGCCACCCCTTGAACCTTCACAGAATCAGCCTCTCCGTCAGGTGGCTCTCCATCCTCTACTTAAAAATTTCCAAAGATGAAACCACCACCTCCCAAGGAAGCCTGTTCCACTGAGAAACCGCTATAACTGTACAGATAATAAAGAGAATTCTTCATCCAAGAGTCTGCTCATCGAGAACTTTGACTGGAAAGTGACGCTTTATACACTTACTTTGTTGTTCCTGTTTCATCCTTGAAGCTATTGAACATCTTAATTATGCTATTTACTAATTTATCGCTCATCCTCTGCCTATTTCTGAGGACTTGTAAATTCCCATGTTGTGTCTGCAGAAGTGTGCATGCACGCAAAAGCTTATACCTCAAATAAAATTTTGGCTGTGCTGTGTGATGTCCCCATTTTGTGCAAAATAAACTTTTCTCTTTGCTTCATCCAGGCATTTTCTTGCCTGACTTATTCTGGATTGTTAGAATGTTTGTAATTTTGGCTTCTGTGCACTTGCGTGAAGATTTTAGGCCTAACTCTATAGGCCACTGCGTTCTTCTTTTCAACTCTGCCAGGATATGTGGCCCTTTTTAATAATGAACTGACTATTGAACTGACACGTAGTAATGGGTTTAAACTTCAAGTACAACGATATAGGCTAGATATCAAGAAAAAAAATTTCACAGTCAGAGTAGTTCAGCAGTGGAATAGGCTGCCTAAGGAGGTGGTGAGCTCCCCCTCACTGGCAATCTTCAAACAAAGGTTGGATACACACTTTTCTTGGATGCTTTAGGATGCTCTGGGCTGATCCTGCGTTGAGCAGGGGGTTGGACTAGATGGCCTGTGTGGCCCCTTCCAACTCTATGATTCTATGATTCTATTGTAATTCTATGCTTTTGTGGATAAACATGGGGTATTTTTTAAAAAATCATAAAACGATAAATCACGCAAACGATAAACTGTATTTTTTTCCTCTCTGCCTTTTTGGCTCAAGTTTACCGTGAGGTCATTTCAAAGAGGCCACAGAACCACTGTATACAGCTCCATTCAAGGACCCAAGTTATATGACTAACGTGCGGCATAACACAATTTAACACTTGACCAATTGCCAGTTAGCTCTTTCCCCAGAATATCGGTGCCTTGGGGCAGGCCCACTAAATGCACAGTAAACTGGCTCTCGGATCGTAAACACCTCTCAAATGCCTTGCTGTGGCTCGGAAAATGCTTGCCAGTGAAGGAGGATTTAAGTACCAAGAATATACTGATTTATAACAGCTCTCTTGGCTTGTGCATGGTGATGAGACGGGGCAATTAAAAAAAACAAACCCAGACGGCCAAACAGAATCTGGGCTCTGCATCTGGAACTTCCTCTTCTATTCTAATGGCTAAAGTATAAAGGTAAAAAGTGTAAAAGTGTAAAAAAGGTAAAAAGTATAAAAGTATAAAGTGTGCAAGCACTGAGCCATGTCTGACCCTTGGGGTGATGCCCTCCAGCGTTTTCATGGCAGACTCAATACGGGGTGGTTTGCCAGTGCCTTCCCCAGTCTGGTGTGGTTAGGAGTGCGGACTTCTAATCTGGCATGCTGGGTTTGATTCTGCACTCCTCCACATGCAGCCAGCTGGGTGACCTTGGGCTCGCCACAGCACTGATAAAACTGTTCTGACCGAGCAGGAATATCAGGGCTCTCTCAGCCTCACCCACCTCACAGGGTGTCTTTTGTGGGGAGAGGAAAGGGAAGGCGACTGTAAGCCGCTTTGAGCCTCCTTCGGGTAGGGAAAAGCAGCATATAAGAACCAACTCTTCTTCTTCTTCTTCATTACCGTTTATCCCCCAGCAAGCTGGGTCCTCATTTTACCGACCTCGGAAGGATGGAAGGCTGAGTCAACCTTAAGCCAGCTGCTGGGATCGAACTCCCAGCCTCACGGGCAGAGCTTTCAGACTGCATGTCTGCTGCCTTACCACTCGGCGCCACAAGAGGCTCTCGGCTAAAGTATATCAGCATGTAATTTGACTTTTAAAAGTGGCTTGGCTTGGGAGAGCAGTCTGGATAGGGGCCCCAGGAAAAAGACAGCTAACTGGGGTTAAAACTCCTTAATGGTGGGCATGTCAAATTCAAGGAGGAACCACATGGTAGAAAAGACACGGAGCAGATGCTACTCTGGGATCGCTTCCTCCCTATATTCCTGGGATGGCCTGCCACCAGCCCACCGTTCATTGTCAGACATTGGCCTCCAATTACTGGGAGAGGGGGACACCAGGCCATGCTCTGGACATTTCTGCACCTTTGTGCATGGGGAGGATGAGCACACATAGAACATGATGAGGTCAAGCCATGAAAAACTCACAGGATGATAACCATGCAGCATCTCTTATAATCGAGACTGGTGCAAGGACTCCAACTAGTCCAACCTGAATATAAGACATAGGGAATCTGTGCAGAGAAGGAGCAAATTATGTTTTTTTCCCCCACACCAAGAAGGAAGGTGTGGTTAGTCCTTCCAATGAATAGCGTTGAGTGTGTTGCAGCAAAACCAACCAAGGGCCTCTTTTGCTAATTATGGGCTGGATCCCTGAGGTCTGTTGGGCTACTGGTAGCACTTTCCCATTTTAGCAATAGGGGCCAGTTTTGGTGTCTGCTTGAGAACCTCTGGATGGCCACCGTGGAGAAAAAGATTCCAAGCTAGATGCTCCATTGGTCTAACCCAGAGGTGGGCAAACTGTGGCCCTCCAGATGTCCATGGACTACAATTCCCGCGACCCCCTGCAAATGTAGTCCATGGACATCTGGAGGGCCACAGTTTGCCCACCCCTAGTCTAACCCAACTGGTCTGTCTGTTCTTATGGCCTATGAACTACTTTATTCATGGCTGTGAGGCATTTGAACCTGGATATTTCCTGGAACCTTAAACACTACATCACTGATCTTCGACAACACCCCCCCCTCCCTTTCCTGGAGGCCTAGGCGATCCTGTTGGCATATGTTGTTTTCCTGCATTTTATTGTATCTTCACAACAACCCTAGGACACTGGGTCATGATGACCCCCCCACCCAAGTTTCATGGGCAGAGTGGGGATTTGAATCCGGGTTTCCCTGGTTCTGGTTCAACAATTTCATCATTCTATCAATGTTCACATCTGGATCCTTGGGTCCCCTTCCCATTCATTCTTTGCATTTCTAGGCCATACTCCTCCAAAAAGGTCTTGGGGCAGCTTACAATAAGGGGAATAATCTTGCACAATAAAACCTTTGAAATCAAAAGTCAATTAGGCCGGATGCTAAAGCCATTCAGCTGGCCCAGTTTTGATGACAGGGGAATGGCTTAGGCAGAAATCTGGGAGGGGGGTGTAGGCAGGGGGGGGCTTCAGATGGTTAGAGTGCAATCTTGGCCTCAAACAAAGGCCTGGAGGAAGAGCACATTTCCAAGTTTCACCCAGCATGTTATGCAACAAGACGGAACAAGAGCCTAAGTTCAAAACTAGCAAGGGGTGATCCAAAAAAAGGCTTTTTAGCATCCCTGGCTATTATAGCGGAACAGAAAAGAGATCTGTATTAGCTACTTTGTTCCTTTTCATGACTCAAATGTCAAGGTTGAAAAGCAATCTGGTTAAGTTAGCCTGACATGATGGAGCCCGGCTTGAAAGACAGATTATATATCATATTATTTTCATTTCTCCTCCCACTTCTGTAAACACAAAGAGACCACAGGGCCCTGAACATACTGTTTTATGCCTCCACATGTCAGTCCAACTCCTCTCTGACGACTGGCAGCGCTCCAGAGTCTTAATGGTGTCTTCCAGTCTCTTTTAGAAACATAGACAGCTTTGCAGAAGCTGCAGCACTCCACGATGCTATCTGTCCTGCAGGGTGCTCCTGGTTTGGCCCACTGGAATACATGAAACACCTAAACACCGGTCAAGGGGCTAGGCGGCTTTCTGTCAAGCTTCCTCAGCTCATCTCTCAGGTCTTCTCCTGGGGGCTTTCCGCACCGGGATCCATGTAGCAAATTGTTTGCGGAACAAAAAATCGCCATTTAAAATAGTGGAATTCATCGTTATGCATACTTGCCTTTGTAGTGGAATCCAGTTGCATTTCTATCGTTTCCCACAGGCTTCCGGTCTCGGCAAAAATCACTAGAAAGGAAGCGCTATTGCCAAGCTCGTCCCGCCCCTGGCCGTCAAGCAGCCAATGGGCGGCCGTTAGCATGCTCCCAAACAGCCCCTTTCCCTTTAAGAAAGGTTTTTTTAAAAAAAACACACACACACCCGTTGCAACGAATCTGCGTTGATTCGTTGCTACAGAGAGACCCATCCAGCTAGCAGGTGGTGTTTGAGCTGCCGTTTCATCGTTGCCATGTTCCCCCCGAGTGAAAAAAAAATCCCCCCCCTCACGGGCGCGATTTTCGGCCGAAAACAGTGTGAAAAATAAAGGGAAAATAAACCAGCAAACGGGCTTCTGCGTTGCTTGTGCTTGGTGACTGTAAAGAGACTGTAAAGAGCTTTGGGGAGGGACTGCAGCCGGGGAAGCCTCGCTGGCTAAACGAAGGCTCGCTGGTGCGTTGATCTCCGCTCGCTCGGAGAAAAAAAAATGGCGATCGCTTCGCCGGAAGATCAGAGGAGAGAGCCAGGGGGAGGGACTTTGCAGAAACCGCAACAATGGTAACGCACAGAACTTTCCCGCTAGTGTTGCAGATTGGTTGCAGGAGTGTAGCGCTTTCCGGAGGGTGAATCCACTTTTTGGGATTTCCCTGAAAGCGCTACAACGAAGCGCTTTTTGCGGATCGGTTTCAGGTGTGTGGCAGATTGTCAACGACGTTGTGCATAATGGCAAAACTGTAGCAATTTCAATGAGTAACCATTGTGCTATTTTGGATGAATGCGGAAAGCCCCCCAGTTGGGCCAGACTCCATCTTCTCTCCTAGCTTGTTCCCAGCCCTGTGAGGGAGGAGAGGCTGAGAGAGCCCTGATATTACTGTAGAAGAAGGACAGTTGGTTCTTATATGCCACTTTTCTCTACCTGAAGGAGTCTCAAAGCGGCTTCCAATCGCCTTCCCTTTCCTCTCCCCACAACAGACCCCCTGTGAGGTGGGTGAGGCTGAGAGAGCCCTGAGATTACTGAAGGAGAAGAAGAGTTGGTTCTTATATGCCACTTTTCTCTACCTGAAGGAGTCTCAAAGCGGCTTCCAGTCGCCTTCCCTTTCCTCTCCCCACAACAGACACCCTGTGGGGTGGGTGAGGCTAAGAGAGCCCTGATATCACTGCCTGGTCATAACAGTTTTATCAGTGCCGTGGCGAGCCCAAGGTCACCCAGCTGGCTGCATGTGGGGGAGCGCAGAATCGAACCCGGCATGCCAGATTAGAAGTCCGCACTCCTAACCACTACACCAAACTGGGTCTCTATGCAATTGTCTGTCAGTATGCCTGATATATGTGTGCCACTCAAAGGGAACTACTGGGCAACATGGACCCTCGGGCAGTCCCAGTACCACTGACTTGGACAATGGGAAATAAACACAAAAACCAACATGCCAGCAAGGGCACACAGTCTAGTCCTGCCAATCCTTGGCGGTGGTCCTCTCATATAACAGCAACCATCACCACCATTAGCCGTGCTGCGTCCACCACAGCCACCAGCATGCAGTTCTGCACGGAGCTGAAGATCAGGAAGGATCAAGGTCACGATGGAGGGTTCCCCGTGTGAGATGGAGCTCGACACTGGGTTTTCGCTCTCCATAATTTCAAGCTCCACATTCCGGCACCTCTGCCCAAATGCGGGTCCGCCCCTACGTCCCTTGCTTATTTGGGTGAAGGGCTTTCAGGGCATGGCGCCCGCAGTACTGGGCGTAGGAGAGTTCTACATCTCCTTCAAGACCTTCTCCGGACTCCTGCTGTTGGTTGTGGTCGAGGGGCGGGGCACCAGCATCCTCAGCCTCGAATGGCTGAAGCCCCTGGGAGTCCTAATCACAGGCGTCAACATGCTCCAGACCAGGGGTAGTCAACCTGTGGTCCTCCAGATGTCCATGGACTACAATTCCCAGGAGCCCCTGCCAGCGAACGCTGGCAGGGGCTCGTAGGAATTGTAGTCCATGGACATCTGGAGGACCACAGGTTGACTACCCCTGCTCCAGACCACTGCCCTGCCCGACTAGGTGTAATTCTAGGACGACTCCCACCTTGAGGTTGGTATCACTAACCAGCATACATGACCTACATGTGGTCCTGGGTTCTGGGAAGTTGGCGGCAGAGGTAATGTTTGACCTTACAACCCAACAATTCAAAGTCTATCCTTGTAGCTCTTGCGCTAATCATATACCCAAACAATTAATAAATGGAGGGTCTGTTTTCTTTCTAGTGAAAAAAAATAGATCAGTTTTCCCTCCTCCTTATTTATACATGATTCATACACACAGATTTTGTGTTAACTAGCGCTCCTCGTTGTCAACCTAGTGGAGCTGGACACAAAATGGTGGCTCGGGGAGGTGGAGCCAGTGACAAAATGGCGGCTCAAGGAGCAGAGCCGATGCAATTGGCTCCAATGTGCGATTATTTTGATTATTGGGCAGTCACAGATGCACAGTCTGAAATGCTGGCATCATACACCGGCTTCCATCAGGGGAAATAAAGACCTGCAAAGATGTGCATCCCCCAAAACTTGCCCTAATTGCCCCAGAGATCAGTATGGGAAGTTATCCCCCCCTCCTTATAACTTTAGCATAACAAAGTGCTTTCATAGCCCTGGAACAATCACAACTGGCCCCTGCCTCGTCTACGAAATTACAGAGGAAGTCAGCACCAAGTCATCTGGAAACACACACACTGTCATTTTCTTCTGTGGAGCTGCCAGGGCTGTCAACGGTTGCCATGGCAGGGATAAAGAACAAGCGTTGTCTGGCAGGGAGCAGTGGTCCAGGGGAGGGCTGGGGTGGGTTGCTAGCTTGCATGATCTTGTTGTTGTCAACTAGTGCTCCTTGTAGTCAACCCAAGAGAGCGGGACACAAAATGGTGGCTTGGGGAGGTGGAGCCAGTTACAAGATGGCGGCTCAATGGCAGTTACCACGGACCATGGATATCGGCAATGCCCCGTCATACCAATATATTCATGGACAGCCTTTTGAGGAGAGATAGAGAAGAGGAAAATGCAAGCCCCTTTAGGAGGTAGAGGGGCAATTTCCTAAGCCTCACACATCACTCCTGGATTTCCTCCGTGAAAAGTTTTGTGGTGCAAGATAATGCTTTCCAAAGTAACCTGACTACGGTCTGCCATTATAAATAAACGTCATATGCTATTAAAGGCTTGTTGTTGTTGGAATAAAACGTGCTTTAGCTTTGTTCGTGTTTATATCCCTTGTTGGAGTCGCCAGAAGGCTCCTACAGTAGGCAGGGAGAGTCCAAGTGTAGGAAGGGGTGAGAAATTAAAAGCCCACCCCATCTTTCAGTTTTCAGGACCTAAAAAACTGTTACATTAAATTCTGGAGTCAAATACAACAGACGGTTTTGAAAAGATTATATGCATATTTTTTTCCAATAGATAAGAATTATAGAGCCAGTTTGGTGTGGTGGTTAAGACTGGCAGTTTCTAATCTGGTGAGTCGGGTTTGATTTCCCCATTCCTCCAATGCAGCCAGCCGGGTGACCTTGGACTAGTCACAGTCCTGATAGAGCTGTCCTCACAGAGCAGTTCTCTCAGAGCTCTCTTAGCCCCACTTACCTCACAGGGTGTCTGTTTTGGCGAGAAGAAGGGAAGGCCATTGTACACTTTGAAAGTCCATGGGGCAGTGAAAAGTGGGGTATTAAAACTAACTCTTCTCCCCAAAGTTAAGTGTTGGCTGGGAGGTTTTGGGTCCAAATCCCCACTCAGCTGTGAAATTCAGTACCCTTGGGCCAGTCACTCCCCGTCAGCCTAGTCTACCTCACAGGATGTGGAGATTAAAAAATTAATTGGACATCAGAGATCCCTTATCTGGCTCCACTTCAGGCGGGGACCGGTTTGTATAACTCACATGCCAAGACAATCACAACGCAGCCATTTAGGGTGGCTATTTATTTCCCAAAACAAAACTGCAGGTGTCTCAGCTGGATCTATTCCTCCCTCCTCGTCCTGTTCTCAAAGTGACCTCAGTGTCTGCTGTAATTCGTTGGCCTGGGCTTCTGGCTTTTGCTGCCTGGTGCTTTTAAACAAACAACAGAGAATGGGGGAGAGGAAGAGAGTATATCCTGGCCAGGCCTCATCAGTGTGGGCTGCAGTGTTTCAGACTGCGGTTCATGTGACTAAATGTTCCTCTTCTTTAAAAAATCCCCGCATGTAGAGAAGTAGCACTTCAGGGAGAAAACTAGGCTAGAACTCTTGTCTACTAATCACACATTGCATGGTCCCAGCATAATGTTTGGGTCTGCCGTGAGGACAGATGTTTCGGGGGGGACACATTTCAGCAGGACACAGGTGCTGCTGTGTGAAACGGGCCTGAGCAGTGTGGGAGAAGGAGGTCCTGAAGGGGCAGAAGGGACTGGGCTTCTCACTGAAGTTGAATTCACACTTTGAATATTTTTGTATTTTAAAGAATCCCTCCTTGCATGCAGAGAACTCGCTCAGCAGAGAAATCTTGGGACTCAATTAATCCAATAAATACTCTCACTTGTTTTTTTGGTAAAGGGTCTGGGCGATTCCTGTATGGCTTGTACTTTGTTCCAGTCCGGTTGTATCGCCCCACTTTCCAGTATGTGCCCAAGTTGTTTTACCTATTACATACCAATTTGACACTTTGGAGGCCTTTGTGGTTAAACAAGCATCATTTATCCTCTGGAACAGAATACTTAGTTGTTTCAGGAATTCTGTCCAGTTCTGGCTAACTAAGCACTGCAGTGTCATTAATCTAAAGCAGGGGTAGTCAAACTGCGGCCCTCCAGATGTCCATGGACTACAATTCCCAGGAGCCCCTGCCAGCTTTTGCTGGCAGGGGCTCCTGGGAATTGTAGTCCATGGACATCTGGAGGGCCGCAGTTTGACTACCCCTGATCTAAAGAGCAGTGTGTGGGAGGGGCTGGGGGTGTCATCATGCCCAATGTCATTTCCCCCTCCTTCTCTCCCACCCTTTTCTTTTTTAAGTCAACTTTCAGCCTTAAGCAGCAATTTGGCAAAATTTAAAGCTTGCTCAGAGTTTGGGGAGTGGACAGATCTCAGGCAAGTGTCATGCCATACACCCCCCTCCCAAAGCTGCCACTTTCTCCAGGGAAACTGTTCTCTGACATCTAAAGATCTATTAGGACAGTGGTTCTCAACCTGGGGGTCGGGACCCCTTTGGGGGTCGAACGACTCATTCACAGGAGTTGCGGCAGGGCGACCAGCTTGAGGGGGGTGGCGCCATCCACACAACAGCCTTGCGGGGTAGATCGAGATAGAGCGTTTGTCTGTCTGGAGCAGCGGAAAAGAGCAAGATCAGTGTGATGGGACAAGAGGAAGAACTGAACTGAGAAACCCCAGAAAAACAACCCAATTTATATACCATCATGAACAATGGATCTTCACGCCACGGGTCAGTTTCGGTTTAATTTCTGAGAAAGAACCCTTGAATAATTTTATGGCTGGGGGGTCACCACAACATCAGGAACTGGATTAAAGGGTCGCAGAGTCAGGAAGCCTGAGAACCACTTGTCTAAGAGATCTCCAGGCCCCAACCAGAGAAAGAAGGCATTTTTAATCTTGTCCCAAAAGGAAAGGAAAGGCCACCTTCAAGGATGTATGGCAAAGAGCCCCCAGGGACACCGAGGCACAGCTGTCCCTCCGCAGTGAATTACTGGGGAAATCTCTTGAGTTTCTGCAGTGGCAACTTGGCCGACTGATCCTTGCCCCTCAAAGCCAATGCTGAAGAAGTTTCTCCTTGATTCAACCAGCCGACATTAGACTGGGAACCTTTGACCAGGCTTTCATGAAACCCTGGGGTTTCTTGACGGCCCTGGGAGGGTTTCCCAACTGGGTGGGAGTTAATTCATTTTTATATATTCTTTAATTCTGTTAAACATTTGCTGGGGGGTGTGACCATGTCACACCATGTCACACACCCCAGATAGCCAGTGAGGAGCCTGGAGGGGCAGGAAGGGGAGGAGTCCCGGGTGGGTGTGTCCAGAGCTTGGCTGCCCAACCACATTCTGCACAATCTCCCCAATTCTCGGGTTTCTTGAAGGCTGGAGAATGTTTCAAGGGGTTCTCAAAAGTAAAAAAGTTGAGAAGGGCTGGTGAAGACAGATAACCACGTGTTGAGATGTCAGAAGAAGGGCAGGGCAGTTAAACATGGGATTAATCCCGTTAAGGTGAATCCGCAAACCAAGTGCAAAACAGAGCAACCGCCCTGCAGTCTCCCCCTTCGTAGGGAAATGCTGTGTTATTTCATACCAATTTGGCACAGCATTGAAGCCAAGAGGTCGCTGTTTTCAGGGCTGACTCATAACCAGGTGCACGGTGCAGAGACGACAAATGGCTCAAGGGTGACTTGAAAATAACAGAGTCTTTACTCCTTTGGAAACCGAGGCCGGGAGCAAAGGAACAGGCGAGGTGCTGATCTCTTAGGCCTGTGTGACCGGGGCCATGATCACCAGAGGGCCTAACCCCTGGAGGTTCAGCTTTACTCTGCACCAGGGTGATCCTAAGCAGAATTACGCCCTTCTCGGTTTAGGGTTGCACTGAGGTCTCCCTCCCTCCCAGAAATCCATCAATTCGTTCAGCTCCTGGACCTGTTTGCACTGTTACCCCTGTTACAATTAGTAGTATTAATGTTATGGTTATTTATATGTTATGGGTTGTTTCTTGTATTGTTTCTACGTTTTATGTAATCAGCCCTGAGCCTCCGGGGAGGGCGGTAGGTAGATAGATAGATAGGTAGATAGGTAAGTAGGTAGGTAGGTAAGTAGGTAGGTAGGTAGATAGGTAAGTAGGTAGGTAGGTAAGTAGTAGGTAGATAGATAGCTAAGTAGGTAAGTAGGTAAGTAGGTAGGTAAGTAGATAGATGGGTAAGTAGGTAGGTAGGTAAGTAGGTAGGTAGGTGGGTAGATAAGTAGGTAAATAGGCAGGTAGGTAGGTAAGTAGGTAGGTAGGTAGATAGATAAGTAGGTAAGTAGGTAGGTAGGTAGGTAGATAAGTAGGTAGGTAGGTAGGTAGGTAGGTAGATAAGTAGGTAGGTAGGTAGGTAGGTAGGTAGATAAGTAGGTAAGTAGGTAAGTAGGTAGGTAGATAAGATGTGCCCTTGCCTGACATTCAGTCTAAGTCCTCTGAAATCCATGGAGAAATTCTGCCCTATGTTCTGGGTTTCATTCCGCTAATTCTGACGTTGCAACCCAGCCTGATCTCATCAGGTCTTGTAAGCCAAGCAATGTCGGCCCTGCGAGTATTTGCATGGGAGGCCAGCCAGGGTTGGACTGCAGAGGCAGGTGACAACAACCCACGTCTGGCTCTCTCCTGCCTCGAAAACCTGATGGGGGGAGGGCTCTCCATAAGTGGGCTGCGATGTTGACCAACCCCCCCCCCCCCGTTTGCATTCAGCCTGTAGCCAAATTGAGTTTTCTCCTGTAGCCGAATCGCAAGAACGCCCCGGAAGCTGCCCAAGCAGCTAAAAGAGTCACTGGTCCCTCGAAGGCCAGTTGAGATAGCAAGATCCTAAAATAGTAACTTCAGCGATTAGAAGGGAGCAAAAGAGAAGAGGGAAAGCACTGCAGCCACTTAATTGGACAGAGACAGAGAGAAATGTTATGCAGTCTTGTTGAGAATACGCTGTGTACACTCTTGGGCCCGGTTTAAGCCTGATCCATGTGGCAGAACGTGGAGGGGGGTGGAAGGGGCCATATCTGAAAGATTGCAGTTCGGGGATCCTGCACAGAACAAATGCAAGCGGGTAGCCGTGTGGGTCTGAAGCAGCACAACAGAGTCCAGTGGCACCTTGAAGACCAACAAAGATTGATTCAAGGAGTCCGGAGGTTGCTGGGTTTGTTTCCGAAAGGGAACCGATGATGTGGGAGTTCTCCCTTGCTTAAAGGTAAAGGTCAAGGTATCCCCTGTGCAAGCACCGGGTCATGTCTGACCCTTGGGGTGACGCCCTCCAGCGTTTTCATGGCAGACTCAATACGGGGTGGTTTGCCAGTGCCTTCCCCAGTCATTACCGTTTACCCCCCAGCAGCAAGCTGGGTACTCATTTTACCCACCTCGGAAGGATGGAAGGCTGAGTCAACCTTGAGCCGGCTGCTGGGATCGAACTCCCAGCCTCATGGGCAGAGCTTTCAGACGGCTGCCTTACCACTCTGTGCCACAAGAGGCTCCCTTGCTTAGCGCATTGCTGAACTGTGCACAGAGGTCCAGCTTACCCCACCCACACCTGTTCCTCACGCTTGCCTGCATCTGTTTTTTTCCTTCCCAAGTAGGAACGGAAAAGGGGGCACCGATCACAGCTTGCCTCGCAGGAGCAAATCTTTGATGTGCAGGCTTGGAGCTAGAGTGCTTCATCAAGGCACGCATGTGTAGAAGGGGGGGGGGCACACGAAGAGACACGTGAGCTGGAAGAACTGAACGGCAACACAACCGGCCTGGGCGACAGTTTTAGACATTCCCCTTGTTAAATCTGAACGAAGGAAGAGTCAATTACAAAACAGAGAGCCGTTCTGGAACAGCAAAGGATGTGGAAGGGAAGATCATAGAACCATAGAGTTAGAAGGGATTTCAAGAGTCATTTAGTCCAACCCCTTACAGCAGGGGTAGTCAAACTGCGGCCCTCCAGATGTCCATGGACTACAATTCCCAGGAGCCCCCTGCCAGCATTTGCTGGCAGGGGCTCCTGGGAATTGTAGCCCATGGACATCTGGAGGGCCGCAGTTTGACTACCCCTGCCTTACAGAATGCAGGGAATTCCCAACTACCTGCCCACCCAATTCCAGGCCCAGACGATGCCTCCTCCTCCCCCCAAAAAACAGAATCCCTGGCCAGTCTGGCCTGCAGGAAATTCACCCCAAAGTGGCAATTGGCATTTCCCTGGGCTTGCAAGAAAAAGGGCCCAAAGAGTCAAGCACTGACACAGTCCCCTCTGCCCACCCACTCCCCATCTGCCTTAATTCACTGAGTCAGCATTTCTGTCCGATCTAGCCTCTGCTTAAAGACTTCCAAGGAAGGAGAACCCACCACCTCCCGAGGAAGATCCATTCATCCCTAGTTCCTTCTTTCTCTCACCCAGGACCAAATGCAAGCCCCAATCTGGCTGGCTGACAGAGAAATGACAAACTGTAGCTGGGTTCAGAGTTAACTCCTTCAGAGTTATACATGGCTGGCACACAAGTTCTCCGCATGCATTTTCTCAAGGATGTCTCAAGACCTTCCACTCTCCCAAGGATCTTCCTTGCTGCTGTCTGTCCAACCCCCCTTAAGGGCTGGGGGGGGGGCAGTGGCACAGTTGGTGAAGCCATGCCCACTGATGCCAGGGTAGCCTGACGGCCATGGGAATAGCAGCGTGCAGGGACTGCTCATGCCTAGTTGCGTCTAAGAAAACTGAAGTCCCAAAAGATCTGTCTTGGAGGGGCAATGAGGGAGTCATAGAATCCTAGAGTTGGAAGGGGCCACACAGGCCATCTAGTCCAACCCCCTGCTCAACGCAGGATCAGCCCTAAGCATCCTAAAGCATCCAAGAAAAGTGTGTATCCAACCTTTGCTTAAAGACTGCCAGTGAGGGGGAGCTCACCACCTCCTTAGGCAGCCTACTCCACTGCTGAACTACTCTCACTGTGAAAGATTTTTTCCTGATATCTAGCCTATATCGTTGTACTTGAAGTTTAAACCCATCACTGCGTGTCCTTTCCTCTGCAGCCAGCAGAAACAGCATCCTGCCCTCCTCCAAGTGACAACCTTTCAAATACTTAAAGAGGGCTATCATGTCCCCTCTCAACCTCCTTTTCTCCAGGCTGAACATTCCCAAGTCCCTCAACCTATCTTCGTAGGGCTTGGTCCCTTGGCCCCAGATCATCCTCGTCGCTCTCCTCTGTACCCTTTCAATTTTACCTACGTCCTTCTTGAAGTGAGGCCTCCAGAACTGCAGAGTCGATCCTTTCTGCCCAATCAAATGATCAGTAGGATTGCACATGGGATTTTTTAAAGCTATATTTGCATGGCTGGTGCTTCCCGAGTGGGACCAGAAGGGTCCTCCCA
Source organism: Paroedura picta (assembly GCF_049243985.1). Classification (NCBI taxonomy): domain Eukaryota; kingdom Metazoa; phylum Chordata; class Lepidosauria; order Squamata; family Gekkonidae; genus Paroedura; species Paroedura picta. The sequence continues at coordinate 4,409,435 of NC_135385.1, read as the reverse complement.
GCCACGCAGGATGCAAACAAGCCTCTGGGTTTGGCTAGGTGGAGAATTCAATGAGTCAGGAGTAGAACAATGCTTTTTTTTCCCTTTCCTTTTTTAATTGGAACCCATGAAAAGGTGTCTTTGTTCATCCATTCCACTCCATCTTTCCATCCCAGCCATCGGCAGGCTAATCTGCAGCCAGGGAGGGAATCTTGCATACAAATGGGAATTCTCTGTGGCAGCTGTTATCGTTCCAGGAGCGCAAGGCTAGAAAGGGGAAAGAACGTTTGAAAACACAGAGTCAGGATTTCAAATAATATTCCTGCTATAAAAGAACTAACCCTATATTTGACACACTGAGGCTGATTTTTCAGGGGGGGTGCCGCAGAAGGGTGAAGTTTGTGGCAGGATCTAGGCTAGCCTCTCCCAAATTTCTTACTCTTGAGAAACCCCAGAAGTGGGGCGATGGTGCAGAATATGGTTGGGAAGCAGAGCTGTGGACACGCCCGCCCGAGGCCCCTCCCCTCCCCACCCCCTCCAGGCCCATCATTGGCCATTTGGGGAAGGGAGGCGGGTTGACATGACTATATAGGGGCATAAAGGTAAAGGTAAAGGTAAAGGTATCCCCGAGTCATGTCTGGCCCTTGGGGTGACGCCCTCCAGCGTTTTCATGGCAGACTCAATGCGGGGTGGTTTGCCAGTGCCTTCCCCAGTCATTACCGTTTTACCCCCCAGCAAGCTGGGTCCTCATTTTACCGACCTCAGAAGGATGGAAGGCTGAGTCGACCTTGAGCCGGCTGCTGGGATCGAACTCCCAGCCTCATGGGCAGACAGCTTCAGACAACATGTTTGCTGCCTTACCACTCTGCGCCACAAGAGGCTCTTGTATGGGGCATATCTCCCCATAAATGTTCAACAAATTTTTAAAAAATGTATAAACAATTAATTAGCTCCCCGTGTAAATGGATTAGCTGCAAGTGTCAATGGGTTAGATATGACATTTCAGGGATGAAATAGAACTTTTTTGCTTTTTTTAATGACTGAGGAGATGGAATTGTGGAATAGGATCAGTGAGGGGCGGGCCAACGGGGAAATGACACGCCATCTCCGTTGCTTTCACTCCTTCTTTGGAAGCCCTGGTCTAGTGGCTGTTGGGATAGAGCCAAGGGAACTGTTGCCAGATGCCAGAGACCTTCCACAGCTGGATTCTGCTCAAGCAGGGTCATCTCAAAAAAGAAGGCTCCCATCTGGGCAGAGGCATAGACTGTTTCTGAATATCTTCTTTCAGCATCAGTTTGGATTTCCTTTGGATGCTGCAAGTGGACTGTAGCCTTTCAGTCTTGCAGTCTTACACAGCAGTGTTATTGTTATCCATGGCTCCTCTTAATATTTGTGAAACAGCCTGGGGGGTGGAACGTGTCCGGCTGTCCATGCTGGAATAGGGCCAATCAGGACGCCCTATCCCTGCAGCTCCCGCCCTCTGTCCATGGACTCTAGCCTCTTTGCTCTCAGATGTGCCTCAGTGCCTGGAGCCAACAGCAGGTAAGGGGAGAGGGCCCTGGGGAAAGGGTCATGGTGGAGGGCCTACTAACAAGGGCCTGCTAAGGAGTTCTGTCCCAGCCCTGCTAACGAACTGGCCAGCCCCTGCCCGCCCCCCTTGATCCGGCTACGAGCTGCGGCCCAAAGCCACCTTAAGCTGCCTGGCCAGGGGAAGGGACTCTTTCAAGGCCTGTTCTTAGGAACGGGCTTTGAAGTTAGTGATGTTATAATGTTATAACTCATGGTTTTTTAAACATTACACTTTGTGGGGGACGGTGGAGGCAATCAAGAGCACAGAATACTGGGAATCAGGTGCAACGAAAACAAAGGTGCAAGTACACACCGTTTTTGCAAAAAACACAGTTTTTGAAAAAGGGAAGGGTAGCAAAGCATGATGTGGGGCTGACTGTGTCAAGACTCAGTGCAGAAAGCATGTCTGGGATTTCAGCCTGGGAAATAAGGAAAGCCCAAATGAGGAAAGGTAGGGTCAAATCACAGCATCCAAAGGAAATTCAAGGCAAGGCTAAAACAAGGTATGTCTCCGAATGCAGGAACCATCTGTGTCTACAGAATGCCCACCTTGTCTTTACAGGCATTTCACTCATTCTAAAAGAGAAAATATTTCATAGGAGTTTTTTTTCCCCCAGGACTCCCCAAAATTCCCAAATTTTCTGTGTTTTTTTCCTAGTATTCCTTCAAATGTTCAATTTTCTGCTAAGAATAATTTTTAAAAAATCTCAGGAGGAAATGGGGTTTTTTTTCCTCTGAATTTTTCCTGTTCTCTGGTGCAGTGTACCTCTGCCACCTACCGCTGCTGTATCTGTACCAGATCTGGACACAGTCTTCATCCTCTGGCTTGGAGAGAATGCCGTCATCTGGCTGGTTGCCGTCCCAGTAGTTATAATCATACGATGAGCCGTCTGTCCACTCAAAATTGCTTTCCTGCCAAAAAGAGATCACCAGGGAGACAGGGATGGAAACAGAGCTGAAAGGATGTCATCATGGCCTTTCTCCAACAGCGATGGAAAATCAAACACCCAAGGGGGAATGACCACGATTAAACCAGGATGGTTGTCAGGGAAGAGAGCTCGAAGAAAGATGTCCTGATGGCAGTTTTCCTCGTGGCATAACATGAAACCAGCTTCGATCGGCATCGCCTCATCTAATGACTGCAACATGTCTTGTAAAAAGTGGGCGGAAATTTGTCCCCGCCTCCTTTTTTTAAAAAATTAAGCATTCAACGTGATGCTCTAGAGCAGGGGTAGTCAAACTGCGGCCCTCCAGATGTCCATGGACTACATTTCCCAGGAGCCCCTGCCAGCGAATGCTGGCAGGGGCTTCTGGGAATGGTAGTCCATGGACATCTGGAGGGCCGCAGTTTGACTACCCCCGCTCTAGAGAATTTGTTTGCTTCTGATGGTTTGCCGTGAGAGTCAAAGCGGATTACACAGCATTACGGAGTGGAATCAACAGTAGGAGGTGTCCAAAGTCGATGAAATGAGATTTGGTGTGCAGAAATAAGCATAAACAGTAACACAACACAGCACAAAACGTTAACACAACAAATAAATTAAATAAAAATGAACAATGATGAAATGACATGATCAGATCATAATTACAGTATGTACTGTAAACAGCAGTATAGTCCATATGCCCTAAACCAGGGGTAGTCAACCTGTGGTCCTCCAGATGTTCATGGACTACAATTCCCATGAGCCCCTGCCAGCGTTTGCTGGCAGGGGCTCATGGGAATTGTAGTCCATGAACATCTGGAGGACCACAGGTTGACTACCCCAGCCCTAAACCCTCTAGGATAGCAGTTTTCTGAACCATTTTATTACAGAACAGCCCTATTGCCTGGGTAGAATTATAGAATCATAGAACCATAGAGTTGGAAGGGGCCCTAGAGGCCAACTAGTCCCACCCCCTGCTCAAGGCAGGATCAGCAGAAAACATCCAGAATAAGAGTCTGTCTGGCCACTGCTTCAAGACCTCCTATAAGGGGGAGCTCACTACTAGAATCACAGAGTTGGAAGGGAACATAGAGGCCATCTAGCCCAACCCCCTGTTCAATGCAGGGTAAAAAGCAAAAAGCTCTTGAATCAGTTTTGCATCTTTTGCAAAAATCTAGGAGGGTCAGAACCTTCCTGAGCTCAGGCCAGCCATTCCACAAGAAGACAGCCACAACATGTACACGTGTACATGTATACAAAGGGATGCTGGCACCTGCAGAAGATCCAGCTCAGATGAACCAAGCTAACATGGCTTCGTACGTGATAGCCAGGTAACTGGTGGGCAACCAGTGGGAATAACAGACAGACTCTGCCTAGCTTCTGACAATACCTGAGCTATGCATTGTTTGCCCCAGCTGGAGTCTCTGAGTTGACTTTGAATGGGGACCTAAGTAGATGGGGCACTCCAGTCGTCTAGTTGTGATGCCGGTGTGTGACAGGATCCAAGTGACCACCTGGGCTGTGTCAAGGGAGGGGGCCAGACAGAGCTGGAAGAAAGTCCCTTTGGGCGCTGAATTAACTTGCTTCTCAAGCAGCCATGTTGCTCTCTCAGCCTCACCCACCCCACAGGGTGTCTATTGTGGGGAAGGGAAAGATGATTGTAAGCCAGTTTGATACTCCTTCGGGTAAAGAAAAGTGGCATATAAGAACCAACTCTTCTTCTTCTTCAGTAATCTCAGGGCTCTCTCAGTCTCCCCTCCCTCACAGGGTGTCTGTTGTGGGGAGAGGAAAGGGAAAGATGATTGTAAGCCGCTTTGAGCCTCCTTTGGGTAGAGAAAAGCGGCATATAAGAACCAACTCTTCTTCTTATTCTTCAACCACTGTGGGGTTTCAAGGCAGAAATGAGCCATTGCCCAAGGGCTCGTGATGGCTAACAAGATAAAACCCCAATACATAAAAAACCCAATACATAAAAACCCTAATAATGTATGGTATTTTATCCTAAGAAAAATTTCATACACCCATTTTTTTTGTTTTGTTTTGGCGGGGGGGGGGGGTGTTTCTCTGGACCAACATGGCTGCCTATTTTGAGAAGTCCACTATGACCAGTCCTGTCCACTTCCCAATGGCCAGTCTACCCTCAGTTTTGAATATTGAATGTAGCATCTTAAAGTTTTTATGTTGTCAGATGTTTTAAAATGTTTATAGTACTATTACTGTGTTGTTGTTTTTCCTCTTTTTAAATGGTCTTAGTTTTCAATTGCTTGTAGTTTAATTTTGGCCTGAATGACCGTAAATAAATATTGATTTGATTGATACCCTCAGTGAAAGTGAAGTGATTATTTTAATAAGCGGAGGCAGCAGCTTCGGAGGCATCCCCAGACGGACAGAAACATAAATCCTGAGGGGAGAGGGAAGCTCATGTCACAACAAATGTCCTAAGTCCGCAGGGTGTAAGCTCAAACCTCGTGATGCAGCTGACTGGCCATTTAATGCTCAGAGGATGTGAAAATATTCTCATTCTTTTGATATTCTCATTCTTTTCTTTAATCCCGGATTTATCTGAGAGGATTGCCCCCCGTAGACACCAACAAGACTCTTGACTGTAGCATCGGAGCAGGATCGTACACACTTATCGCTTGAGCTGAGGATGGGCCCCCGGTTCAGGTCCTATCTTGCTTTTGGAGTATTTATTTATTTTTATTTTATTTATGTATTCACATGTATAGACCACCCAAAGAGCTTCTTGTGGCGCAGAGTGGTAAGGCAGCAGACATGCAGTCTGAAAGCTCTGCCCGTGAGGCTGGGAGTTTGATCCCAGCAGCCGGCTCAAGGTGGACTCAGCCTTCCATCCTTCCGAGGTCGGTAAAATGAGTCCCCAGCTTGCTTGCTGGGGGGTAAACGGTAATGACTGGGGAAGGCACTGGCAAACCACCCCGCATTGAGTCTGCCATGAAAACGCTGGAGGGCGTCACCCCAAGGGTCAGACATGACTCAGTGCTTGCACAGGGGATACCTTTACCTTTACCTTTAACTTAAGAGTCTCTTGTGGTGCAGAGTGGTAAGGCAGCAGACATGCAGTCTGAAAGCTTTGCCCATGAGGCTGGGAGTTCAATCCCAGCAGCCGGCTCAAGGTGGACTCAGCCTTCCATCCTTCCGAGGTCGGTAAAATGAGTACCCAGCTTGCTGGGGGGTAAACGGTAATGACTGGGGAAGGCACTGGCAAACCACCCTGTATTGAGTCTGCCATGAAAACGCTGGAGGGCGTCACCCCAAGGGCCAGACATTACCCGGTGCTTGCACAGGGGATAGACCACCCTCCCTGAAGGCTCCCCGAAGGACCACCCCCACTCCCCCACAAGTCAATGTTTCGCCTTGAGTTGCAGATGGTCGGCAAGGTAGCGGTGGGGGCTGGTCACTTATCAGGTCATCAAGAAGATCGTAGGAACAGCCCAGGTGTCGGGCTGGCCCCAGGAGAAAAGGAATTACAAAGGAAGTGAAAGGAAGTGAAAGGCAAGGGGCCCAGCAGGTGGGGGGGGGAGGATGTATCTGACCAGGAGATATGAGGAATCAAATCAAACAGAACCAAACATTAAACATGGCAAATCCCACAGGGTTTTGACATCCTGTTGTAAGCTGCCACAGGCCAGCTCACCCCAGGAGTGGATGAGTGATAGGGTTGTGTCCTGCATTCTGCAGGGGGTTGGACTAGATGACCCAGGAGGCCCCTTCCAATTCTGCTATTCTATGATTTGATGAGTGGTGCATAGAAATTGAAGGTAGAAATATAAATAAATAAAGGGTCATTGTCTGGCTGGCTTCTCTAAATGAGGAGATTCTCAGGAACCCCTGAAGGAGTCCAAGTCAAAAGGTTCCTAAGTTTTCCTGGGCCCATTCTGCACTTGTTTGATAATGTGCTTTCAATGCACTTTAGAAGTGGATTTTCCTGTTCCGCACAGGAAAATCCAGCCGCAAAAGCACAGTGAAAGTGCATTATCCGACAGTTGCAGAATTGGCCCTGGACAGTTTTGATGTTTTTTTTTTACAAGGAAGAGTTCACTTACGGAATTCACTGCCACAGGATTTGACCACGAGCCAGCCCAGATGAGAGACTGGCAGTTCTGTTTTGCCTTGCCCCCCCCCCCCATGACAAATATGAGAAGCATGGCTTAGTCTACTTCTGACTGGAACCATAAGAGGAGGCTGGATCCTCCACATATGCCGTCAGCTTGGTGACCTTGGGAATGGTCGTAGTCCTGCTGTTAGAGCTGTTCTCACAGAGCGGTTTCCCTCAGAGCTCTCTCAGCCCCATGTACCTCACAGGGTGCCTGTTGTGGGGAGAGGAAAGGGAAGGGGATTGTGAGCCGCTTGGAGACTCCTTCGGGTAGAGAAAAGCGGCATCTAGGAACCAACTCTTCTTCTTCTTCAGTCATCTCAGGGCTCTCTTAGTCTCCACTCCCTCACAGGGTGTCTGTTGTCGGGAGAGGAAAGGGAAGGTGAATGTAAGCCACTTTGAGACGCCTTTGGGTAGAGAAAAGCGGCATATAAGAACCAACTCTTCTTCTTCTTCTTCTTCTTTAGTAATACCAGGGCTCTCTCAGCCTCACCCACCTCACAGGGTGTCTGTTGTGGGGAGAGGAAGGGGAGGCGATTGTAAGCCGCTTTGAGCCTCCTTCGGGGAGAGAAAAGTGGCATATAAGAACCAACTCTTCTTCTTCTTTAGTAATACCAGGGCTCTCTCAGCCTCACCCACCTCACAGGGTGTCTGTTGTGGGGAGAGGAAGGGGAGGCGATTGTAAGCCGCTTTGAGCCTCCTTCGGGGAGAGAAAAGTGGCATATAAGAACCAACTCTTCTTCTTCTTCTTCTTCTTCAGTATTATCAGGGCTCTCTCAGCCTCCCCTCCCTCACAGGGTGTCTGTTGTGGGGAAAGGAGAGGGAAGGCGACTGTAAGCTACTTTGAGACTCCTTCGGGTAGAGAAAAGGGGCATATAAGAACCAACTCTCCTTCTTCAACCACTGTGGGGTTTCAAGGCAGAAATGAGCCATTGCCCAAGGGCTCATGACGGCTAACAAGATAAAACCCCAATACATAAAAAACCCAATACATAAAAACCCCAATAAAATAAAATGTATGGTATTTTATCCGAAGAAAAATGTCATACACCCGTTTTTTTTTGTTTTGTTTTGGCGGGGGGGGGGGAGGGTTGTTTCTCTGGACCAACGGCTGCCTGTTTTGAGAAGTCCAGCATGACCAGTCCTGTCCACTTCCCCATGGCCAGTCTACCCTCAGTCTTGAATACTGAATGTAACAACTTACAAGTTTTATGTTGTCAGATGTTTTAAAAAATTTATAGTACTATTACTGTGTTTTTTTCTTCTTCTTCTCTTTTTAAATGGTCTTAGTTTTCAATTGCTTGTAGTTTAATTTTGGCCTGAATGACCGTAAATAAATATTGATTTGATTGATACCCTCAGTGAAAGTGAAGTGATTATTTTAATAAGCGGAGGCAGCAGCTTCGGAGGCATCCCCAGACGGACAGAAACTCAAGTCCTGAGGGGAGAGGGAAGCTCATGTCACAACAAATGTCCTAAGTCCACAGGGTGTTGCTCAAGCCTCATGATGCAGCTGACTGGCCATTTGATGCTCAGAGCATGTGAAAATATACAGATAGATATTCTCATTCTTTTCTTTAATCCCAGATGTACCTGCTTATCTGAGAGGATTGCCCCCCGTAGACACCAACAAGACTCTTGATTGTAGCATCGGAGCAGGATCGTAAACACTTATCGCTTGAACTGAGGATGGGCCCTCGGTTCAGGTCCTATCTTGCTTTTGGAGTATTTATTTATTTTTATTTTATTTATGTATTCACACGTATAGACCACCCAAAGAGCCTCTTGTGGCGCAGAGTGGTAAGGCAGCAGACATGCAGCCTGAAAGCTCTGCCCACGAGGCTGGGAGTTCGATCCCAGCAGCCGGCTCAAGGTCGACTCAGCCTTCCATCCTTCCGAGGTGGGTGAAATGAGTCCCCAGCTTGCTGGGGGGTAAACAGTAATGACTGGGGAAGGCACTAGCAAACCACCCCGTATTGAGTCTGCCATGAAAACGCTGGAGGGCGTCACCCCAAGGGGCAGACATGACTCGGTGCTTGCACAGGGGATAGGCCACCCTCCCTGAAGGCTCCCCGAAGGACCACCCCCACTCCCCCACAAGTCAATGTTTCGCCTTGAGTTGCAGATGGTCAGCAAGGTAGCGGTGGGGGCTGGTCACTTATCAGGTCATCAAGAAGATAGTAGGAACAGCCCAGGTGTCGGGCTGGCCCCAGGAGAAAAGGAATTACAAAGGAAGTGAAAGGAAGTGAAAGGCAAGGGGCCCAGCAGGTGGTGGGGGAGGATGTATCTGACCAGGAGATATGAGGAATCAAATCAAACAGAACCAAACATTAAACATGGCAAATCCCACAGGGTTTTGACATCCTGTTGTAAGCTGCCACAGGCCAGTCAACCCCAGAAGTGGATGAGTGATAGGGTTGTGTCCTGCATTTTGCAGGGGGTTGGACTAAATGACCCAGGAGGTCCCTTCCAACTCTGCTATTCTATGATTTGATGAGCGGTGCATAGAAATCGAAGGTATAAATATAAATAAATAAAGGGTCATTGTCTGGCCCAGGCTGGGAGGGCTGTCCAAATAGCTGGCTTCTCTAAATGAGGAGATTCTCAGGAACCCCTGAAGGAGTCCAAGTCAAAAGGTTCCTAAGTTTTCCTGGGCCCATTCTGCACTTGTTTGATAACGTGCTTTTAATGCACTTTAGAAGTGGATTTTCCTGTTCCGCACGGGAAAATCCAGCCGCAAAAGCACAGTGAAAGTGCATTATCCAACAGTTGCAGAATTGGCCCTGGACAGTTTTGATGTTTTTTTTTACAAGGAAGAGTTCACTTACGGAATTCACTGCCACAGGATTTGACCACGAGCCAGCCCAGATGAGAGACTGGCAGTCCTGTTTTGCCTTGCCCCCCCCCCCCATGACAAATATGAGAAGCATGGCTTAGTCTACTTCTGACTGGAACCATAAGAGGAGGCTGGATCCTCCACATATGCAGTCAGCTTGGTGACCTTGGGAATGGTCGTAGTCCTGCTGTTAGAGCTGTTCTCACAGAGCGGTTTCCCTCAGAGCTCTCTCAGCCCCATGTACCTCACAGGGTGCCTGTTGTGGGGAGAGGAAAGGGAAGGAGATTGTAAGCCGCTTGGAGACTCCTTGGGGTAGAGAAAAGCGGCATCTAGGAACCAACTCTTCTTCTTCTTCAGTCATCTCAGGGCTCTCTCAGCCTCACCCACCTCACAGGGTGCCTGTTGTGGGGAGAGGAAGGGAAGGAGATTGTAAGCCACTTTGAGACTCCTTCAGGTAGAGAAAAGCAGGGTATAAAACCAGCTCTTCTTGTCCTTGTTGTTTGCGGAACCATATGTTGATGGACAACCGAAGCTGGATTGAATGGGCTCTCGGCTCTGATCCAGCAGGGTCCTCCTCACAGGGTCTGTGATGCTTCGGTTCCTTACCTGCCTGAGGTCGTTCAGCCCCATCCAGATATCGGTGGGTATCCCAGGTACGCGGCTGTTTACCAAGTCGTATACAAATACGTTCTCTTCCCAGCTGCCAAACAAACAGGGAGATGTAGGGTGAAGAGGCAATCCACCAGAGGGTTGGTGTAATGAGCAAACAGTATTGCTGGGTGCTAGGCAATGTGTCAGGAGAGCAACGGATAAAACACACCTGGTGTCCATAATGCTTGAGTGGTGTGGAGAAAAGGAGACAGTACCGTACAATGGTTGCAAGCACAGCCAGACAACCACCCTCTCCACCCCCTCAGTTTCAGGTTTTCACTTGGGTGCAAGATCTTACCTTGCAGAGACTGCCCTTTCATGGCAGTCATGTCTGACCAATGCTAATGGGAGGGAGGCCTTGTTTCTGGCCTACACCGGAGGAAAATCCCTGTTAGGGTCCTTTCCAAACTCTGGCCGTGTGCAAGAAGGTTGCCAGGATGCAAGAGCAGGCTTTGACACGAGGACAGCCGCTGTTCAGTCCTTACCTGTGAATGGAAGCCAGCTTGGCCGACTTGAGACCAATGGAAAACTCTGCACAGTACAAGTCTGCCTCGGCCCACGTTTTATTGATGGGGAAGTATCTGTAACAGGACCCTTCAAATTCAGTCCAGAAGAGAGGGCAAGAGTAAGACAGGAGCGGATCTGGCAAAGCTGAGGGAAGGGGAAAGAAATCTGTTAGAGGTAGCGTACAGGGCCATATTATCTCTCAGAGGTGGCATACAAGGCTGTAGCTGGTTTTATCTGTTAGAGGTGACGTACGGGACTATATTATCTGTTAGAGGTGACGTACGGGACTATATTATCTGTTAAAGGTAGTGTATTGGGCCGTAGCTGATATTACCTCTTAGAGGTGGTTTCCAGGGCTATAGCTGGTTCCTTATTCAACAAGGCCACTGTGTTCCAGCTGGGTTGCCAAGAGATGAATAGAGCACAGTGTCGCTTCATACCCCAACAAAAGCTTATACAATTCTGTTGCCTAGTTCAAATAGTTCCGTGTATAAATGGAAACGGATGGTGGGATAAGTGACGTTTGTCTTTAAGCTGCTGCTTGACTCCAGTCAAATTTCGAATAGGTGAAGCTGCACTTCAGGTCAGAAGGTGTAACTTACACCTTGATTTTAGTAATGTTAATGTTGAAATTTTTCCTCCCCTTTCCTTTTTCTAAGCACTCTGACATACTTTGGGTCCAGCTGCATAAGAGACCAGGGTCGCTTCCGCTCCAAGTGTTTAACCTTGAGCTTCGTTTGAGCTAGAGGTTAAATCAGGGTATAAGTTTTGTCATAAATTACAATACTCCCTGACCTGGGAAGCGAGGAATAAAACATTACTATTTCAGGGGATATATATATCTATGAGATTTACCTATTCTAAAACCCAGTTCAAAATTCTAAATGGAGACATCAAGGTACAACCCTGACTCTGGTCAAAGGGAAGGAAAGCAAAATTTTTGTAATTTTTTGGGGGGGAGGGTATTGTGATTGTTTTATGGGGTGTTTAAATTGCTGGGAGCGGCGGTATACAAATTAACTAATACACAAAAACAAATAATAGCAAATAATAAATAAAATGGTATGGCATGGTAGTTAGAACACTGGACTAAGATTTAGGAGAAAAAGGCTCAAACCCCCACACTGCTAAGAAGCCATAGATCAGGGGTAGTCAACCTGTGGTCCTCCAGATGTCAATGGACTACAATTCCCATGAGCCCCTGCCAGCATTTGCATTCGCTGGCAGGGGCTCGTGGGAATTGTAGTCCATGGACATCTGGAGGACCACAGGTTGACTACCCCTGCCGTAGATGATACTCTCATACTAACCTGCCTCACAGGGTTGTTGTGAGAATCAAACAGGAATTGTTTTGAGCTCCTTGGAGGAGGGCTGGAATAAACCTGATGGTTTATTCTTGAGTGGGGTGGGTTGAATCAGTGGTCCAATGGCACATCCCTTGGATGCAGCTCTGGTGGTGTATCTTTGCACACTTCTTCTCTTAAAATAGTTGTGGCAGGGAACACCTGTCACTCGCTATTGGTCGAGTCAGCAGGCTATGAGGGCCAGGAAACCGCTGCTATCTCAAAGCTGCCCACCACTGCTGTCAGAATGAATTAGCAGCGGCTGACCTACAGCGGCTGACCTCAACACTACAGATTGCATAGTGTGAAGGAAAGAAAATCCGGTGGAAACAAAGATAAAGGATCCTCAGAAGCACCGATTAGATAAACCACAGGGCACAGAAAACAGGCCTGGGTCTTTTAAGCACAGTCCGCACCATTTCCTCCTGTCAATCTCACTCAGGTCAGGGACTGGGGGATTTCATGAGGCGAAAGGCCAGGAGGACTCCTTCAGTTTCCAAAGGAAGCCTTGTCAGGAATTTCCTTCTCAAAAGAATGAGGGCCTGGGAGAAGGCAAGCAGAAGCAGAAGAGGGCAAGCAGAAGCACAAGCTGTACCACTGAACCATAGATTGGCATGACTGTTGGCATGACCGCATTCAGGGCACACTAGAAGGAAGGCGCAAGACATTTAAAAGAAAGGTTGCATATGAGGAAAGGTTCGGGGAGCTTGGTCTGATTAGCCTGGAGAGGAGACAACTGAGAGGGGAGCTGACAACCATCTTCAAGGATTTAAAAGGCTGCCATATGGAGGACGGAGCAGAGTTGTTCTCTCTTGCCCCGCAGGGACGGACCAGAACGAATGGGATGGAATTAATTCAAGAGAAATTCCATCTAAACATCCGGAAGAAGTTCCTGACAGTCAGAGCGGTTTCTCAGTGGAACAGGCTTCCTCGGGAGGTGGTGGGTTCTCCATCTTTGGAGATTTTTAAACAGAGGCTAGAGAGCCCTCTGACGGAGAGGCTGATTCTGTGAAGGATCAAGGGGGTGGCAGGTGATAGTGGATGAGTAATAGGGTTGTGAGTGTCCTGCATAGTGCAGGGGGCTGGACTAGATGACCCAGGAGGTCCCTTCCTACTCTATGATTCTATGATTCTATGAAAAAAATGGAATTCCGTAACCCTTTCTACCCAGGCCAATTCCCCCAATGAAAACATCTAGCAGTAGCTTTCCTCACCTGCAGGAAAGGGTCTAAAGCAGGGGTAGTCAAACTGCGGCCCTCCAGATGTCCATGGACTACAATTCCCAGGAGCCCCCTGCCAGCAAATGCTGGCAGGGGGCTCCTGGGAATTGCAGTCCATGGACATCTGGAGGGCCGCAGTTTGACTACCCCTGGTCTAAAGGGTCATCCTACTTTTTTTCAGCCTGTGGGGCAAAGGCATCTTGGGAAATTTGGCTGAGTCAGGCAGCTGCCACATGCCTGCTGTTTACATCCAGGAGAATGAGGTTTCGGCACGGATTACAGGTGCCCTTTGGGAGCATTTGGGCCAGGCCCCACTTTCCAGTTCCGAGCGAAAGGAAGAAGGAAGCCCATTCAAGCCACTGCGTGCTTGGGTTATTCTACACCCGTCTCCCCAGCAGGTAACATGAATGCGACTGGCTTCAGCACGCAGGAGAGGCCTGCAGGAATGTGAAGGCTAAATGGGCCGGAGAAGAAAGACAGACTTGGGGGGGGGGGGTCAATCTCTAATTAGCACCTTCTTTGTTCAGCCTCCCCAGGTGGCTTCTGCTCAGTCTCCGGAAGAGCTGCCATTAAGAGTTTTTTAACTCCCGGGGTACAGTAATTGGAAGCGCCAGGGCTGGTCCAGACTTCCTTTGCCGGTTGGACTTTTGGAAAAAGCAGAGGCATATAATAGAGTCAGTGCAGAAGTACATAGAGCTGAGCTGGATGTCCCCTTTCTGCTTCTTCCATCTCTCCATCTGCTGCACCCGCACACCTCTTCTTCCTCCCCTGCAGTCTCCCCTGGATCCCATGTCTTTCTTTGGCTTATCGGTAAAGGAGTCTTTTGAAAATATGGCCCCATAAGAGGACATTGGAAGGAGCCTATTATTTGGGGGGGGGGGAGGATACTTTAGAACAGGGGTGGCCAAACTGTCGCTCTCCAGATGTCCATGGACTACAATTCCCATGAGCCCCTAGTCCATGGACATCTGGAGAGGCACAGTTTGGCCACCCCTGCTTTAGGGCATTTAGAAGCATGCCATATTACTGGTGCAATCCCTATGGAAATGCACTCCCTGTGGGGTATTTTTTTTTGGGGGGGGGAGACATACTGCTTTCTTTCTGAGAAAGAATCCAGGGGTGACCTGTTCTCCTAGGTTGTAGCTGAAGGGGCTGTCTACAGCGCTGATTGGGTGGCTGGTGTGTCAGTCAAAGAGTCACAACAGTAGCTCGGCCAGCGTAGGGGGAGGGATCAATAGACTTTGAAATAAGTACATTCCGAACATCAGATCAATGAAACTCAGAAATGCACCTAACAATACACAGATGGCCAGGCAGCCTACTTGAAGCCTCAAGGGAGGGGAAAGACGCTCTGGGTTCGGATTCTTCAATCTTGTGTCGATCCCGCCCTCTCGGTGTGACCTAACTCACAGGGGTGTTGTGGGAATACAGCGGGGCAGCATGAACTGGCTTAAAAGAAGGGCCTCATCTAGCTATAATTATATATATTTTAAAAAACCTACAGCGAAGACTCTCAAACGCCCTGCTTGGTGGCCGTTAGTTCTTTACTCCCGACAAAATCAGGGGTTTAAACCATTCTGAGAACCTCGCCATTCAAATTTCTGCAGAATCATTCCACGCTACCTCCTTTGGTTTTAATGGATATAGAATAGAGCTACTCGGCATGGAGTTGCCCTGTCGGTCCCATTGGGATGTAATTTAAAAAAACTGCAGCACCTTCAAGTAATTTCATGCCCAACCGGAACAGCTGTCTGGAAACAGCATCTGAGATGCAATAATG